>NC_081414.1:431267664-431612664 GCF_030272615.1 Cryptomeria japonica
TGGATGACCTTCTTAGGATTTAAGACTTCAAAGATCATCTTACGAGACAAAAAGCCATTTATTCCTGTAAAAGTGCTTCTTCTTCAAAAACTCTTTTTTGTTCATTTCATCAAACTCATGATCACCATGTTGATGACTGCCCCGATTTTCAAAATTTAATAAAAGAACTTATTGATAGTTGTAGTTAAAATCATTGATGACAATCCTTCTTCTTCTAATAATAAATTTTGTCCTCAATCTCAAAAGAATAAGCCTACAACTATTGATGATCAAGAAAAATTGGCTACTAAAATCTTTTGGAAATTGAAGTATGACAATAATGGTTTTTTTCCTTTTGTGAATTTTAGCACTAAGCATAAAGAAGGAAGTGAATATTGTCTTTTTCATCATAGTGGTTCTCATTCTCTTGGAAAGTGTAAAGCATTTAAGGAATTTTTTCAAGAACAATACGATCGTGCTCGTATATGTCTTTCAACAAATCTTGCTCTCTTTCTTGGTGAAAAGGTAGTGCCCTAACACTTCTCTCACCCCATGTTTCTCCTCACCATATGACACAAGTAGTTAACTTAATTGGGGTCTCTTTGTCATTAGAGATGGTGCTTTTTCAATTTCAAATATCTTGGGGTAGCAACATGACCCTCTTTTATCTCTACCCTATTTCTTATCTTCAAAGTTTCACCATGTCCTTTATGGATTGCATCATTTATAACTTAATGTCCTTTCTTGCATTGAATTATCCTTCATGCGAGTACATGTGTGTCCCTTGTTAGGACCTATTCTTTGTTTGAAACAACATGTCTCTTATGAACAATCTTTCCTAAGGAAATGTGTGATTCTTCCCCCTAATCTATCCTTGTTTTCTTTCTTGGGGAGCTAGGATAGCTTTTTCCTTTTCTCTCTTTCTATCTAAAATATCAAAATTCCCTCTAGGGGCTTATATTTTTTCATACCTTGATATACTTTCTTGCATAGAAATATATGTCTATTATGAATAATCCCTCCTTAGGGGAATCAATGATCTCTCCTTTCTTTCTCTCTCTCTTTTATGATTACCTATTATTTAGAGTTGTATTTTACATATACTAATGTCGTTTCTTGCGTCAAATATTCATTCATGTGAGTACATTGTGCATTTGCTTATGTTTCATCTCTCTTTGGAATATGTGTAATTATTCTCATTGTCCTTACACTTGGGGTGCAATAATTTATTATCTCTCTCCCTCCTTTATAAGGATCTACGTTTCCTTTGTTGAGTTGTGTTTCTTCCATGATTTGGTGTCATTCCTTGTGTGAAGTTGTTGTTTTCTCAAGGATTATCTCTTTCGAAAGAGGTGTAAGTCTTTGGCTACAACATCTTTTTCACTTGGTGATGTACACCTATCATAAACTTACCCCCTTCCATTGGCTCAAAAATGTGTCACCCATCATCAAGAATCTCTTTCACCTAGCAATAGGGGGATGGTATGCATTCTTGTTCTCCTTCCCTTCTTGTGGTATAAAATTCTATATTTGTTAAAGAAACTCCTCTTGGAGGTAGATGTATTTTGAACAAAGATCTCTTCTCTGATAGTTCTGATAATTAATATAAGTACAAATCCAATAGCCAACAAGATGAGAGGGGGGGGGGTGAATCATACAAACTTAATCTTCCATAAAAACATCGGATTCAACCTCAGTAACATATACTTTAGTAATATAACCAAAACTATTAAACATGCAAACTCAAAAGCATATAAACATCATAAACCTCATAACACCAAATTTAACGTGGAAACCCAAATACGGAAAAACCACTGTGGGATTTTGGACCCACTAAGAAATATACTCTTCTAGACTATGCTCGGTTAAAAGCAAATCTTGTTAAAGATTACAAACACATTGCTAGATGTGACCCGGTTAAGGGCATTCCCTTAGATCTGTTAGGATCTTCACCTTATTAGAAGTGACCTTGTTAAAGGATTTTAAACACTCAATCAGAATGTCACCTTGTTAGAGGGTTTTACAAATAATAATGTTAAGTACACTCGATTAAGAGATTTTCTGTCACTTTCACAAAATAACAGTAATAAAAATCTATTTGCAACTTCACATCTAAAATGCTAAAGTAGATTCTTATTTGTTCAATACAATCTAGACATAGAACTAATCTTGTCCATCTGTTGGGCTTCTATACTCTATTATCCAAACAGGTCTTCAAGCTTATGTGCTCAGTAATCACTATGTAGCATCCCTATGCATACACTTGCCCGCATACATTGTTTATCAACAGTTTCCTATTTATAAACAATTAGCTAACTGCTTAATCTCCTTGATCACATTTCCCATGATCAATCATATCCATCATATCTTCAAACTTGTCTAGGTTCAATGCATCTTTCGATCTGAAAATGTTTTACCCTGCCTAGGAACTTGCATATATTTCTTAGAACTTGTGCCAGGGTATTGCGGTTCAATTTGAACTGTAGATATTCATGCCGACTTTCATTTGCCATAGATTCATTAACAAACTATATTTACGGCATACCAATCATTTAATTAGTTCCAGCTCATCAACTTCCTTCATTAAATAACGCATGTAAACATTTAATGCATTATGTTATACCTTGGTTACAACTCGGTAACAACTCGGTAAATACTAAACTTCACTCGGTAGACATTCCGCCTTCATTAACCGATAGCGATAACCTTAGGGTTTACCGACTAGGTTCCTTAGGGTTTACCGACTAGGTACTTTGCTTGATAACATAGTATAGTATTAACCTTTATAATTTACAACATATGTATGATGTTAAAACAATCTAAACATCATGATCTCATCATTGTCTGACTCGGTAATAGTTGCCCATTGAATACCTTATTCATCCCCTTATTCATCATAATCTTTCCTGTGTCTTTTACCGACATCTTTATATTCTTCAAATCATACTTGTCAAGATATGGCAACATCATACTGAATTAGAAAATCAATTTCTTGACATCAATGACAAAATAATAATATCAAGACAGTAAACATCCTTAATCAATTATATCCATAATCATCAACAACCTTCTCAATATCCTTATTGAAATGTCAACAATCTTTCATTGTCTGTTATAATGCTATATTGCCAACAATCTCCCCCTTTGGCATTGATGGCAAAACCAATTGATTTTACCTTAAAAGATTTGGATTGCTGTGATTCTAAAATGCTGAAATGCTCTCCCCCAAACATTAGACTTCTCCTCTTTTCTCAATCTTCTCCCCATTTTATTAGTCTTCTCCCCCTTTGACAACAATGCCAAAAAGTAAAGAACTAAAACATAATTTCTGCCTGTATGAAGTGAATTCCTCCTGTAATGTGTCAATTCAGTCTCGATCAGAGCATTTGTCTTCAATTCATGTTCCCTATATTGTTTCCTATAAAATTCCTATATACCTTTAGAAAAACATCCTAAAGTGTATAATGCAGCATCAACTCCTAAGAGATATTCGATAGAGTCATCGGATTGATGCTTTCACTGAACTCGGTCAGTGAGTAGAAGATAGGGGTAGGACCCCTAACTTACTTCTGAGATATTCAAAAGTGTCCCTTGGTAGTGGCTTGGTGAAGATATCTGCTATTTGTTCCTTTGTGCTAATATACTCCAACACCACTTTCTTCTCTTGAGCTTCTTCTCTAAGATAATGATATTTGATAGAGATGTGCTTTGTCTTAGAGTGCATAACAGGATTCTTTAAAATGTTAATGGCACTAGTATTGTCATAAAATATAGTTACTGGATCGGTAACTTTCTCATTTATACCTTCCAACAGTTGTTTGATCCATGCAATGTTGGTACAATTCAATGCTGCAGCAACGTATTCAGCTTCTGTTGTTGACTGTGAAACACATCCTTGCTTCTTGCTAAGCCAACTCACTAGTCTTTCTCCTAAAAAGAAAACTCCTCCACTTGTGCTTTTTTTGTCATCAATGTTGCCTGCCCAATCAGCATCAGTATAAACTTTTAAATCAAAATCATTTCCTTTCTGATATACTAAGCCATAATCCTCAGTGCCTTTCAAGTATTTAAAAATTCTTTTGATTGCTGTCCTGTGTGTTTCCTTAGGATCTGCAGAGAATCTTACAACTATACCTACTGCATGTGCTATGTCTAGTCTGCTGTGAACAACATATTGAAGTTTTCCAATCATGGATCAGTAAAGTGTCTCATCAACAGATGCAGATTCATCATTCTTTGATAATTTACAGTTGGTAGTCATAGGAGTACTTACTGGTTTTGAGTCCTCCATTCCAAATTTCTTCAAGATTTCCTTTATGTACTTGGATTGAGTAATGAAAATCTCATTTTTCGTTTGCAGTATCTGTAAACCTATAAAATACTTTATCTCACTGATTAATGACATCTCAAATTCTTTGTTCATTTCATTTCCAAAGTTTTTGCATTAAGAATCATTTAATATCATCAACAAATATGGCTGAGATCAGTATTCCATTTTCATCATTCTTCATGTACATATTGTTGTTCTCACTTGTCCTTATAAAACCAATCTTAATCAAATAAGAGTGCAATATTTCATACCATGCTCTAGGTGCTTGTTTCAAACCATATAAATCTTTGTTTAATTTACATACCTGATCTTTATTATTGTCTTCAACAAATCCTTCAGGTTGTTCAATCAAACCTTCTTCTTCTAATATTCCATTCAAAAATGCAAATTTGACATCCATTTGATATACCTTGAAGTTTTTGAAAGCAGCATATGCCAACAATGTTCTTACTCCTTCAAGTCTAGCAATAGGTGCAAAAGTTTCACCATAATCAATTCCTTCTTCTTGAGCATAACCTTTGCAAACTAGTCTTGCTTTGTTTCGAATGACCTCTCCTTTTTCATTTTGCTTGTTTCTAAAAATTCACTTTGTACCGATTACATTTTTGTCCTTCGATCTTGGGATTAGTGTCCATGTGTCATTCTTCTTGATTTTATCAATCTCTTCTATCATAGCATTTATCCAATCTTCATTGTTAAATGCCTCTTTCACTATTCTCGGTTCAAATTCAGATATCAGACATGTGTTCTATCTCAGTTTGTTCCTTGTCATCACTGGATCATCCTTATCTCCTATAATCTGACTTGGTGCATGATGTCTTCTGACATACTTGGCTAATACAGGCTCGATAGGCTCTGTATGATCTTCTTCATCACTTAGTAACTGCATATTCTCTTCATTTTCTTCAACAGTCTTCTCGATAAGACTTCTCGTTTGAACATAGACAAATTCATCATAGTCTTCTAGTTCTTTGGGATTTCCTTCATCATTTCTTTCTGCAAATTCATCAATTTTCACATTTGCACTTTCTACTATTATGTTAGATGATTTGATCAGACATTTAAATGCTTTGCTTCTAGAAGAATAACCTAGAAATGTTCCTTCTTCACTCTTCTGATCAAACTTGTCATTTCTATCATCTTTGTGTACATATCATCTACTTCCAAAGATTTTAAAATAACTTACATTAGGTTTATTATCATACCAGATTTCATATGGTGTCTTCAAAGTACCTTTCTTCAATTGCACTCGGTTCAGGGTGTAAACTGCTGTGCTTATTGCTTCTCTCCAAAATGTTTGTCGCACCTTCTTTTCAATCATTAGTGTTATAGCACAATCCACAATAGATCTGTTTCTTCTCTCAGCTATTCCATTCTGTTGTGGAGTTCTCGGTGCAGAGACTTGTCTTTTAATACCATGATCATTGCAGAATAAGTTGAATTCATCAGATGTGAACTCTACTCCTCTATCTGATCTAAGACATTTCAGTTGTCTTCCTGTTTCATTTTCAACTCTTGCCTTGTACCATTTAAACATTTGAAAAGCTTCTGATTTATCTTTTAAAAATATTACTGACATCATCCTTGAATAGTCATCCACAAATAGCATGAAATATTTATCAGCATAATAACTTTGAACTTTCATAGGACCACAAAGATCAGTGTGCACTAGATCTAAAATTCCCTTAGAAGTGTAAGACTTACTTGAAAGCTTGATCTTGTCATCTTACCCATCTGGCATCCTCGGCACATAGCATTCTCAGGTTTTTCAAGACTCAGTAGACCTCTTACTCGGTGCTTCTTACTTATTTTGATCAGATTATCAAAATTTACTTGACAAAACCTTTTATGCCATAACTAGGTATCATCTATCTTTGCATACAAACACTTGTTATGAGTTGAGTCAAGGTGAAATGTGTTACCTTTTGTTTTTGTCCCGGTAGCAGCTAACTTTCCATTCTTGTCTTGAACTTTGACAATTCCTTTCTGAAATTCTATTCGGTAACCTGTGTTGTTTAGCTGTGCTACACTCAACAAATTGTATTTCAAACCTTCAACCCAATAAACATCATTGCATCTTGCATTGTCAAGAAGTGTTATAGATCCCTTACCTTTCACTGGACATGGTGCATCATTACCAAATCTAACATAGCCTCCATCATAATCTTCTAATATAACAAACTTGTGTTTATCTCCTGTCATATGATGTGAGCATCCACTATCTATGATCCAAGAATCATTAGTGTTTATGTGAGATATTAGGGATTTTTCTTCATACCTTTCTTCATCTGATCCATCTTTGATAGCCACATAAACTACTTCCTCTGTATCAATTTCATCAGATTTATCATCATTGGATTCCTCATCAGCTATTAAGCATGTCTTTCTGTCTCTTCTTCTGAAGTCTCGGTGTCCTTTGTAATGATTATCTTTCTGTCTGTCATCTCGGTAATCTCTCTTTTCAGTAGGATTTTTGTCAGGACAGTTAGAAGCTATATGTCCTATCTTATCACAATTGAAACATTTCAAAGGTATTTTTCCTTTATACTTACCTTTTCCTCTCGGTAACCTTCTGGCTAATAGTGCTTCAAACTCTTCTTGCTTTCTGATTTCCTCATACAGTTTGTGTACTTCTTCCATGTTCTTGTGAAATATTTCACTTGCTCCACTATGATCTCCTTCAGAGTACTTATACTTTCTTTCATTGAAATCATTAGATTCATCAAGATGAAAAGAACTAAATGCAGATTCAACTTTATTTACCGAAGATCCACTGTTATCAAAGTTACTTAACTCAAATGCATGTAGCTTACCAATAGTAGCATCTAAAGAAACTGGCATATTAGGTACAGACCTCAATTCATTGATTGCAGAGACTCGGATTGCATAAGCT
Organism: Cryptomeria japonica; assembly: GCF_030272615.1. Classification (NCBI taxonomy): domain Eukaryota; kingdom Viridiplantae; phylum Streptophyta; class Pinopsida; order Cupressales; family Cupressaceae; genus Cryptomeria; species Cryptomeria japonica. The sequence goes on from NC_081414.1 coordinate 431,274,867, forward strand.
GGTAGAAGGGTTCTTAAAACTTACTTGTTATATCCTTTTCTTCAATAGTTCCACCTACTCCTTTGATTTGATTGACAATCTCCTTTAGTCTTGTACTGTACTGAGTTATGTTCTCACCTTCATTCATCCTCATAGATTCAAGTTGTCCTCTTAGACTATCTACTTTTTCTCTTTGAACATGTTCATCTCCTCCATACGTTGATATGAGCTTATCCCACATTGCCTTTGCATCATTGCAGCCTTCTAGATCATTAAACTCTGAATCGGTCAATGCAGATGTTATTTCAATCATTGCTTGAATATATTCTTGCTTTTACTTTATCTCTTCCATAGTTAATGGATAGGTGCTCAGTGTAACAAAATCATTCTCCAGATAGTATACAACATATTCTCCAAATCCTGATAGATGTAGCTTCATCCTTTTCTGCCATGTAGAGAAAGTTGACTTGTTCAGCTTCGGTGCATCCCTCTTATACATCTTTGGATCTTTAACTCAAGTGCCTTTAAACTTTTCTTCTAGAGTCCAAAGCTTTGATACCAATTGATAGTTTTGATACTTAATATAAGTACAGATCCAATAGCCAACAAGATGAGAGGGGGGGGTGAATCATACAAACTTAATCTTCCATAAAAACATCAGATTCAACCTCGGTAACATATACTTTAGTAATATAACCAAAACTGTTAAACATGCAAACTCAAAAGCATATAAACATCATAAACCTCATAACATCAGATTTAACATGGAAACCCAAATAGGGAAAAACCACTGTGGGATTTTGGACCCACTAAGAAATATACTCTTCTAGAGTATGCTCGGTTAAAAGAAAATCCTGTTAAAGATTACAAACACATTGCTAGATGTGACCCGGTTAAGGGATTTCCCTTAGATCTGTTAGGATCTTCACCTTGTTAGAAGTGACCTTGTTAAAGGATTTCAAACACTCAATCAGAATGTCACCTTGCTAGAGGGTTTTACAAATAAGACTGTTAAGTCCACTCGGTTAAGAGATTTTCTGTCACTTTCACAAAATAACAGTAATAAAAATCTATCTGCAACTTCACATCTAAAATGCTAAAGCAGATTCTTATTTGTTCAATACAATCTAGACATACAACTAATCTTGTCCATCTGTTGGGCTTCTATACTCTCTTATCCAAATAGGTCTTCAAGCTTCTATGCTCGGTAATCACTATGTAGCATCCCTGTGCATACACTTGCCTGCATACATTGTTTATCAACAGTTTCCTATTTATAAACAATTAGCTAACCGCTTAATCTCCTTGATCACATTTCCCATGATCAATCATAGCCATAAAATCTTCAAACTTGTCCAGGTTCAATGCATCTTTCGATCTGAAAACATTTTACCCCACCTAGGAACTTGCATATATTTCTTGGAACTTGTGCTAGGGTATTGCGGTTCAATCTGAACTCTAGATCTTCATGTCAACTTTCATTTGCCATAGATTCATTAACAAACTATATTTACAGCATACCAGTCATTTAATCAGTTCCAGCTCATCAGCTTCCTTCATTAAATAATGCATGTAAACATTTAATGCATTTTGTTATAGCTCGGTTATAACTCGGTAACAACTCGGTAAATACTAAACTTCACTCGGTAGACATTCCGCCTTCATTAATCGATAGCGATAACCTTAGGGTTTACCGACTAGGTTCTTTTCTTGATAACATAATATAGTATTAACCTTTACAATTTACAACATATGTATGATGTTAAAACAATCTAAACATCATGATCTCATCATTGTCTGACTCAGTAATAGTTGCCCATTGAATACCTTATTCATCCCCTTATTCATCATAATCTTTCCTGTGTCTTTTACCAACATCTTTATATTCTTCAAATCATACTTGTCAAGATATGGCAACATCATACTGAATTAGAAAATCAATTTCTTGACATCAATGACAAAATAATAATATCAAGACAGTAAACATCCTTAATCAAATATATCCATAATCATCAACAACCTTCTCAATATCCTTATTGAAATGTCAACAATCTTTCATTGTCTATTATAATGCTATATGGCCCTCATTCTCCTCCAAGGATCTCCTTTATACTTGTTGCAAGATATCACTTTTTCAACTATCTTACCCTTGCTTGAAGAGTATTCCCTCTCTAGCTTGGATTTATGACATTGTTGCCTAAAGGATATCTCCTTGGTGTTGAAGGTTGGTATCCTTGTTTCTAGCTTCCTTAAGACATCAACATAGGGTTATGTTGACATATTAAGAGGTGGGGAGGGGGGGTGAAAGGCACTCATATCGCTCCCTTTGTACCATATTATACAATATTATACCATATTTTTGTATGTCTTAAACGGGGTGTTCATTCTCGAAACTAGAGAAAAACTCTTACATGAGATGCTTCAAACCCGAAACCAAACACAACATTTGATGTATGTCTTAGATGGGGAAACACATCACAAAAACCAAAGAAAAACTCTTACACATGATGTCCTCGAAACTAGGCATGTATCTATTTCAATTAGGGTTACACATTCTTGAAACCAGAGAAAAACTCTTAAACAAGATGTTCCCAAAGTTGCACATTCACCCCTTGGTATTAGCACACATATTTGCATGCACAATCACTCCTTGGCATTTTTATTTCCATTACATGTCTTAAACAGGTTAAGGCACACTCAAAACTATAGGAAACAAACTCTTATACAGGGTGATATACACTTGAAACTAGACATCACTTGCATGCATGCACAAGGATGAGTGGAACTAGCAGAACATGGCTAGACTATTCTTTCTCTCCTCCCCAACATAGATCACCTAGATACAAACGTCTAGGGGTGAGGCATCTATTTTCCCCTCTCTCATCATTCTTCTCATGGATCACCTAGATAAACACATCTAGTGTGTATTCATGTTCTCTCTCCTCCTTCTCATGAAATCATAACTTTTCTATTGATAGTTCATGGATGATATTGGCTTTTCTCTTTTATGTGATCACTTGTGTTCATGAGATGGCATTTTTTCAAGAATTATATTAGTTGTTGAGACATTTTGATATCAAGGTATCTTCAGCTAGTTCACTTGAGGTCTTGGTTTTTTTGGTCTTTAGCTTTTGTGTCTTGGTGTCTTTGCCTTCGCTTTCCTTTTTATCTTTGTTTATCTTTTTGGCGTGCCCTTTCATATGTTTGAGTGAGTTAAGATCCTAATATTGGTGGCTTGGTTCCTCAAAATTAGTGACGTTTTATACTCCTTGTGGTTTTTCTCCTCCACATTCCTCATCCTCTTCATCACTCTTTCTTCTACTTTACCATGAGTTTTTGTGTAAGCTTATACTCCTACTAAAGTGGGGGCTAAATTATGTAGCATCCTAAAATTGCATCCTTTGCAATTTTGATTGCATTTGGGGCCCTCACCATAGTTTCCTCATCATCATGCTCAACTAGGACTCATTTATGCATGTACCATGCAATAAATGTCATATCATCACATTATAACTTTCATTGCACCTTAACCCTAGCCCAAATATACAGTAGGACCAGGGCGTGGTGCCTTGGTCCTCCATATTTGGGGCCCAATTCAAACCCTCTGCCCTATCTTGAAAATGAGTGAAAAACCTTCCTTTGTGGCAGCCCATGTCATAAAATTAACATTATTGATGATGAGAAAGTATATAAGGAGGTCTTCCCCTCTCATTTTAGATATATGGCAAAATTGGGAGCACTACATTCAAGCAATCAAGCATTCAGGAATTGAAGTATTCATCACCAAGAATTTCTAAAGGTCTTGAAAGCTACATATTCTTCATCTATACATTGTGGAATAACATTACATCAATCATTTACAAGCATGTGTGTTAGGGTTTTGTCATATTCATATCGTTTCATACAACATATGTGATTACATTCAAGAAACAAAGAATCATTATCAGTCATTGCAAATCTAAGGAATGCATTTCTATCATTTATTTCAAGTATTTGCAATATTTTATTCAAGGTTGATTCCAAACCAGGGTTTGACTTAGGCAAACCCCTATTACCAACCTTTTCCCCCTTCTTTTTGTGTGCAGAAAACAAGTATGGAGTTGTACTCTTCAAAATAAGCTTCATTCACAGAGACGAATCAACCCTTTTCGATGCACAAAAAGTTCAGAGGACCGTGGTGCCGCATCATGGTCCTGGATTTTTAGGAGCTCTTTTTGAGGGTCAGATCCGATTTGTCTTATTCTACTCAATTCTAGGTGCCCAGCTCAATCCCACATCTATAGCTCACTTTTTCCACATTGTTTCCTTCATTTATCAATACTTTACCTATTTCAGCATTTCAACTTACAAAAGAGGAAACCCAAATCAATCCAATCCATTTAGTATTCAGTCCTTATCTAATTTGTGATTGAATCTAGTAGATTCTAACCCTCTTTTGAATGTGAAGGTCCCAAGTGAAAATTGATTAGTGATTTCTCCCTTCTATGTTGCAAATTGCAAAATCAAAGTTTCCCCCGCTTTACAGTTTTCTTATACTTTTAGTTACATTTCATGTATATATTGACAAGATGTTTGAGAATGGTTTTAGATCTCTAAGACTTTTAATGTAGTTTCTAGGTTTTAGAAGATCTTATGATTTTTTTTAGATAGTCAAATTTCAATTATCAATAGCTTATTATCATCTATCTCTATTTTGTTGGATTAATTAGGACAATTATCTAATTATTTAATTAATTAGATCCTTTAATTACTTTATTCACTTAAGCTAAACTTAGGTAATTTTAATCTTTAAATGAATTTAAATTGAGTGAATATATATTGCTAGAGTAATTACGACAACTATCTAAATATTTAATTAGTTCTTTTAATTACTTTATTCACTTTAGATAAACTTTGTTTATTTAGTTGATCTTAGGACCTTTATGCTATTTTTAGTTTTCCTAATTTTAAACTAGGTTTGTTTTGCTTTCTATAAAGCAAGTCATGTTGAACAGTCTAGAATACTGAGAGGGGTGTGAATCAATATTCCCTTTTGCAAATTTAAAAAATTGAACTTCTAAAACGAAGCTTATTGTTAGTTAACCTCAGCTCAAAACAAATGCATGCAATATAATTTAAATGCAAGAGATACACAACCATAAGAGAGAAACCAGATTTTTATATGTGGAAAATCCAAATGGGAAAAACCATGGAGAGGGTTAACTCTCAAGATAATAAAACTTGTTATATGAGATTACAATGCTCACTATCAGAGAGTTCATTGCTCATATTACAATGGCTCAGCGCTAGAAGGCTCACTGCCAAGAGATAGAGACAAAAATAAATTGAGAAAATTGCATTTACATATGCATAGTTTCAATTCTTGATAAGCTCATATATCTAAACAACTGCTTGCAGTAGGTCTAGTCAAGAATCTCTGCAACTCAATTACAATCAGCCTGCTCCAAACCATTGTCGCACCAATTATGTCTTTCTCCTTCAATGCACAAACACACTCAACAACCACAACACTCAAACACACTTACTCATACTCATTCATTCATACATATCATCTACCAAAAAAACCATAACATATACATATTACCAGTATATGCACCAAGTCAGCCTTAAGAACTCTTTCCCCAAGAATACTTCTTCATCGGTCTTCTACATGATTTCTTTCAATAATGTTCCAACAATCGGATCACATGTTACATTCACCAGAGAAAAACCAAAAACAAGAAAAAAATTCAAGTTCCACTAGACTTGAAATGATCATATCTGCAAACTTCTGCAAGCACATTTCCAAAGCACTAAAATATGATCCAACTTGACATAAAGAAATTGAGATCATAAGCAACATATTTCCAAAAGATCATCATCAGAAACCAAAATGTGGAGGAATGCATAGCACTGCAAACACTATCAAACACCTTCATCATTGAATATACTTTCAGAGCACAACTTTTGAAGCACAAAAATAATATGCCTCAACCGAATTCAAACCTTCGCCAACATGAAAACATATCCACATGTTGGCAACATATGCAACATACATTTCCGAAGCAACATCCATCTGGAAAACACATCTGCAACAATTATAACACAAGCTACCTGACATAATGACAAGGTCCTTCATCTTCATACATACATACCTATCTTCCATTGTTTTGCAACACCTTCATACATAGTTATCACTGCTCTGCAACATGTTCACTTTGTAAACATATCTGGACCAATATGGATCACCGAGTTTGACATTAATGACAACCAAACATATATTTCTAACAATCTCCCCCTTTGTCATTGATGGCAAAACACATATAACCACTTTTCTCCCCCTTAAAAACATATTCTATGTTCTCTGCTTTATCTATACATTTGTTCCATATCTCTCCCCCTTTGGCATCAAAGCCAAAGGGTAACATATATTTCTAATAAGTCATTCATTCATTGTAATCTATCCAATTCATTTATAGGTTAATCTACATATCACATTCCTCTTTGGATCAATTCTCTCTCATAGTTGCAGAGCATTAATCATGGCTTTTCCTCTTCAGATGTGATAGGTGCTTTTCTTGTAGGCTATCCAAGGGCTTGTGGAGTTGAACAAATAACTCCAACTTATTTTATTTTCTTTATTTTCCTGATCTCTCTCCCTTCTCTCTCCTCTCTTTATCTCACCTCTCTCTATTTATCTCTATCTCTCATCCCCCTCTCTCTACATACCTCCCCCTTACTCCCTCCCCATCTTTATTTCTCTCTATACCTCTCCCTCCCTTTCTATTTCTTTGTTCCCTTGTCCCTCTCTGATTCTCTCTTCCCATCTCTTCCCATCTTTTCCCTCTCTACTTTTCTCTATCTCCCTTCTCTAGCCCTCTCTCTCTCCCTATCTCTATTTCCCCTCCTTTCATATGTCTATTTCTCTACATACATTTTTCTCTCCCTCCCCCTCTCTTCTCATCCCTCTCTCCCTTACTTCTCTCTATATTTCCCCTCTCTCTCCCTCTACCTCTCCATCCCTATCCCCCTCTCTACCTCTACATCTCTCTCATTTATATAGGCAAAGCTTCTTGAACTAATAATAATGAGTAGCACACCTTGTAACTCTCTGGCCCCCTCTCATAATTGGAGTACAACTATAGTGTCATAAATTATCACTGAGCCAATTTACACCTCATGTTTGTGCACCTACTTTAGCGCATCTCCCTCTCATCTCCTATCTAGGTTCCTTCAGTTCCTTAACTCCAACTTTTATACCATATACACCTACCAATTGATCTTCTGGAGCGCCCCTGACTAAGCACTTTGGTCCTAAGACCATATCGCCCAACACCCTGATCCCCCTTAATGTGACCCAGTTTTTAAGTAGAGGATAGGATCTATCATTCCAGCGGGAAATGAAATTGGTGGCTCTATATGACCATGTTGGAGGTCGACCTAATTGGTAAATTGACTTAGGATCTCATATATAAAGCATTTGATCAACCTAATTTCATCCATCCATTTGAACTAGCAATTCTATTTCAAGCAATCAAGCATTCGAGTGTTGAAGTGTTCATCATCAAGCATTTCCAGAAATATTCAAGGTTGCATTTCCTTCATTCATTGTGGAGAAAATAACATCATTCATATGCAAGTATGTGTGTGTGATTATGGTTTTATCATTTTTATGCCATTTTATATAACATATGTGATTACATTCAAGAAGCAAAGCATCATTATTGGTCATTGCAGATCTAAGGTATATCTTTCCATTGTTTATTTCAGTATTTGCAATATTTCATTCAAGGTTAATACCTAAACCGAGGTTTGGATTAGGAAAACCCTTATTCCCAACCTATTTCCCTTCTCTAGTGTGCATAGGAATGTTTGCATTTATTCATTTGGTCAATTGGTAATGTAATGTGTGTTTTCTTGATGCAAGTGGTATATGTTTGTTGTGCATAGAGATTAGGTTTATGTATGGTGACTATTTTGTATGTTGTCATTGATGGCAACTATGTTTCTTTAAGTCATCTAAGTCCTATAGTTAAACCAGCTAGGCTTAACTAGTAAAGCAAAGACAATTTATCAGAACCGGTAATTAGGACTTCAACTGGTAAAATGACTGACAGAGTCTCACACCGACAACCAGTACATGAAATCCATGAAGGATGAAGGAATGTGGTTTTGCAGCAACGTTGATGACTATCAGATGAAGGTAACTTCATGATCGCATGAGCAGATTTGATCAGATGAATTATATTTTATCAACAAGGCAGAGATCAAGAAACATAGTCAACCGGTAGTGATGAAAATCACTCAGATCGGTAAAACGGCATAGAATTAGATTTGTTATGTCGGTGGCCGACATAACTAAAGCATACAATGCAAGATTGTCTAGATGCATTGAACCTAAGGAATTGTAATAAGGTTCTATCCAACCTTATGATAATTTTAATTATGTGATGAGGTATAAAAGGATATATATATAGGCCTGAGAGTGTGATATGTGATGAGAGAATTTTGTATTTCTGATAGTGCAAAGATTGAAGGAGTTAAGAAATGAAGTCTTTGTGATGTTGTAATGTTCTGAAGTGGATCTTATTAGACATAGAAGGTTTTATACTAAGATCATTTGTACTTATTGTCTTCCTAATAGTTACAGCAAGAAAATCCTCCTACAAGGCCACTCTTAATAGGGTGCAGCCAGATCCTAACAATTCTGATCATTAAATCCTCTAACTAGGTGACACATTAACTTGTGTTTACAAATCCCAACTACTTGGGTAGCTCCTAACAGGGTTGGTCCTCACAGACCTTTTTGCAAAGCTCTTAACCAAGCATAGACACTTCTAACAAGGTGTGCCCCTAACCAGGTGTTGTAGACCTTAATCGGTAAGATCTTTGTATTGCATATAGTGGATCTTGTGGGTACTAACTCCCACAGTGGTTTTTCCCATTTGGGTTTTCCACATATAAACTCTTGCGTCATGTGGTTTATGCTTTATGTGGTGATTTCATACTTGGTGTTATTTCTTACATGTCTATTGAGTTTTAAGTTGGTGAAATTGATATTCAGATTTGTATTGTTTTTACTATCATTGATTCACCCCCCCCCCCTCTCAGTACCTTATAATTTCATCAATTGGTATCAGAGCCTAACTTCCTTAAGGATTAATCACTTGGAAGGTATCTCTAATCCTAAGGAAAATATGGGTGAATGAATGAGCTATAGGGAGATGGCTAGAGAACTTGTTGAAACCAAGGATGAGCTAGAAACCCTAAGAGGCAAGTATAAGATAGCACTAGCTAAAAGGAAGGAACTAACCGAACAATTATTGGAGATCTCTGATAGGAGCTCTTCACACAAGGTGAACATTGATGCACTAGTTGAAGAAGTGGAGAAGTTGAATGGTGAGAAGACTAACCTGAGAAATGAGCTGGAAGCACTTACAATCTGGATGAGTGAGGAACTTGAAACTAGAAGAAAGGCTAAGGATCAGATCCAAGATAAAGAGCATGAAAGCTTTAAGATCAAGTAGGAGAATGCAACTTTGTATGAACATTGGCATGAAGAGAAAGAAGAGAAAGAAGAAATAAAAGAAGATCTTGATATGGCAATATCTCTTAGAGAGACCCTCATGAAAAGAAATGAAGATCTTACAAAGGAACATGTTGAGGCTAATGAGAAGCTTGATAAATTCAACAAGAGCTTCTCTACGCTGGATGAGCAGATCCAATCTCAGAGGATGAAAGGTGTTACATCTAGGTTAGGATACAATACATTTGAGAAGGATGAACCTTCTGGTACCAAGAGCGAAATGCATGAAGGTAAAACTATTCCTATGACTCAAAAGCCTACCAATAAGAAAGCTTACAAACATGTTTTCTTTAGTTGTCATAAACCAGGACATGCTGCTAATGTTTGTAGAAGCAGATCTAATGCTAATATTGGTTATAGACCTAATACTAGATATGTGCCTAGGATATTTGAAGGTTATTGTTATAGATGCAACATGTATGGGTACATATCAGTAGAATGCAAATATGGAAAAACAATCCAACACCTCACATGAATCCAAGACCTATCGGTGACTAGAGAAGAATTTCATAGACCAGAGGAACACAAATTGGCAAAGACCCTATGTTAACCGGTCTAGTCCTTATGAGATGGAAAAGAGAATCAATGTGATTTGTTCAATTTGAAACAATTTTGGGCATGTGGAAATGAACTATAGAAGAAGAACAGGTAGAGGAAACTCAAGACCTTGGAGAGCATTTCAAATGGTATTATATCATTGCAACAAACCGGGACACGTTGCCAAGTTTTGCATAACAAAGAAGAACCAACTAGTGAATCATCCTGTAGACCGGAAAGGAAAGCAAAAGGTTGATATTGAATAAACCAAAGCTAATATGAATAAGACTTGGAAGAAGAAAAGTGATGACAAACCATCTGAGGAATCAGATTCTTTAACTAATGTGGATAATCCATCTCCGGCAAACTAAGTTGTTTCTACAACTTGGGGTGAACTTATTGTAATTTGCATATTGTGATGTTTTGATGTGTTTTTGGATCATAGCCGATAAATATCTTTGAGTTTTTGCTACTGGTAATATTCTTTAGAGTTTGCTAAGGCGTTTTAGGGTTTTGTCGGTAAATACATTTATTGCAGTAGTTAAAGTGCAAATAAATAAAACTTTTTGAATTTCATTTATCACTTTGCATCTTGAGAACTTTTGGTGAAGCGAGTAGAGCAAAGATAAGTTTGTGCAAGCAACATTCAGATTATTTACTAGCATCCAAGGTGATCGAAGTAAAGTTTGATTCGATGATTGAGTATTGAAAGTTTTTGATGGTTGGAAACCCTAGCATTGAAGCAGAAGAGGTATTTATCAGTGAATCTTACTCTTTTCTTCAAAGTTTTGCATATTGTAGTATGAATACTCTGCATCTAGTTGATGTGACCGAGAGGGAAAGACCTGAATACAAATGACATCCATACAAGTCGGAGGAAAATGACCCTGTCGGTGCCCTATCCGGTGTACCAAATGGTGTTTTGCATATATAGGATGTAGGATCCTTTTATCACTTTAAACTTGAAGACTTGGGAGTTGCGGTTATTTATGAGCAATATAGATCTCTATGTAATGAACAAGGAAGATTGAAAGATCAGTTCAAAAGTGTAGCAAATAAAGGTTTTCATCATGTGATCAATTGATGACGAGTTGGTGAGATTTGTTTTGAGCCATATTCACGATCAGTTCATGTGGTTAGGCAGACCTCACAAAATCACTAAGGAAGCAATCCATGTTGTAACCGGCTTCTACTTAACTAGTGAAGTGCCATTTCTTAAGTCTATACCTAAGGATGATGTTGTGAAGTTAACTAGATCTAGATGGGATAAAAGAGCCATGTCCATGAATGAAATCAACGATCCTGCTGTTAAATTTGCATCTATGGTGATTGTCTATAGAATTTTCTATTCAAGCAGAATGAACAGTATACTGGCAGCAGCTATTCACACTACCTACCGGATGATTAAGGAGGATGTTGATTATGATCTCTATGAAGCAATGAGAAGCCAATTAATGACAAATTTGAAAGCAGTCAAGAAGGACAAGAAACTAAGATTCAAGTTTGGACAGCTTACCATGGGCTTATTCTTTTATTTCCAAAACTTTTTCCGACATGGATAACCGAGATACCTGCCCTATTGCAGATGAAGAACAACATTAGGATGCTGAAAAAACAAGTTTGATGATATTTCATGGGGATATTTTAAGAAATTTCAGAAGGAAATGCATGCTAGAGAATGCATATCGGCAGAGGTAGTCAATCGGTATGAGGATTCTATCTGTTTTATGGTTGACACAGATACATGCTTGATGGAAGTCATTATTCCTAGGACCACATGGGTAATGCCCATGGGTTATGAAGTAGATAAAGATCTACTTGTTGCTTATATTGATCATTTGTTATGTCCACCGATCGATACCACCGCTGAGAGGTTTGGAACCTACAAGGAGAAACTACTGAAAGTGCACTTTGAAGTATAGAAACTAGTGATTGCAAAGAAAATAAGAAAAGAGGTATAGGCCTTTGCAAAGTAGGCCGGATTCACAAAAGAATAGATAGCTACAGCAAGAGAAAAATATGAGGCTCAACAAGGTGGAACTTCTAGTGTACCAACTGGTACCCCCACCGCTAAGACTGAGCAACCAAAGCAACTGAGAATAAGAAACTAAGGTGAAGCCTACTGAATCCAAAAGAGGGAAACCCTCTAAAATACAATTTTGAAGGAAAGGTAAAACTGTTGAACCTCCTGTTGTGCCTACCCAAACTAGAAAAAGAAAGGAGAAATCCCACAAACCAGTGATAGATATAGAGGAAACAAAACCAGAAGAAGATAAGAGAGCACTAAGGGCAAGTGCTAAGAAGCAGAAGACTACTCAAAAAGGTAAAGCAGCTACAAAAATATTGACACTTGAAGATGCTTTCACTAGAATGATTAAGATTATTAAGGAGTATGGTATTTACAAAGGTTTAGACATACTGTTTACTCATTTGTTTGAAAGTCAACAAAGGGAGAATGAAGATGCAATCATCTTCAGTATAGAAAAGTTTAGTAGAGCCCTCATTGAGCTACAAGGGAAAATTTTAGACACTTTGTATAATATTATTGATGCAAGATGGCAAGCCGCCATTAGACAGGATAAAGAATTTATTGATTACACTCTTAAACACCTGTAACCAGAAGCCAGTGAGGAAGAAATAGAAGATACATGAGTAAATGAAAAATATTTTCTTAGATCCAAGAAAAGACTGACTAGAATGTTGATAGGTGATACTGAATCAGTCCAAAAGGAGACTGAAATTTTGATAAAGAAATCTTTAGGTCTCATCCCTGAAGAAGAAGAAAAAGATGAAGAAGATGAGGATGATACACCTATTAAGTTAAAGGGAGGAGATTTTCCTGAGGGTGTTAAGCCTACATATTTTGAGTTGGACCCTATTAATACTGAGCATATAGATGTACCGAATGATGATGACACCAGTAATGCAATTAATAATGATATAGATAATGTTGACAATACCAGAGATAATGTAAATGTAGTAGATATTGATGTACAAATGGATGATCCCCAAGAGCAACAACAAGATGTAAATAATGAAGGTGAGAAGGAAACTGATAAGAGCTCAAGTGAGCAACTGGTGAATTCTCAATCTGCATAAATACAAACTCCAATGGTAAGTGCAACCACATATACAAATGTAAATGACGCTATCAATGACAGCTAGAAGGATATGGTTGAGGAAAAGAAGGCAGAGGAGGCACTGACTACTGAACAAAGTGTGGAAATGCAACCACCACCGGTAAAGGAACATCATGTTGAAAGTCAACTACCACTGATCACTACAACAACACAGAAGGAACAAACAAAGATGGGGAAATAGAAACCAGAGAAGAAGTCAGAAGAGAAAAAGGATGAAAAGAAGAAAACAAAGGAGAAGAAGAAAACCTTGATCAATGATGATGATGATGAGGACTCTGTGAGTATTAAAGGTCCTATAGATATGGACAATCTGAGTTCTTCTGAGTTAATGGAGATTGCTACTACTATGCAATCCCATGCACAAAAGAAGAGGTTGAAAGAGCACAAACAAGAAGCAGAGACCATTCAACTATTGTTGAAATTTTGTCAAGTCTCCTACCTGAGACTGATGCAGATAATCTATCCACCCCTATTGCAAATCTTGGACAGTTAGTTGTTGATGCTAATGAACAACTAAAATCACTTGAAGAGGCAGCTCATGCTTTAGTAGAAAAGGTTACAAGAAGAGAAGGGGAGAACAATTTATTTCATAAATTGACAAAGGTAAGGTTGCTTTAATAGTGAACGAAGATCTTTTGCAAACCAGAATAGAAACTGGAGGTAAAATTTTGGCCACTATATCTAAAGTATCATTATTCTGTTCCAACTTTAAAAAAAAAAAGAGAAGATACAGAGAAGGAACCAGAAAGGATAAGTGAAGCATACATATAGGACTCCGCTTTAGTTTTTGGTAAATCAGTTGATGCCTTACAACACATATTAGAAATTTATGATTTTGAATAGGTGGAGTGGGTAAGATCCTTGAAGGATCTGAAGAATCAGTTAATTCTAAAAGTTGAAATTTTATAGAGAGCATGTTAGATAGTTCAAATAACTGGAAGGCAAATGAGAGAGAGGGGGGTGAATCAGTTGTATCAGATTATAGGAACATTCAGCAATTAAAACTTTAATACCGGAACCCAAAACAATAATACCAGAATAGCAGTTAATCCAATTAAGCATAAACAATAATTACAGAATAAAAGTTATCCACACAACACTGAGATTTGTATGTGGAAAACCCGGTAAAGGGAAAAACCACAATGGGAAGCCTACCCACAGTCAGATAATACTTCTATAGTAAGTATGTGAATTACAATGAAGGGGCCTGCACTTGCAAGAAGGCCAATAGCCTAGAGCACACTGCTCATCACAAAAGGAGCCTCACTAACTACATATAAATCTAAACTATAATCTGGAGAAGTGTTGAACTACAAAAGATAGCATCTTCTATGCCTGAGTACAGTTCCAGTTAAGCTCAATACCAGAGGACTAAATCCTCCTACATAAACCCAATTTGATCTCCAATGATGGACCAACTCCTCTGCCTGAATGATATTACATTATTCATACATTACATTCCTTGACCATGACCTCTTACATTAACAATGATGATCTACAATGAGATCTTACATCTATATATACAAGCCCTTGACCATAAACAATCAGGTCAGCCACCAGATAATAAACTGATTACATAATTACAAACCATGTCGGCCTTAGACCAAACAAATAATATCAACACATAAGACATCCCGAAAATGCATTAATAGGTCCTATCTACACGCTACATTAAAGCCAGTCCATAACCTAGATCAATCGGGACCAAGTATAGGTCCACACGCTTCAGCAATGATCTCCAACCACCAAGTCTTGAACATGATCACCAACAGTATCCTAAAACTCCATCAGAAGCTGTACCAACACCACTTATGCAATTCATCAAAGATCTCCATTAAAAGTTCTGTCGATGAAACCCTCGCCAGAACCAAAGACCAATCTTTAAAGTAAGAAGGATAGGATCCAATCACCAGACCAAAACCAACTAACCAAATATGAGTATAAGTATTATGAACAAGCCAATTCCATCACCAGATTATATCGGAGCCTGTCAGATCATGTCGGATCCAAGTTAACCAGAAACCACTTAACTTACCAGGACCAGAAGGGTGTTGGTAGAACATCTAAACAACTAGTGTTGACATCAATTACAAAACATCAATGCAACACATAACCAATTCCACCAAATGGCCAACAATCTCCCCCTTTGGCATTGATGGTAACACTAGATATGAAAAATATCTAAGTACCAAGAAATGCCAAACAAGTCTCCCCCTATGGAAGACAACCAACAATCACCTGCATATAGCTCTGAATATCTCTCCCTTTTACTATATCTCCCCCTTTGACATTTACTTTTTCACATCAATATCACTCCCCCTTTGACATCAATGCCAGAAATCTAACAGAAATATCAAAGCAAAAACATAAGCCTTTGAATCACAAATATGACTACTCCCCCTAAGCAGTAGCATCCCACATCAGTGTCGGAATGAATAGTATCTCAGATAGTGCATGTCAAACTGATGCAAAACCACATCAATCAAGTCTCTACCAAAGGGTCAGAAACTCCCAATTTGTCTCTCAGGTACTCAAATGATTCCTTGTATAAAGGTTTAGTGAAAATATCTGCAATATGTTCTTTAGTGTTCACATAAACCAGTCTAGCTTCATTTTCTTTCACCTTCTCCTTCAAAAAGTTATACTTGATAGATATGTGCTTTGTTTTAGAATAAAATACCAAATTATTTTATATATCAAAAGCAACAAAGTTATCACAGTGAATAACTACTGGTGCATCACAATCCACCTTTATATCCTTCAACATTTTCTTCATCCATAAAACTTGTGTACAATTAGTAATAGTAGCAAAATACTCAACTTCAATAGTAGATAAAGAAGTACATGACTATTTATTTCTTATCCATGAAACCAAATTCTTTCCAAGAAAGAAAGCTCCACTAGAAGTACTTTTTCGGTCATCAACATCTCCAGCCCAATCGACATCTATATATCCACATAAAGTAAAGTTATCATCCTTAGGGTACCATAAGCCATATTTTGATGTACCTTGTAAGTATCTAAAAATATTTTTCACTACCATCTCATGATTTTCTTGTAGGATCACTCTGAAATCTTGAAACACTACAAACAACATTCATAAGGTCAGGCCTAGTCTAAGTCAAATAGAGCATACCTCCAATCATAGATTTGTATCTTGTAGGATTTGCTGATGTAGAAACATCTTTTCTTGTCAATTTCTCACTTGTAACCATAGGAGTACTTACCAGTTTAGAATCTCTCATACCAAATTTCTACAACAATTCCTTAGCATATTTATTTTGATAGATAAAAATGCCTTTATCAGTCTAAGTAATCTACAAACCTAAGAAAAAATTCATCTCACCAATCATAGACATCTCGAATTCTTTCTCCATATTTTTAGAAAATTCTATGCATAATTTATCTTCACCTCCAAAAATAATGTCATCAACAAATACTTCAACAATCAGTATATCATCATCAGTGATTTTATAATATAAATGACTATCAGCACTGCCCTTAGTAAAACCAAGCTTCAAAGGATATTTATCCAACCTTGCATACCAAGCTCTAGGTACTTGTTTCAATCCATATAAAGCTTTCCTTAACCTATAAACCATAGTTGTATCATCTGATAGTGAAAAACCATCAGGTTGCTCAATATAAACTTCCTCATCAAGATCCCTATTCAAGAATGCACATTTAACATCCATTTGCTAAACCTTGTATTTTTATAAGCAACATAGGCAAGAAATAAACTTACAGCTTCAATCCTAGCTACAGGTGCAAAAGTCTCTCCATAATCAATTCCTTCCTTCTAAGAATATCCTTTACAAACCAATCTAGCCTTATTCCTTTTAACTTGACCATCCTCATTCAATTTGTTCCTAAAAACCAATTTAGTTCCAATAACATTTTTATTTTTAGCCCAAGGAACCAAAGTCCACGTGGTATTTTTCTCAATTTGATCTAATTCTTCTTCCATAGCTTTCAACCAATGTTCATCTTTACATGCCTCAATTACTGATACCGATTCAACTTGTAAAATTAAACATACCTCATTAGTTGCCAGTATTCTTCTTGTCATCACTCCATTTCTTTTGTCCCCAATGATTTGATCTTTAGAATGATTCAATCTCACATACCTAAGAGTCTTCTGACTCTCTGTTCCTCTTCCTTGTTCTTCAATTACTGTAGAATTCTCTTATGTTACCAGAGTAACTGGTTCAACTCTCTATTCCGGTAAAGTTGCTACCAGTTCAGATATACTCATTTCCACTGCGGGTTCCTTCTCATAAACTTTGATTTGACTTTTGTTTAGCTCATCTACTTTGACATTAACACTCTCCACAATTCTCTACAATCTCTTGTTATAACATCTATATGCTTTTCTTTCATTAGAATAACCAAGAAATATGCCTTCATCACATATCGAATTAAATTTCCCAATAGTATCATCTCTCCTGATATAACATTTACTACCAAAATTTTTGAAATACTTAACTGTAGGTGTATTGCCAAACCATAATTCATAAGGTGTCTTACCGATTTCTCCTTTGATATGTACTATGTTGAATGTATAAACTATTGTACTCACTGCTTCTCTCCAGTAGATATGAGGTAGATTAGCTTTCATCGTCATTGTTCTAGCAACATCCAAGATAGTTGTGTTCTTCCTTTCCACAAATCCATTATGTTGAGGTGTCCAGGGAGCAGAAAATTGTCTTCTTATACCATGCTTTTCACAAAAGTTATTAAACTTATCGGATGTGAATTCTCCACCATGATCTGATCTGAAACATTTAATCTTCAATCTTGTCTCAGTTTTCACTTTAGCCTTAAAGATTTTAAACTTTTCAAATGCTTCAGATTTTTCTCTCAAAAAAGTAACCCACATCATTCTAGAATAATCATCAATGATTATCATGAAATATCTATCACCATGAAAACTTTTAACTCTAGCAGGGCCACATAAATCAGTATGAATAAGATCAAGAACATCATTTGATTTATCTTGTATACTCCTAAAAGAGGTTCTAACCTATTTACCCATTTTACATTCTTTACATACCGGATTATAGGGCTTCATAATCTTAGGTATATCCCTAACTGCCTTAGTTGAACTTGGTGGAACCTAAAATTACAAAAAAATATTCTATGGGGTGTATATCTTACCCAGGAATATTTTTTGCAATGTGATTATATTTTGCATATAAATGATTTAAAAATAAAATATATTTTTACAAAAGGGCAGGGAGAGGGAGTTGAACACTCAACCTCTCAACCCGACCTTCCTAACCACCCATACCTACCCTCCCCTTTTACCAATTGCTCTATTGTATTACTCAAAAATGTTTATTTAGGTAAATTACTATGGATAATAATTTGCAAATATTTCCACAAGATTTTATTTTATTAAAGTAATCTTGAAATGTGGAAATACATTTTTAAATATGTGATTTAAATAAATTATTTTTACCCTAAAACACTGGTAAAATATATATTAAGGTAAAATGTTATTTCATATAAATGGATCTTATTTTGAAAAATGTTTCAAAGGTGTGAAATGTTTCAAATCACAAGTGGAGATAATAAAAAGCATTTGTTTATTTAAGTGGATTTTTAATCTTTTCAAAGCATATTATTCGCCCTAGAGTTAATAAATTGAATAATTTATATTAGGGTAAACCATCTTATCATGTAGTTAATGGTTTGATTGGTTTGTTGCAAGTATGCATCCCATGTGCTAAATTATTTCCAACCAAATTGAGTTTGCCTTCAAGATGAAAATCTATTCTGGAATATTTGCCAAGGTAATGTATTTTTATCGAGCGGAGGTAGGTATGTTTCAATCATTTGCTTTTGATTTATTATTTTAAAGGTAAAATTAATTTCAAGAGGTTATTATGGCAAATTCTTTGTTGCTTTGGAAATTATTCAAGTGAAAGTAAAAACACTCTCAAATCTTTAATATCCTTATTTGAATGTTTACTCAAGAAGTTTCAATTTACTTTTGGAGTTTTATGTTAATATCATATTTTATTAGAAATATTTTACCCTAATTGTGTGCAAAGATCATATGTCTCTTTAGGGGGAAAATATTTTTATCTGCATGGGGAAAATATTATCAATGATTTTATTAAATATATCCCTATGAAATAGGAACAAATGACCTATCAAGCTAGTTGATTTTTTTTATGTTTTGTGCAGGATACTATAGGCAAAAATTATATTTCTTGGGTGCATATTAATAGGAAGTATCCCTTACTCAAGAAATTTAATTTAATGTTTTGATATTATAATTTGATGATTTTCAGGAGCACCTTGGCAAAAGAAATCTTGTTTACAACATTTGATAGGATAATAATAGTTTTCAATATTATCTTTTGAAATTACCTTTTGAGAGGTTATAAAGGGATATATTTTATCACAAAGAAAGTTATATTTTATAAGTTCTTTTACCATGGTTAATTCTTTAATTTGATGACCTAATAAATTTTCGCATTTTGATATTATCATTTGATCATTTATATTTTTCAAACTAAGTGAATAAAATGGAACATGTATATATTAGGGTTGATTTTATGCAAGATCAAAGAATGATTATTATTATTTTGGAGAAAATATACTTTTACCATAAGTAAAATGATGAAAAGCATTTATTTATTTAAGTGATCCTTCCATATACATATTATTTTCACCCTAGGTAAATAATTTGAACATATTCATTAGGGTGAGTCATTTAATGCTTGATTTCTTTTTTGCAAAGGTTATTTCATATGATATAATATTTCCCACCCAAATTAAAGATTACCAAAAGGTGAGAAAGTATTGTAACATTATCGGAAAGGAAGTATTTTCTTTTACTTACTATACAAAATCTTTTACCTTATGTTATTTAATAAAAACTATTATTGGAATAAATATTTACAAGTGTTTAATACTTTGATTTAAGTGAATTATTGTAAATAAGTATTTTACATAGGGTAAAATGATTATTGCCTAATCTAAAGTGGAATATATTTAATCTTTAATTAATAAGGGATTTGTTTGGTTTATTTTATGTGCAAGAGATATTGAATATTTAAGAGAAGTATTATCAAAGCAGAGGATAAAGGATGTATTATTAAAGCTTTATTTAGTGTGTATTTTAGGGATTCAAATGTAATTATCTCTGTAAACCAAAGGGTGTGTCCTTTGGAAAAACAACTGTGTGTAACTCCCTCCTGTATGTGAAAGGGTGTGTCCTTTCACATATGTCTTTTGGATTAGGTATTTATAGGGAGTCTTTTTCAATTAAAAAAGTGATCCAAAACAATTCACAATCTGTCAGGCTGCCAGTAGGGGCTATGGGATGTCTGTATTGGAGAAGTCTGTAGGAATGGAAGTATCATTTTAAGCAATCATTGTGTAATGGATTATCTATAAGTGTAGCTATTGTATGCATTCACTCTCCAAAAATTAATATACAAGATTTGTTGTTTCAATTCTAGAATTCGTGTATACTTTTGGGTTGATGAATTTCATTTTGTCCTCTTGATAAATCCGATAAAGGGTTTAATACAGTGTGCCACCACAAAGCTGTTATAATTGAATATAAGATTGGCTTCTTCATGTTCTTATAGCACTTAATGGAACCTCTGTATTGATAGTCTTGTGTTACAAGTTGCCTGAAAACTGTCTCAAGAGTTTAAGTGAATTATTTGTCCACAAAGTATCATGCATATTCCTAGATAGAGGCACTGGTCTGTTATTTATTTCTGAGATTTTGATTTGTATGCATAAGGTCTTTACAGGGAAACATTCTTCCATATCCTATTTGAACTAATCCTTGCAGATTTCATTCAAGTCCTGAAAGCATTTCATTTTCAATATACAATATCTTTAACATACACTTTTATTCATATTCAGTTTTTAGTTTTCAAAGTATTCAGCTAAAGCACATGATATAGCATAGTTGCAAAACACTAATTTGCCAGTTGTGTAAACTTGCTTAGAGGCTTAAATCCACATTTAAATAACTCTTTTGTGCTTGAGAGGGAAGGGTACACCCGCCTAGGTCTTGTGGAGCCTGAAGTGCGGAGGGATTTGGTCTTCGACCATCCCTGTTCGTTGGCCAAGGCTGATTGGATTTCCTAAGGAGTTGGCAAGTCTTTGGGTTTTCCAATTTGGGGTTTTGGGCACCAACAGAACTGATCTTCAAAATGCAATCAAAATTCACATGACATGGTCTTTTATGCCATAGCCAACTCTCATCAATCTTTGTAATCAAACATGTCTTCTCACCAGAGTTCAAATGAAATATATTACCTTTTTCTATGTACCGGTTGCAATCTCCAAGCCAGATCTGTTAATGATTTTGCATTTTCCATCCTTGAATTATAATTGAAATCCCTTATCTACCAATTTTCCTACACTCAAAAGATTATGCTTCAAACCTTCAACATAATAAACATTGTCAGTATTGTTCTTACAATCCAATGATATAGTTCATTTCCCATTGATCATACATGCCTTGTCATCTCCAAATCTAACTAGTCCACCATGAAATTCTTGCAAAGACAAAAACTTCCCTTTATCTCTAGTCATATGATGTGAACAACCACTGTCAATTACCCATTCAACCTTGTCTTCAATTTTAGCAGCAAGTGCCTTCTCTTCAAGTACATTCTCTTCCAGCACCAGATCATCTTCCTTGATAGCCAGGAACACCTATTCCTTCCTATTGTCATATCCACTAGCAAAGTCTTATGTCAGTTCATCATTTGAATCAGTAATGCCTTCCTCATCTGCTATGTAGCATGATTTGTCTCTATTTTTCTTGTATTTATACTTGTTCTGATATCCAAGGTTAGGCTTAAATGATCTTTTAACTCTTTCTTCAAATCTTGATTTCCTTTCAGGACATCTAGATGCAAAATGGCCAATCTTATTACATGCAAAACATTTAAAAGGTTCTTTTCCTTCATACTTACTTCCTACCAGTCCTTTCGGTACTCTTCTAGCAAATAGTGCTTCAAGTTTCTCAAACTCATCATCTTCTCTCTTCATATCTTCTAATTCTTTTGCATATAAATATTTCTAGTTTTCTTACCGGTTGCAAATGTAGATGCATGAAAAGTAGGTTCAGTCTTTATAGCTTTGAAAGGTCCAAATTCCTCAAGCTCAAAAGCAAATAGTTTCCCAACCAAAGTATCTATGTTGACAGATGTATTAGTTATTTTTATCAACTCATTAATAGTAGTAGCCTTCATTTTGTAAGTCGGTGGTAGGGCTCTCAGAACTTTAGAAACAATTTCATCTTTGCTCAGAGTTCCACCACAACTTTGAATTCCCATAACAATCTCATTTACCCTTTCCATGAATGCAGTAATCCTTTCATCTTCTTCCATCTTCAGGTTTTCATATCTCACCTCGTAACCATCAAGTTTAAAAATATTCACTGTAGGATCACCTTCATTAAGAGTCTCCAACTTATCCCATTTAGCCTTTCCAGATGATTTGTCTATTAATCCCATTATTTGTTGATCATAAAGTGCACATAGGATGGCTTCTCTTGCTCTACAATCATTCTCAAGCTCCTTGTGCAGGTTTGTCAGAGGAGGATTGCCAGATCCCAGATTAAAGGGTGTGACACCTGTAGACACCCAAAATTGTCATGATTAATTAAATAAATATTTTATTTATTTAATTATCTAAGCCTAATTCTTCTATTAATTAAATAAATTTTTATTTATTTAATTAATTCATTTATCCTCTTCTAGCCTTATTTCTCATTTAAATAAATACATTTATTTATTTAAATTACCCTTTCCTAAATTAAATAAACATTTTATTTATTTAATTGTCATATTTCTTCTATTAATTAAATAAATCTTTATTTATTTAATTAATTCATTATCTTTTTCTACACATAACACATGTCATTCATCTCTTAATTCATACACTACCTACCTCTTTCATTATTTTGGTATTTCTTATACCTACCCTCTAATCCTAGACGACCTCTCTTTTTACACCTCTCAATCTTAACCCTCCATTTCATATTGTGTCTTCTATTTAAGGAGATACTTTCTTCTTTGTCAAACCCTAATGACTCATGCTAATGATCACTTGGCTACACTACGATCCTACTTGCAACCACATTCTGTTCTTTGTTGAGCTCTTGTGCATACAAAAATCTAAGAGCAAATATATATCAAGCAAGATCAATGGAGATAGGAAGAATGGAGATAAAAACCCTATTGGACATGTGATTGGTATAATCTTTGTGATTTTGAATTATTTGCATTGTTTTAGGTAATCTTCATATGTTATGGTGGATCTTTGTTCATTGTTAGGCTAGGGTTTTGTGGTTGGATTCATTTAGCCTTTCAATATTGCTGTTATTGTTATCCATTTTCACCATACACATTTTGGCACGCCCGGTGGGACTCTTGTCCCTTTGCATTTAACGTTTTTGTTGCAGATTTTGCATTTTTGAAGTTGCAGATCGGACATTTTTCGACGGCATTTTAGGTTTTTTCGCGTCTGCAAATGTTCGGATCGCGTCTCTGATTTTCAGAAGCGTCTATGTTGTCGGGAATCGTGCCTGTGTTTTTGCCAAATTTTTATTTTTGCAGGTTTCCGGAACCGCGTCTGTGTATCCAAAACGCGTCTGTGTTACATCTGATCGCGTCTGCGTCCTGGAAGAGCGTCTGTGTATTTTGGACGCGTCTGTGAATCACAGAACCGCGTCTGTGTCATACAGATGCGTCTGTGTCTGGTATAACAGCATCTGTGTTTTACTGTTTCAGAATTTTAAATTTTTCTTTGGTTCCATTTTCGGATTTTGTACTTAGGGTTTTAGATCTGGTTTATTTTTGGACTAACCCTTGCAGATCTAGCTAACCAAGTTGTGCAGCTTGCTTTGGGAAGCAAAAAAACGTTTTTGTTGAAGGCCCCTTTTCGCAAATTCTTTTGGGTTTTTCTAAAATTTACCTAACTTGTGTGCTTGCAGGAAGGGGTTATCATTTGAAACAACCCAAACTACTAACAATTTTGTTGCAGGGCCTTGGCTAGGGTTTTTGTAATTTTGTTGTGTGCCTTGTTTTCATAGATTAGCAAACACTTCCATTGGTGCACTAAAATTGAATCATTGTCTTTTGTGTCTTGAGCAATAGGCTCTTTTTGTTTAATCTTTAGAGGGCCTGTCTTCCCGTGTGGTCATTAGGACTACTAGTGAGAAGAGAACGACCCAAGTGGTAGCAAAAGAAAAGCCATCTTCTTCCAAGCCACTATAATCAAATGTATTCATGGTGAAAACTATGAATAACGTGTGCTGATTAGTTCATACCGACACCATGTCTCCCCATAAACCAGTTTGATCAAATTTATTTGATCATTTGTAGGGCGTAACCCCTACCGACTGGGAGCCTTCTGTATTTACAGAGCTGAAAGTGCCGCATGTATGGCCACATGAGCGGATGCCCTTACTAGCACCATTTTGTTTTAGAGGCCCAAATCCTTCTAGTTGTTGGGGCAGGAGGTCAGACCTCTGGTAGCGGCCCACACACATACGGTTCTTAGTAGAGATACAAAGTTCGCCATGGGGAGTTTTCATGGGGACTGATGCTTGGCTGACCCGAGAAGTGAGTGCCGAGGGTGGAGCTAGTGAGGTCAAGCATCTAAGTATCCGCTCTAAATAGCGTAGCCTCGGGGGTAAAACCCCATGTGGGATCAACAACTATTGTCTTGGCCAGCCATAAGAATTGTGCTTGACTTATGTTAAACATTCAAGACCAAACAACAAAACATTGTGTCTTTTGTGTCTTCAAGTGTATGCAAAACAATTTTACATCAAACAACACACTTTTCTTGGAGTCATTTTAGAGTCTAAACACTAGCAAACATTGAGTCCTCATCAACATTGTGTCCTCTTGTCACGAAAAACAGTCAGACAGTCGGATTTGGTCACAACAAAACAATTTCACAGATTGGAAAAAATTGCACGAAGTTTACAGAAACGCATCTGTGTCTGTTTTAACTGCGTCTGTGTTGTCTAAGTGCATCTGTGAAGGGCAGAATAGCGTCTGTGTTTTTAGAAGCGTCTGTGTTGAACAGAGACACATCTGTGTCTGGGAATCGTGTCTGTGAAGTATACAGTCGCGTCTATGTCTAGAATTGCAAAAAAAATTTACAGTCCAGCAAACATAAACAAGATAATCTCAGA
Source organism: Cryptomeria japonica (assembly GCF_030272615.1). Taxonomy (NCBI): domain Eukaryota; kingdom Viridiplantae; phylum Streptophyta; class Pinopsida; order Cupressales; family Cupressaceae; genus Cryptomeria; species Cryptomeria japonica. The sequence goes on from NC_081414.1 coordinate 431,300,281, forward strand.
ACTGCATCTGTGTTTAACAGAGTAGCGTCTTTGTCAGGAAACCGCATCTGTGAAGGATACAGTCACGTCTGTGTTCAAAATTGCAAATTTCAGAGTCCAACAAACAAGAGAAATCAGTTTCGGAATACTTGAGCTTCCTAGGTTGTTTCTTCAGGTTTCATCTAGCATTCAACCTGTCTTTAGGTCTCATACAGTCCATCATTGCTTCACATCTCATTTTACATTCATACTTGTCTAAACTTGGGTCAAAAGGGTCACTTGCTTGTCCTCACTATACTTTTTCAACACACTACATACAACTACACTTTGCTAAGTGGTCCCTCATCAAGGTTTCTTACCTTTGGGTCTCATTTGGTCTTACTTAGGGTCAAGGTCAGTTTACCTCATCAAGAGAAACTATCCTCTCTTTGGAAGTCACACCTACTCTACTACTTACATACTTGGTCTTACACTTTGGACATTGCAAGTACACCTCAAGATTCATTTACACTCCATACAACTCTTGGTCTTCCATACTCTTTCCATTTTTTTATCTAGTCTCTCACATCTTGGTCAAACACCTAGTTCATGGTTGAAACCCGCCTCCAAAAATCTAGGAGAATAGCTAAAGAAGCTCAAGAATCCGCAAACATGAGTTCTTATGAATATGACAATGATTTATTTTATAATCCTGAGCACACTACATTACCAGACATGGATGTTTATAGAAACAATCCAAATGTGGAAAACACAGACACTACAAACAACAATGCTACACGCAATGACAATGCGGACAGCCTTTCAATACTATCAGCAGACATAGAAGAATCCATAATGAATCCTCATTTCAATATATTGGTTGAAGAGATAATGAGGAGAGATCGACAATACTTCTTACACATGATGGCACAAAGTGGAGCTAAAATACCTCATGACTTTGACATGTCTCAACTTATGGAAAGTCAACCCTCACAACAAACTCAATCCAACATGGATCAAAGGAGACCAAATAGTGGAGGAAATAGAGCACCGAATATGATGCCTGAATCACCATCAGTTTTGCTTCAAAAACCAGAAGTCCCACATACACAAGCTCAAACATATGATACTTACCTTCGAAGACCATTATGGAAGCCTTATGCAGATAGATATGCTCAATCACATGCTCCAGCTATGGATCAATCAAAACAAGTGGATACTCAAAGGCATCCTCAAAATTTGGACATAAGGAAACCTCATGTCAAATTTGGAGGCAACACAATGGAAAATGAAATGCCTATTGAATATGGTATATATGCACAAAATAGATATGGGGTTCCTCAACATGAAGCTATGCCAAGTGCTCCCTATATGCTGCATCAATATAGACCTCCATATGGACATGTCTATGATCAATATCATCCATATATGCAACAAGCTCCTCCTCAAATTGGTGTCTCAAACATGGGGTATGGTTCAAGAAGTCGATCTCCACCCAAGAGCAATTTGGAGCAACAAATAAGAGATTTACAAAAGAAAATGGAGGACATGAGTACACCAAAACCAACATACACTATGAGAGATATATGTCCTTATCCATTTGATAAGAGCATCCCAATGCCTCCATTTCCTGCACACTTTGTGACACCAAAATTTGACAAGTATAGAGGAAAGGGAGACCCCAAGGCACACATACGACAATTTTTCACAGCCTGCATTGAGGTAGCGGCAGAAGAAACATATTTGATGAGGTTGTTCCCGCAGAGCTTAGGCGATCAAGCTATGGAATGGTTTTCTCAATTACCTCCCGGTATTAAGTCATGGGGTGACTTAGCAGAGGCATTCATTCAGCATTTCTCCTACAACATAGAAACAGATATCTCAGTCACTACTTTGTGCAATACTAAGCAAAAGGAGGGAGAATCTTTTGCATTATTTTTACAAAGATGGAGAAATCTAGCCAGCAGATGCTCTTGTGAAATTCCCCAAAAACAAATGGTAGAAATGTTCACTCAAAACGTTAACAAGGATATTGGCTATGATCTAAGGAAAGCTTGTTTGTCCACATTCAAGGATGTTATTGAAAAGGGCCTAGCAACAGAAAAGGTCTTAATGGAACAAGGAGTCATCAAGCTATTCAAGGAAAACAAAGATGAATTTAAAGGAAAAGACAAGCCAAGATTTTGGAATAAAAACAAGAACACAGTCAACGATGGCGTTGTTGATGCCAACACAGTGAGACCCAAGTTCATCTTTTTAGGATCAAGTTCTACAAACAATCAAGTGAATACTCAAACAACTTCCAGATCACGAAGGAAGTACACTCCATTGGGAGAACCACTTGAATCAGTCTTCAAAAAGCTAGTGGCAAACAAAGTGATCACAGTTCCATATTTTCCTCCATATGAACCAAAGGTCAAACCAAATTGGGGGAATGATGATGAGTATTGTGAGTTTCATAAGAGCAAGGGTCATAAGACAGGAAATTGCCATCGACTGAAGAATATCGTGCAAGATCTCATTGATAGAGGTGACGTTGAGATTGAGGGACATTCATCTAATCAAGAACATGAGATGTTTAAGGAACCATTCCCAAAGCATGACAAGGGAAAAGGTAAAGTCACAGATGATCAGGCCAACTATACTAGAGCACCTTACAACTATGACTCAACTATCAACCACATCTCGATGGATAATCATATCTCTACTATTACCATCAAGAACAAAAATCCTGAGAATCCTCCTCAGAGACCCAAGCTTGTTCTAAGAGGTGTGGGATCTTCGTCCGAGTCTACCTCTGAATGTCATGTAACAACTCGTCGAGGTAAAATTACTTTGCCAGGTGCCTCCACTAAAAATGCCTCTTCTTCATCTACTAAACCTGAGTATGACCTTGTAGAACAATTAGGAAAGACACCCGCGCTCATCTCCATCCTTGAGCTCTTATGCATATCCCCTGATCGTAAGGCTATTCTTGACAAAATCTTGAGAGACACCGCCGTTCCTACCGATCTGAACGTGGACCAGTTTCAAGCCATGGTGGGATATCTTTCCATTCCACATTCCCTTACATTCACAGAAGCCGATGACGCCTCGATAAGTCAGCCACATAATGCACCATTACATATTGAAGCCTTCATACACAAACATCGAATAAAGCGAGTCCTGATAGATGGAGGAGTTGGTCTAAACATTTGTACATTGAGCACCATTAAACAATTGGGATATTCCGATAAAGCTGTGAATTCAAAAAATCAAATTACCATCAAGGCATATGATGATGAAGAATGCTCATCCAAGGGCACAGTCACCTTACCTCTAAGAATTGGGCCAGTCACAAAGCATGTGGTTTGTCAAGTCCTAGATCTGGATCTCACATACAACATATTGCTAGGACGTCCTTGGATTCATGAGATGAGGGCAGTTCCATCGACATATCACCAATGCATTAAGTTTCCTCATAATGGAGTCGAGGTAACAGTTAACGGTGATCCTAATCCATTCATATATTGCAATAACCTGAGATCACATACGGAGACAATCATTCCCAGTAATCGTGAAGCTGTTCCTTCTTCGGCATACATCGACCCTGAGTCATTAAAACCTTCGACATCAAAACAAGGTGAACTCAAAGGCAAATTTCAGGACAAAGGCATGGGAGAATACACTTTAAATCAGACCATGTATTTACGACAAGTCATGAGCTCTCCAAAAGAATTTGGAAGGCCACATCCTAACAAGCAAACATTCATCATGACGCTCAAATGGAATCCTACTACCTTTCACAGATGGGGAGAACTAGAAGAGGAAGATTTATACAAAATGCTCTATAAAGACATTGAAGATGACACACATGATCAGATCAATATACCTTGTGAGAAATATGGCAAAGGCTTCAAGATTCTACAAAAATTCGGGTATGATGGAAAAAGCCCTCTTGGGTTACATAAAGAAGGCGTCATGGAACCCCTACAACCTGAATTGACCATAGGAAGGGAACGCTCAAAGGGACTTGGTTTTCTGACTCCCAAGATCCACACAAAGAGGACAGAAGAGGCATCACGAATCAAAATTGCCAAAATACAACAAGAAGATTGCTATTCCACAGACTCCAACGAATGGGAATGGGGTTCAGACAAATCCTCCAGTGACTACGAGCTCATCGAGTCATTCAGAGAGCCAGATGAACCCACAGAAGAAGAGGAGTTTTATAACAAATTCAGAGTTGGTCAAGAAACAACCCATGAGGAGTCTACACAGTCCTTGTCTCGAAGTTCTAGGTTGAAATCACATAGGATGAGAACACCTGTTCCGGAAGGCGCTACTAGTAACGACAATTTGGATTCACTTGCGATCGAAACTGATGAGGAGAGTGCCATCGATGACCTCGACGATTGCCTTGATATACCCGAATATAACCACATCTTCACTCTTAGCCCTGCAAACTCTGAAAACTTTCCCCTTGTTCATCCCCAACTCATTGACTGGGATTATGAAGGACCAGCACAATTTGACACATTTCAGAATGACAAAGCTATTATTGACTATCTTGGCATACGAGATGATCTTCCCCTTGGGGACCACAATGCAGGATACATCATAGAACTCAACAACATGGCATATTTTGGTGAGGGTGTCGGACCTTCTAGTCGCAAAAATGTGAAAATAAGAACAAAACAAGGGTCTTATGGCGAAAACCACACTGTGGCGCTATCTGACTCCAAAAAAGTAAAAAGAAAGGACGTATCTGAGGGTGAAAACCTCTCTGAGGCGCCCGAAGATGGAAGGCTCGACATTCTCCCAGCATCATATGAGGAAAAATCATCCATGTTGGTAGAGGAGACTATCAAGACAAACATTGGTACAGAAGAGATTCCTCATAACATATTCCTGGCTCAATCATTAACAGAGTCCGAAAGATCAAAATTCATAAGCTTCTTCAAAGAAAGACAAATCAACTTTGCATGGTCATACGCTGATATGCCTGGACTAGATCCGGATTTGGTAATGCATCATTTGACAGTCAAACCGGGGGCAAAGCCAGTGAAACAGAAATTAAGGAAAATGCATCCACAAGTGGCATTACTAGTCAAAGCAGAGCTGGAGAAATTACTCAATGTCGGATTCATACGCCCAATTGATTATCCCGAATGGATCTCCAATTTGGTACCTGTCAGTAAACTAGATCGTAGCATCAGAATATGTACAGATTTCAGAGACATCAACAAAGCTTGTCCAAAAGATGACTTCCCATTACCAAATATCGACTTGATCGTTGACCTCACAGCAGGTCATGAAATGTTATCATTAATGGATGGATTCTCTGGCTATAATCAGATAAGAATTGCACCCGAGGATCAACATAAAACATCATTCACTTGTCTGTGGGGAACTTTATGTTGGAATGTCATGCCCTTTGGGCTGAAAAATGCAGGTGCTACATATCAAAGAGCAATGACCACTATCTTTCATGATCTCATGCACATAACCGTGGAAGATTATGTTGACAATCTCTTGGTCAAATCAATAGACATAAATACACATTTGGACATACTTTCAGTTGCCTTTGATCAGTTGGAAAAGTACAAAGTAAGATTAAACCCTAAGAAATGTGTCTTTGGAGTAACCTCCGGGAAGCTCCTAGGATTCATTGTGTCCAAAAGAGGAATCGAAGCCGATCCAGCAAAAGTCAAGGCTATCTTGGACATGCCACCACCAAGAAATATCAGTCAACTTTGATCCTTACAAGGGAGACTCTAGTCTATACGAAGATTCATAGCACAACTTGCAGATAAGTGTAATCCTTTCCAGCACCTGCTACATAAAAACATTAAGTTCAAATGGGATGACAACTGTCAACAGGCTTTCCAGACGCTCAAAGATTATCTTCTAAATCCACCAGTTCTGATGCCACCAGTTCCAGATCAACCGCTATTACTATACATTTCAGCTACTCCAACAGCACTGGGGGCACTCTTAGCGCAACAAATTGCTGACGGCAAGGAAAAAGCAGTATACTATATCATTCGCACATTGGTGGGATACGAGCTAAACTACACACCAATCAAGCGTGCATGTCTCGCTGTGGTCTTTGCTTCATAGAAATTACGACATTATATGCTTACTCACAAGACTAAGTTGATTGCAAGAATTGATCCATTAAAATACCTTCTCAACAAAGCTACACTTACTGGGCGACTGGCCAAATGGGTAATGATATTGAGTGAATTCGACATCGAGTATGTGGACAGAAAAGAAATAAAAGGACAAGAAATCACGGATCAATTAGTGGATGCTCCCATGATAGATGATGCTCCTCTAAATTCAGAATTTCCAGATGAATCCATTCTAACAATATCACACGCAAAGCCATGGCAATTATACTTTGATGGTTCATACACACAGCATGGGGCAGGAGCTGGTATTCTCTTTATAACTCCTCAAGGCGATTCTATACCAAAATCATACCGCTTATCATTTCCTTGCACCAACAATATAGCAGAATATGAGGCATTAACAACAGGATTACGAATTGCAGTTCAATGGAAGATCCAAGAACTTCGTGTTTTTGGGGATTCTCAACTTGTCATCCATCAAGCAACTGATGATTACCAAACAAAAGATGAAAAATTACTGCCTTATAAACAAATGGTGGATGATCTGAAACAGCACTTTACAAAGATAGACTTTGAGCAGATACCAAGAGAGCAGAATCGCACCGCAGATGCCATGGCTACAATTGCTTCACTAATTGACCTGCCTCAAAATGAAACCTGCTATGAGTTCCTGGTAGACAACCTGTTGGTTCCCTCATATGAGATCACTCCTACTGAAATGATATGCGTTGTTGGTCCCGAATCCCAGTTATATGGCTCCATCTTCACATATCTTCGCGACAATACCCTACCTCCTGATATATCAAACAACCAACGCCGCACTTTCATTCGCCAATCCTCTCGATATGTCATTCTAGCTGATATCCTATACCGGCAAGGTCTAGATGGCACTCTTCTTAGATGTTTAGAAAGCGACGAAGCTCAGATTGCGTTACGTGAAGTGCATGAAGGGATATGTGGTCCGCATGCTAGTGGTCCTACCTTGGCCAAGAAACTCATCAGGACTGGATATTATTGGCCCAATATGGAAAAAGACTCATATCAGTTTGTCAAGAAATGTAAGAAATGTCAAATTCATGGAGATCTCATACATGCACCAGCACAAGAACTACAACCACTTGCGTCTCCTTGGCCCTTTTGTCAGTGGGGACTCGATCTCATAGGCAAGATTCACCCTCCTTCTTCCAATGGTCATAAATTCATTATCACTGCCACAGAGTATTTTACAAAATGGATTGAAGCCGTGCCTCTCACACAAGTCACTAGAAAACAAATTGCTACTTTCATCCTTAACTATATCATTTGCCGATATGGTATTCCTAAGTCCATTATTACAGATAACGGGCGTCGCTTCAAAAATCAGGATGTTCGTGAACTCTGTGACCGCTTCCATATTTCCCATCGTTTCTCCACACCATATTACCCCCAAGGTAATGGCCAAGCTGAGGCGTCTAATAAAACAATTCTTAAAATCCTCAAAAAGATAGTCGACGACGCTGGCCGCAACTGGCATATCCAACTCAATCCTGCACTTTGGGCCTACCGCACAAGTGTCCACACACCTACAGGAGCTACACCATATTCACTTGTCTACGGCGCTGAAGCCATCTTGCCTATTGAGGTCGAGTTACCTTCCTTACGGGTCTCTTTGCAAAACATCATCACTGATGAAGACTACAGGGTCTCTCGCTTACAAGAACTAGAACTGCTGGATGAATGGAGACAAACTACTTTTAATCATCTTAAGGCTTACCAATAGCGAATGAGTCGCAGCTACAATCACAAGGTCAAGCCTCACACATTTGAGGTAGGTGATTTGGTTCTCAGAGAAAACCCCAAGAATCAGCAAGATAGAGAGAAGAAGGGCAAGTTTGAACCAAACTGGCTTGGTCCTTACATCATCACAGCGGTATATGGATCTAGGGCATATCAGCTCTCAACTACAGAAGGTGAACCTTTGGAGGATCCTATCAACAGCATGCACCTTCGCAGGTTCTACACATAGCTTGTCGGAATATCCTAATTCAAAAATACAAAAAAATTATAAAACAAAAAAATCGTTACTTGGTGAAAACCTGGCAAACAGGCGCCTTGTGACACAAAAAAAACATTGAAAAATCAAAAAAAAGAAAAGAGAAATAATTTCGTCCAACGGTGAAAACCACTTTGGTGGCGCCCTGGGCAAGTACCATGGTGAAAACTGGGTCACCAGCGCCATGCGTAGAGACTTTTCTTCTCCCTCCTTCAGGATTCACTTTCATCCTTTCACTTTGCACACACTCACAACCTATTCATCCATAATAAACTTACCCATTCCCATCATGGCTTGTTATTGATCTACCTAAGATTGGTTAGCCATCCATAATAGACCTCCCTTTCCGTCCATAATAAATCAGATCCTATCTGTGGCTAAGGCAAAATCCTACGTCTAGTGATGGGTGTGGAACTGAGAACATCACATGTTTCAAGGAGTACAGTTTCTTCCAGCTTTCTCCAGTCTATTCGCGCACAATCCGCAATAAAGCAACATTTGCATCACAGATCCGCAATAAAGTTTCATCTTCTCCGCAATAAGGTATCAGCTTCATGGATTCAGTCAGTTTCAGATGAGACACAGCAGCAACAAAGGGCTTCAACAAAATCAAATCTTTCAACAGACTCAGACAACATTATGGTTTAGTGTTAATCTATCCCTTTTGTGAAAGTGAACATTGTGACCACAATCAAACATGACTTATACAAGTGACAAGAGACACTAAACTTGAGGACTACAGTGGATGTTGGTGTCGAGTCTTGGTTTTCTCTTGATTTCATCTTTTTGGTGACATGTCTTTTAGCTTTTCCAGGATGTCTCTGACTAGAGATTCTATCTCCAGGATGTCTTTGACTAGAAAGGCGAGGATGGGGTATCGTCACCTATTTTGTTTGTTGTCTGTGGATTGTCTTTTAGTAATGCTAGGACTTGTCCAAGGATATGAGGACACTATGAGTCTAGTATGAACTGGGGCATTCCTTGTTTGTGACTGTCTTATCTCCATGCAAACAGGTACAATGACTTTCTGGGTCGAACTCATGCCTTGATTGTCATAACCTACTTGCCATAATAAGCTCAATGATGATAACGCACAACAAGCTCTTTCACGTTCATATCTTCTGTCTTCCATCCCCCTTTCTTGATTGACTTCCATCATCCTTCTTGAGTCCGCATAGCCTGCTATCACATGACTGAGTATAATGACACACCAAAAACATTTGCATTTCATGTAGTTGCACCTGCATTACCACATATAAGCATCTCATACATACATCTAGATATCACAATTGCATCACATCCTGCACACAACACCTGTTAGCATAATTTACATTTGCATTATCATATTCATCTGCATTACATATATTCACATTTGCATCATGCATCCCATATAAAACATAAAAGAACAAAAATATTGCATTGCATCATATAAGCATCCATATCATAAAACAAACATCACATAAGAACATAAGGTACACATGCATATAGCTGCCGCAAAAATGGTGAATCATCTCTCATATATAATCAAATGTGTCATGATACAATGATGTCAAAAGAATCATATGGCTACAAAATCACCCGCAAGTGTCTACAATACAAAAAAGGTACATATACTGATACAAAGGGGAGCCCTCTATGGCTATGATGAACTCCCTCCCTCGGAGCTTCCTGGCCTCGATGGACGCTGAGCTATAGAAGGACCCACTCCAGGATCACCCTGCCTGTCTGGTGGTGGTGGAGGACCCATGACCCCACCACTAGATGCCTGCCTCCTCCGACTCCCTCCCATAGCCGTCGGTGTCCGCGATGGTCTATGGAAGCTCCTCGCCCGCTGATCCGCTGGCACTGCACCATAGTAGAGGTCCCTCCAGTAACCAATCTCCTCTCTAGCTCGCAAGACATATGCGTAGCCTACCCCTGCGTCATCTGCCGCCTGCCTCCCTGCCCTCAGAGCTGTCTCAGCCTCAGTATATCGCTGGATAGCCTGGTCCCTCTCCCGCTCAATGTGCCTGAGCCTGATCCTGAGGCGATCCCTCTCCCTCTCCAACTCCTGGATCTCGTCTGCCTGGCCCTGGCAGATCTCCCTTAGCTCCAGCAGCTCATCCTCCTCTGGATCCCCACCCTCAGCCTCTGCCTGTGGCTCTCCCTCTGCGGGTGCCTACCCCTGTATCTGCCCCTGTACCTGTCTCGGTGCCTGAACAGGTACCTATCTCTGTGCATGTCTGGGTACCTGCACCTATCTCTGTCCCTGTGCCTGTACTGGCACCTGTCCCTGTCTCGGTCCCTGTGCTGCTGGTACCGGCAGGGGCACTCCACTGCGACCCCTCACCACCACCTGGGCTGGTCCCTCCTGTCCTCCCTCCCTACGAGGTGCTACCCTCCTCTCCCCCACTACTCCTCTCCGCCTCCGTCGACCCCTACCTCCATCTCCTCCACCATCATCATCATCATCCCCTCCAACCTCTCCCTCCAGCAGCTCTCCCGGATCTGTCAACCGTGGAAATGGATGCTCTGCCCAATACGCGGAGTACTCTGCATCCATGCCTGCATCCTCAATCTCTGGCCACATATCCCAGGGTAGGGGTATCATCTCTGTCAGCTGTGTGATAGCCTAATCATACGATAACAATGGCCCGAACTGTGCCTGATCCCTGACCGTACGGGCATACATACCCGAGCCTCGTGGCATCCTCTGGATCCTGCCAAACTGTCTGCCTACCCTGTCCACTAGCTGTCTCTCCAAAATGTAGGGCATCCGCCCAATCAAATATCTGCTCCTGAATGTATATGGTAGCTCCACTGCGTCATCCTCCCACTCCTCGCACCCCAGGTACGGCCTTCAGATGACCATATCAATGTCATCTATCACACGCCTCCAGTGCTCTAACCTGCCAATCCAAGGCTGTGAGGTGATCATATCATATAGGTGTACAAAGCTCCGTCCATGCCCTCTACCCCTAAAGTGTATAGGTCGTGTGATCGGCAGATGCTCATATGCCCACACCTGTAGCAGTGTCACTCCGCAACCGAAGCCAACTGATCCATGGTAAACGAGCTGGTGCAGCTCATAATATAGATGTGCCAGGACGCATGGACCCCATGCATATCTGGTGTGCTCGGTCACCAATGTCTCTAGTGCTCCTCCCCAGCCCACTGCCAACCCTCGTGTCACTCTGTCTGGACACAAGAACCCATTGATAACTCCTCCAATCACAGCTGGCAAAGCTAACCCTGTCGCGGTCATGGTATCCCATGCCACGTGCCCTGCTCTCATCTCCAGCCCGGGATCCTGAAATACCCGTCTCAACGCCTCTCTGTCTCCATCTCGATCATATGGGATCAGCTCTCCATCGATCAGTATGTGCAAAATCCTGTATACATCCTCGAGGGTCACTATCATCTCCCCCATCGGCAAGTGAAAAGTGCAAGTCTCGGAGTGCCATCTCTCTGCCAGTGCAGTCAGCAAACCCATGTTTGCCCGAAACTCAGGCACATACAGTACATGTCTGAGGCCCATCTCCTCAATTGCAGCTCTGTCCTCAAATGACAACTCTGGTCGCAGTCTCTATGTGGACAGGAACCTCTCCCGTGACTCTAACATCGGCAGATACTCCTGCAATCAAACAAATCAATCCTGTCAGTTATCGTGGCATTCACTGTTCATCACAAAATGCTACTCGCTATCTAAATGCATATGGTTATCTATCCTAGTGACACTCACTGTTCATCACAAAGTGTTGCTATCTATCCTAGTAGTGCTCCCTGTTCATCACAAAGTACTACATGTGTGACACTCTCTGTTCATCACAAAGTGCTGCTCATCCTTTTGGTACTCCCTGTTCATCACAAAGTGCCTTGATCTATCCTAGTCTTCCTAGAGGACCTGTTTGAGTGTATCCTCTCAACAGCTTATCCAATCGACAGCGTATGTTCCTCACAGAACTGCCGATTTGACCTAGAAGACTGAAACCATACATTTTAAGATATAAACGCGCTTTAAAATCACAATCACAAACCGTGCTTCTTGACTGCACAAACGCGCTTCTGCAACACAGACACGCTTTCTGGACATAAACGTGCTTACATCATGCACAAACGCGACTTCGGAACCTAAACGCCCCTACAGGACACAAACGCATCTGAAATGCACAGACGCGCCCGCATCAAGCACAAACGCGGTCCCAGACGTAAACGTGCCTAGAACCGACACAGACGCACCTGGCACCGACACAGACGCGGTTCTACGTTTTTGCATTTTTTAAAGTCCTATTCCTAGCGCATTTATTGCTACCTACTGAGCATTAATGACAAAAATTGAAATGCGTGAAAGTACGAGGAGGTTTGGTGGTACTTACCGGCTCTCCTGCCTCTGCTAGCCTCTGGAATCGGCGAACACGGTCGAATCTGTGTACGAAGGCCATCGTTGCTGACTGCTGCTGCTCTTTTCTCGCTCTGCACTGTGATCTCGTAAGGGTGTAGATGACAATGAGGATTTCTTTTGCCTGTGGTCTATCTTATAGCCTACCCTAGCCCTCGCCTTCATTTTCCAAGTCAGTCTTCATTATCCCGTGACTTTGTCACTTTATCCGACCATTCCATTCTAGCCTTTCTTTCTTATCGAGAGATTGTCTGCAATCTTTTCAGACATTTTCATCCAATCTCTCGAGGGGGCATATTATTCCCATACTGGGGCAACTCTGTATCAGTTCATCTTATCTTCTTTGAAACAACGCGACAAGCCGCATTGTCTCAAAGAGGGGCAAAATGTAGACACCCAAAATTGTCATGATTAATTAAATAAATATTTTATTTATTTAATTATCTAAGCCTAATTCTTCTATTAATTAAATAAATTTTTATTTATTTAATTAATTCATTTATCCTCTTCTAGCCTTATTTCTCATTTAAATAAATACATTTATTTATTTAAATTACCCTTTCCTAAATTAAATAAATATTTTATTTATTTAATTGTCCTATTTCTTCTATTAATTAAATAAATCTTTATTTTTTTAATTAATTCATTATCTTTTTCTACACATAACACATGTCATTCATCTCTTAATTCATACACTACCTACCTCTTTCATTATTTTGGTATTTCTTATACCTACCCTCTAATCCTAGCCGACCTCTCTTTTTACACCTCTCAATCTTAACCCTCCATTTCATATTGTGTCTTCTATTTAAGGAGATACTTTCTTCTTTGTCAAACCCTAATGACTCATGCTAATGATCACTTGGCTACACTACGATCCTACTTGCAACCACATTCCATTCTTTGTTGAGCTCTTGTGCATACAAAAATCTAAGAGCAAATATATATCAAGCAAGATCAATGGAGATAGGAAGAATGGAGATAAAAACCCTATTGGACATGTGATTGGTATAATCTTTGTGATTTTGAATTATTTGCATTGTTTTAGGTAATCTTCATATGTTATGGTGGATCTTTGTTCATTGTTAGGCTAGGGTTTTGTGGTTGGATTCATTTAGCCTTTCAATATTGTTGTTATTGTTATCCATTTTCACCATACACAACACCATTCTATGTGATCTCCCAGATTTCCTTGCCAAGACATCTCAGATGAGTCTCCATCTGAATCTTCCATACTATGTAATTTATTCCATCAAGCCTTAGAATATCCCTTCGAAAGATAGCTCCAGAAGAACTGGATGAACTTGAACTATTAGTTGCCATAGGATCTTCCTCAAGCGGTTAAGCTTTCTATGGAGAGTACCAAAGCTTTGATACCAATTGTTAGATAGTTCAGATAACTGGAAGACAACTAAGTGGAGGGGGGTGAATCAATTGTCTCAGATTACAGGAACATTCAGCAATTAAAACTTTAATACCGAAACCCAAAATAATAATACCGGAATAGAAGTTAATCTGATTAAGCATAAACAATAATTATAGAATAAAAGCCATCCACACAACACCAAGATTTGTACATGGAAAACCCAGTAAAGGGAAAAACCATGGTGGGAAGCCTACCCACAATTAGATAATACTTCTGCAGTAAGTATGTGAATTATAATGAAGGGGATTGCACTTGCAGGAAGGCCAACATCCTAGAGCACACTGCTCATCTCAAAAGGAGCCTCACTGACTATATATAGATCCAGACTACAATCTGAAGAAGTGTCGAACTGCAAAAGATAGCATCTCCTATGCCTAAGTACATTTTTGGTTAAGCTCAATACCAGAGGACTAAATCCTCTTACATAAACCCAATTCGATCTCCAATGATCGACCAACTCCTCTGCCTGAATGATATTACATTATTCGTACATTACATTCCTTAACCATGACCTCTTATATTAACCATGATGATCTACAATGAGATCTTACATCTATATATACAAACCCTCGACCATACACAATCAGGTCGGCCAACAAACCATGTCATCCTTAGACCAAACAAATAATATCAACACATAAGGCATCCCAAAAATACATCAATAGGTCCTATCCATGGGTTACATTAAAGTCATTCCATAACCTAGATCAACCGGGACCAAGTATAGGTCCACATGCTTCAGCAATGATCTCCAACCCCCAAGTCTCGAACATGATCACCAATAGCATCCTAAAAATCCATCAGAAGTTGTACCAACACCACTCATGCAATCCATCAAAGATCTCCATTAAAAATTTTGTCGGTGAAACCATCACTGGAACCAGAAACCAATCTTCTAAGTAAGCAGGATAGCATCCAATCACCAGACCAAAACAACCGAACAAATATGAGTATAAGTATTATAAACAAGCCAATTCCATCACCAGATTATACCAGAGCCTGGTGGATCCAAGTTAACTAGAAACCTCTTAACTTACCAAGACCAAAAGGGTGTCGGTAAAGCATCCAAACAGCTAGTATTGACATCAATGGCAAAACATCAATGCAACACATAATCAATTCCACCAAATGGTCAATAGAGTATACAAGGAATCTGAAGCAATTTTGGCTACCCCAGAGATGAGCATTGTTGATGCTATGGAAGAATTTGCTACTTAGATCTTGACACATGTTGAGATCACTAAGACACTGTTAGAAACATGGGACAATGACCTTAAGTAGTTAAAGTTTCATTTCAGTGATGTTTTCTTAAGAATTTCATTATAAAGAACTTAAAATTTTTATCTCTCTATATACATGCAGTTTTTTATGATAAATTTTGATGTAATATATGTATTTTACTTTTCTATTTGGCATTGTTGTCAAAGGGGGAGCAGAATTAATTTAAGAGTCAAAATTTTGTATGTATTGTTAAGGGGGAGTATTGAATTGCTAAGGGGGAGTGTATGTTGTGAAGTCAGTTTTTGTTTTTCACACTTAGTTGACAAAAAATTTCGTTAGTGTTGCCATCAATTCCAAAGGGGGAGATTATTGGCATTTGTTCATTTGGTCAACCGGTAATGTAATGTGTGTTTGCTTGATGCAACCGGTATATGTTTGTTGTGCATAGAGATTAGATTTATCTTTGATGACTATTTTGTATGTTGTCATTGATGGAAACTATGTTTCTTTAAGTCATCTAAGTCCTATAGTTCAATCAGCTAGACTTAACCGGTAAAGCAGAGACAGTTTTATCAAAACCGGTAATTAGGACTTCAACCAGTAAAATGACTAACAAAGTCTCACACCGATAACCGGTACATGAAATCCATGAAGGATGAAGGAATGTAGTTTTGCAGCAACGTTGATAACTATCAGATGAAGGTAACTTCATGACCGCACAAGAAGATTTGATCAGATGAATGAGATTTGATCAACAAGGTAGAGATCAAGAAACACAATCAACCGGTAGTGATGAAAATCACTCAGATTGGTAAAACGGCACAGAATTGGATTTGTTATGTCAGTGGCCGACATAACTAAAGTGTACAATGCAAGATTGTCTAGATGCATTGAACCTGGGGAATAGTAATAAGGTTCTAGCCGACCTTATGACAATTTTAATTGTGTGATTAGATATAAAAGGATGTGTGTGTGTGTGTGTGTGTGTGTGTGATGAGCAAATTTTGTATTTCTGATAGTGCGAAGATCAAAGGAGTTGAGAGATGAAGTATTTGTGATGTTGTAATGTTCTGAAGTGGATCTTATCAGACACAGAAGGTGTTATACTAAGATCATTTGTACTTGTTGTCTTCCTAACAGTTGTAGCAAGAAAATCCTCTTACAAGGTCACTCCTAATAGGGTGCAGTCAGATCCTAACAATTCTGTTCATTAAATCCTCTAACCAGGTGACACATTAACTTGTGTTTATAAATCTCAATTACTTGGGTAGCTCCTAATAGGGTTGGTCCTCACAAGCCTTTTTGTAAAGCTCTTAACCAGACATAGACACTTCTAACAGGGTGTGCCCCTAACCGTGTGTTGTAAACCTTAACCGGTCAAAACTCTATACTGCAGATAGCGGATCTTGTGGGTACTAACTCCCATCGTGGTTTTTCCCATTTGGATTTTCCACTTATAAACTCTTGTTTCATGTGGTTTATGCTTTATGTGGTGATTGCATACTTGGTGTTATTTCTTACATGTCAATTGAGTTTTAAGTTGGTGAAATTGATATTCAAATTTGTATTGTTTTTACTATCACTAATTCACCCCCCCTCTCAATGCCTTATAAGTTAATCATAGGAATAGGTACAAAGTTACAATCTTCAAAATTGGCTCTATTTACAATGACGAATCAATCCCCCATTGGAGTGTGAAAAGTGCAGAGGACCAGAGCGACCGTCGCTATGGTCTCGACAAATCAGGAGCTCCTTCTGGGAACAAGTCTAAGTACTCTTATATCCTCAAATCTAGATTTGTGGCTCAATTTGATGACTTTAGCTCATCGTTTATGCATAATTGCTTCAATTTCAACCTATTTGCCCTAATTTTAGCATTTTCAACAAATCAATTCAACTCAAGGGAAAGAAGAGGCTCATCCAAGATCCCTGGAATTTGATAAACATTTAGATCTCTTAGGTTTGGATCTATCAAATTCCTATCTTTCCCTAATGTATTGATCCTTAAGTAAAAATTAGTCATTTTCATCCTTCTTGTGGTGGAAACCCTAATATTCTCACTAATACAACAAGCAACTTGAATTGCTCTTCTAAGTAGCACACCTTTGAATTGTCCTTCAGTCCCTAATGCTTGGCTAGAGAAATTTGAACTCAAAAAAATAGAAGAGAAGTGAGGTAGAGCAGACATAAATTGAGGGAGAAGATTAAAGTTAAAACATGAGTAACCTCATTTTTCTATGTGTCTGCTTATGCATAATTTTTGCTCAGATTGAAGTAGCTAGAGTGTTCCCATATAAATTTTTAATTAGGAGAAAATGATAAATTGGAATCTTTCCCTATTTTCATGGAGAAGATGTTGCTAAAAAACTAAAAATAACACCATGTCCCCATGTGGATGTTAAGTTTATTTTCTACTTATTTTTAAGCGATGAAAGTGTCCCCATGTAATTTTTTAATTACGGAAAAAGGAAAACTTGGAATCTTTTCCTATTTTTGTGGAGCAGCTGTTACTTAACAATTGAAAATAAGTTGAAGAAAAAAGGACAGGTCGGAGATAAGCAACAACTACTTATTGAAAAAAAATGACACGTGGCTCCTTTCATTTTTTTTTCTCTCCTATTTATTTGCCTTCAAATTTTATTTGCAAGATATATTATTAAAAAAATATTTTAAATATCACTTAAAAAGATTACCAAAAACAAGCAGCAAATTTGATTATCTTTGGGTACAGCTGCTAAGCTAAATAAGCTAAATGGCCACAAACGAACTTGGGTAAAGGATTGTCAAAGCAGAAATGGTGAAACTTAAGTGGGAGCAAAAGCATTGCCATTTCTGCAAGACTGTTTACTTGTTTTTTGACTTTTTGAGTAGTGACACAGACAAAGATCAAACCCCATTGATGCAAGTGATAAATGGGCTTTCTAAATAAATAGAGCGGGTGCTACAAAGATTTTCTAGGAATTTTTAAAGCTGGTGATCCCATGAAATTTGTGGTGCACTTCTACTTAAAAATTTAAGTTCTTAAATTGAAGGAAGTTGGTGGTTCTATAACAGTACAATTCAGCTTTAAAAATTTAGCTCCTAAATTTAAAGATTGATTGTGTCTATTTTTGTAGTGTGCAATTTTAACAATAATTTTTTATTGAATTATAATTGACAAGTGACATAAATTATTCGGAAGGTGGAGGGTTAATTCCAGCCCACCCCATTTGCACCTACTCAAAAATGAAAATCTAAAAAGTAAGAACTTCTACTCTTTAGAAGAAGATTCCAAATAATAATAATCCTGTACCTAAAAAAAAAAAATTCATGAAACAACCTTTTCCATAAAAAATAGAGCCTCAAAGAAGATGAAGCATGCTAGACCGAGGACAAGGAGGAAAAAGAGGTGGACCAATTGGAAGAAGAGGTTAATGAGCTGACTGAGAAGGTGATTGAACTCAGAAGGACAATGAAGTTAGTTTTCAGAGATAAGATGGAGTCTTTATTACAAGCAAAGAGACCTACACCTATTCATCAGGTAAATCACCA
Source organism: Cryptomeria japonica (assembly GCF_030272615.1). Lineage (NCBI taxonomy): Eukaryota > Viridiplantae > Streptophyta > Pinopsida > Cupressales > Cupressaceae > Cryptomeria > Cryptomeria japonica. Next base: position 431,318,943 of record NC_081414.1, read on the forward strand.
TTCATCGTTCTTCCTTGTTTTCAGTCTAGTGCTGCCATTTTCAAGATTTTTAAGAGATTTTGTAAATTTGCCAATTAGGTAACACTTCGACTTAGTCAGGACACTCAATGAGCAACCTTTTTTCTAACGCGGTGTTCCTGGGTAGCCTTTGATTTACTTATCAGGACTTGGTCCGACCTTACTCATTAGATACCTCTTATTTGAAAGCACATTGCTTTCAGTAGTTGAGTTCATACTGGTGAATTACCCGGCATGTCGGACTAAGTATTTTACGCAATTACAAACTTTTTATCATGTCTTAGGGGTTTGAAATTGATCCTCTGCTTTGTACTCATAGGACCAGTTGCTTTTACTACTTAAGCTCACTTCATTAGATGAAGTCAAGTGCACCTTGGAATTGCTCTTGGTCACATCTATTTGGGTATGCCACACCTCAGCCTGGCCTTGTTTTTTATGTTATTTTTCCATTTTTGACATGCATTATTGAGTCTCGGGGTTTTAAATCTTAAACTTGAGCCTCGGCTCTAGGAAACTGTTAGCCTTTACCACTTGAGTTCATCCCATTCATCCTAATTGCTCTTGTCTTTATTTATTTTTTCAACTAGATAAATTAGGTTCTTCTCTAGGGGAAATATAAATATACTTTTGACATCTGTTTTCGGTTATGTTTCTAAAGAACTTAAGTTTTACTGTTGAAATGTCAATAGAGGGATCAAAAGTTACACAAGGGACATAAACAAAGTTGGCAACAGCTAGAGATGAACAAGAAGTGGACCAAGAGACTGCAGCAAATATAGCAGTGCTTAAGAGTAAGATTGTTGCTAATGTTACTGCAATGCCTGCCATCACAAAAAGGATGAAATTGCGCATAGAGAAAATAGATAGACTCAATCAGTACAAAGTAAACATTGATTACATTTTCACCAAAAAGATGGATTCAAATAGATGATTGTATTTTGTAATTCTTTGTATTTATCAAGATGGTTTAAACATGAAATTTGTAGTTTTACTATGCATTTTTCCTCTTCAATTTATTACTCATGTATAATAGAACTCGTATTATATTTGTAAGTTCTGCAAGTGGACTTGAAACACTTGGTTTTACAATTAATTAGATTCACAAAAGAAGTAGTTTAATTACTCCTAGGTATGTATATTAAATTTTAATACAATTTCTCTATTGTTTTGAATTATAATTTTCAATTTTTCTTGATAGAAATATTCTACAATTTATTGCAAATATGCTTAGTGTAAGTTACCATATTACATAGTCAGTAACCATATTTATACTATGACATATAAGATGAGCAACTAATTTGTTCTCCATTAGATGATAGTATTAGGACATGATTGAAAGCTCTGGGACCTTCATATTATCTCTCAGCATTCATTCTTGGAACTTTTTCTTGAATTGTAGGGAAACATCACATTTAGAACATTCGGCCATATTGGAGTTGAGGAAAAATTAACTCTACAGCTCCCAAAGATCCCCTGCATGCAAAAAAAGAGGCCAGAATTCAGAGATCCAAAAAAGAGGAGTCATATTGATTGTGCAACAAGAATGCAATTCAATAATTACAATTGTAAATGAAAAAATACAAAGAGAGAATCCTTATAAGAGGATACTCGAAACCCTAAAGGAGAAAACCCTAAAGAATTATAAGATTCCTAAGTTTATCTTAAGCATAGAGTATAATAGACTAATAATTAAATAAATAATTATTAGCTAATAAAAGATAACTCTAACAAGTCATTCATAATGAGGCACTGCATCACCATATCTGGTCTTATCTCAGATAGGGATGGTTTTCAGATAATGATAACATGGTATGGGCCTCTAAATCTTTATAGGACAACAATATTTTGTCTATGTAACTTCATCGAAGAGAGAAACTATTGCCTGGTTTAAACATATTCAAATACACTAAAAAATAAAGATCATGCCTGAATTAGACATTTTTGGGCCTTTAATTTAAGATTTCTAATAATTAGAATACCTGAAATACTTTTGCATACAAATAGATTTCTGAAAATGGAAAATAAATAAGGCTGTCAATTTATTGCTGAATAAATTAGTTTATTTTACAGTTGCCAAAAGCCTTGCAATTTTTTTGCAGTCACATTCCCATCACATACAATTTCATTTGATGCTTGTTACTTTCTTGTACATAGTGCTTATATTTTTTTTGTAAGCAATACAACTAAATTACTCCATGATGTGTTGTTGGAAATTGAAATAAATTTTAACACGGTGACAAGATACTTATTTACATGAGAGCCTTCAAATACATTATGCTTGATCCTGTTTTTAAGGGATACAAACATATCAGCATTTGCATATCTCATTTTTTTTATCGGTAAAGGCAGAGCTGAGAATTATATTAATTTGAATTAATTATAGTAGCTTCTTGGCTGAGAGACATAGCATAAAAACCTATTCTCAGCAATCCCAACAAAAAATGGTTTCCAAAATAGGCAGGAAACCTTTATCCTTATGATTTATCCACTTTTTTTTAACAAAACCATCAAAATTACGCAGTCTTAAGATAATAGAACTAAAATGTTTATATGGCAGATTCCCAACTACCTAGACAATAGAGAGTTTAAGCATAATAAGAAATCAAAATAAGCTATATACGATTTTGGATTAAGATTCAAGGAAAAATAATTCACAGCATCGAAAAGAAAGCCTAGCTTGCACTGGGAGGATTAGGTTGGGGCATATCAATTCTTGCTCTTCCTTGACCTCTGCCTGCTAGATGACCCTGGCCATGACCAGTGACCCGATGGCCTCTTCTTGAACTACCCATGCAATTCTGGTCAGCTTGGGGCTCTAACTCTACAACTTTCATAGGCAGGATTCCATTGAGTCTTGCAAATTGGAAGAGATCTTCCTCTTTTCCCTGAACCTTTGGATTTTCTCCTAGAAACTGCCATTTGAGGTAGCTCAAACCAACTCCAGTGAAGACTCTATGTCTATCCAAATCCTTACCTTTCAAATCTAGTAGGAAAGGATAATATTTGATGAGCTCTCCATGAGCATTGAAGAGAATCCAGTCACTTGGTCGAGGTGCCCCAGAGTCGTGGAGGGCCTTATTCAATATTTCTTGGAATTCCTGAAGAATTTCCTCAGGAAAAAGCTCCTTGGTGAGGCTCCATACCACTTGCTTGGGTAGTTTTTGGTCCAATAGAGAAGCCACAAATCTAGAAGAGATGCAGGTGTTGTCTCGTGGGTACTCTTCCCTATTCAGATGGGCGCTACCCAGAATCATCTTTACTACTAGGAGAACTGGAGGGTCCACGTGAATGAGGAGACACTTCATTCTCAAATTCGTGATCTTTCTGAAAGAGACCTGACGAGTGGAGGCATTAAGGGAAATGGGAGTGTCTACACCCAAACATGAGGAGGGCCTTGGTAGACACTCATAATGAATCCAAATAGTGCCTCAGTTGACATGGTTGATCAAAGGAAAACTGACAAGAGAGAAAAGAAAACCAGAATGAATTATGAGAAAATTTTGCAGGAAAGAAATGAAGGCAGCGTGCAGAAAATGCTTCGGCGGGATAATCGGGTGCACGTCTCAACACCTAATAATGAGGAATGGATGAGCAATAATAACTCTAGCGAATGTGGTGGAGAATAATTGTCCTAAGAAAGCCAAATCTCTCAGGCGTAGATAAAAAGAGAAACCTGCGAACAACTCATACCTAGGGTACAAAATGATGGTGAAAGCCAGCTGAAGATTTAGGAAGCGTAGATAGGAGAGAGCTTAGATAGGTTTAAGCGAAGGGTTGGTAGAAGATAAACCAGACCCACCACAAACCCTAGGTCTAAGTGGAGACTTGAATTAAAAAATAAAAATAGTCGCTGACCCAAACCCGCCAATGGAGCGGGAAAAAATGATACAAAAACTAAAATATGCCCTCCTCAATCAAGATGATAAAGAGAATTTTTCCAAGACTCTAAATGGATGAAACCTACTGAAAGGTCTAATCTGCTTTACCACTAATTTGATTACTCAGATCCCACCAGTGAATGAAAGTTCCTTGAGCTGCTATTTTTTATAAGGCAACTTCCACTACATTAGCTTCCCTGTAGATATGTTTAGCTTCATAATGCTCAATTCTGGTCAAGTTTTCTAATATTTTCTCTCAAATTGCTTGCAGACTCCAATTTGGAGTTTTTTTTCTTTCTAATTGCATTTATTTCTATCTTTGAGTCTCCTTCCACTAAAACATTTCTTAAGCCATGGTCGATGCAGTCCATCAAACCAAGTTGCAAAGCTGTGAATTCTGCTATATTATTGGTGTCTGGTGGAATTGGCTTTGCCATTTTCCCTATGATTTCTTCTAATTGATCTTTGATTACATAACCTATTCTAGAGGGGCCTAGGTTGCCTCTAGATGCCCCATCAAATTTTAATTTTACCCAATCAGACTTTGGGGGGGACCAGGTTGCATCTTTTCTAACATTGATTTTTTGACCAAAGGATAGAGGAATTTTGATTCCTTGCCACTGTAGCTTGATACTTTTATCCCATGAAGAGAAGACTTTGGATTGATCCAAAGAAAATGCTATTCTTCAGTTGACTGAGTCCACTATTGTCAATTCAATTGAGTTTAGAATTGATTTTTGCCTCCTAGCTTTACCTTCAAATAGCCTATGATTCCTTTCTTTCCAGATTTCCTAGACTAAGCATGATGGGGACACTTCCATAATTTGACTCAGGGAGCTCTCCTTAAGAGGAAGGGGCCAGCTTTTGAATAGAGACTTGATGTCATTCGGTAGGGCTATAAACAAACCCAACTTAGCACAGAGCCATCTCCAACATTTAGAAGTAAAGGGGCAATTCAAAAGGAGGTGATCCACTATCTCTGATTGGGCTTTGCACAAAATACATCTTGATGGTCCTTTATAACTCATTCTTGTAAACTTATCTATAGTTAGAATTTTTTTTTGAAAGGCTAGCCATGCAAAGATGCCTGCTTTTGGGATGATTTTGGAGCTCCAAAATAGCTTCAGAGGGATGTCTTGCTTGTTCTGATCTGCAAGGCTAACTAGAATTCTATATCCATCTTTTGAATTATACTACCTTGTTTTGGATGGCACCCAGATCAAAGAGTCTACCCCTCTTTGGGGACTAATATTTCTTGCTTCTAGTTGTTCTAGGAGTTGATCTAGATCTTCCCTTGGAATTGGCAAGCCCTCCATTGATTTTCATCTCCAACTTTGGGAATTCGACATGTCAACCATTTCCGGGTAGTCTCTAACTCAAGAACCCCAATGATGTTTAAACTAGTATTCTATAGCAAGAATATTAATTGAGTTTTCCAAAGGTGGATAGCCACCCCAAGAGTCCTCCCAGAATAGGCTAGATGAACCATCATCAATATCCCGAGAAATCAATTCTGAAACTAGATTTATGTAGGAGATAATAAAATTCTAGGTTCTAGACACCTTGGGGAAATTGCCTGATCTGAGGATGTTGAAGTGGTCCTGGTCTGGTAGATACTTTGTTGCCAGCATTCTAACCCATGTTGCATTGGGTTTTTTCATGAACTTCCACACTAATTTAGCCCCTAGGACTATGTTTTGCAATTTAAGTTCTTTGATGCCTAGGCCACCCATTGATCTGGGCTAGATAATTTTGTCCCAAGATATTAAGGCAATTTTGTGCTTCTCCTTAGTATTTTGCCACAAGAAATTTCTTGTCTTCTTAATTATGAAAGAATTAGCACTAGATGTTAAGGATAATATGGATAAGAGATAAATAGGAAGGGCCGAAATCACTGCTTGGATCATCACTAGCCTTCCTGCCCAAGAGAGCCACTTGACCTTCAAGGAATTTGCATTTTTTTCAATTTTTAATTTTAAAGGATCCCATAATTTAGAATTCCTTAGACCTCAGTCTATTGGAATGCCCAAGTGAATACAAGGGAGACATCCTTCTCTACAGTTTAGAATTATGAGAATTTTGGTCTATAATAAGATTGGAGTAGTGAAAAAATAGACTTTAGTTTTATCCTTGTTTCTAAATTGGCTTGAAGCCCTTCCATACATTTCTAGCATCTGATTAAGATGGGAGGCTTCCTTAACTTTTGTTTCCCCCAAGAGAAGGTTATCATCTGCAAATTGTTGGTGTGTGACTACAAAATCTTTTGTTACTTTGATTCCCTCTAACAGATTATTAGTATAACTAGCTTTGATTGCCCTTCCCAAGGCCTCCCCCATTATGATGTAGAGGAAAGGAGATAAAGGATCTCCTTGTCTAATACCCCTTGAAGAGGGAAAGAAGCCCATTGGCTTTCCATTTATCAAAATTGAAAATTTAGGCGTTGATATGCATTCAAAAACCCAGTTGATCCATTGATTATCAAAGCCAAATGCTTGCATGATTTTGTAGAGAAAGCACCAATCTACACTATCATAAGCTTTTGTTATGTCTAATTTTATTATCATACCTGGCTTGTTTGTGCTTTGAAGAGTGTGGATTGCTTCTTGCACTATAATCACCCCATCAAGGATTGAACGACCAGGGACAAATCCAGTCTGTTATTCTGAAATGATGTTGTTGATGAATAATAATGAATAGTAATTACTCAATAGATACTGAGAGGGGGGGTGAATCAGTATAGACAAAAACTTCCTTAAACCAATTTGACTGCAAAGGCTGCACTAATTGGTAAACAGGATCACCGATCTAAAACAGGGCACTACCGGTAAAACACGGTGAGACTGTGAAACACATAAACCGGTAACACTTATATCTTCTCACAACTTAATCTCTCCTTTCCACTTCACCCATATGCATAAACAAGTAATACATCATAAATATAAAGACCACTGGATCAGCATGCATTACCACTTAACAAAAAACACTAATCATCACATGAAAAAGAATCACACATGACACACTAATTTTTTCATGTGGAAACCCAACTGGGAAAAACCACGGTGGGGATGACTACCCACAATTTTTTCTTTGAACTCTTCTAAAGTCCGCTCTGTTAGGAGCCTATTCTGGTTAAGGACTTTCCAATAGGTTCTACTAGGAACCGATCCTTCTAGGGATCACTCGGTTAAGGGATGGCTAAATACCTGCTTAAAGGTTAGAACCATGTTAAAGGTTACCTCACAAGAGGATCTGAAGAACTCAATGAATTTGAGTCACCCTGTTAAAGGATTTATAGAAAGCCTATTAAAGCTACCCTGTTAAGGGATTTTCCAACTATTGAAATGGTTAGAAGTCAACAGGTAATACACTGATCTGATAACAACACTCTATGCCAAGGCAGATCCACTTTAGTTCCTTTGCTTCTGCAATCACAATCTACAGGTATCAACACACTTCTCTGGTCTAGCAAGAATCAAGTATCTCTTCACTTGGATACACACACACAACATTTGCTAACAACTTCACAGTGCAAATCATCATCGACCTTATAGGAAATAGATAGGTCGGTAGCATAAACCCTAAACCCTAAACATTTAGGTTATCAATATAGTCGGTCCAATCCTAATCGTTTAATCACATTGCATAGTGTAAAATGATTTTGAACAAAACTCAAGATGTTCTCCATCATTCATTCTTTGCTGTATCTAGAAGCTGATAACCCATCATGCGCTCTCCACCATTTATTGAGACTTCGCACATTCCCGAGGTAGATAGGATCAATCTTCTTCATGCAAGATCCTCAAGGAAATCCTTCATGTGCACAAGCCTAACATGGTAACACGATCTGATCTTCATTCCAATATTAACCCATCATAGGATGTCATCGATTGAATCACACAGACTTCAAATGCATCAACCAGAAACCTCGATATAAACTTTTCATATACTGGTTCACATGCCGGTTCACTTTCTGCATATACCAGTTCATTCCATCATATCGGTTCACACTTCATCATACCGCTTCACTTGTACCATCATACCGGTTTACTTGTATCATCATACCAGTTCACTTGCCAGGCTGCTTACTTCATTATACCGGTTCATACTTGAGCATATTGACATCAATGACAACATACAATATCATCATGTCATCACACTTATGAACATATGCTAACAATCTCCCCCTCTGTCATTGATGGCAATATACAAAGATATCTCTCCACTTCACATCTTCTCCCCAATACTGCAGATATCTTCTTTGCTTCACATCTTCTCCCCCTTTGACAACAATGCCAAAGTGGAGGCACAGACATCCATGTTCCACTATGTTGCTCCCCCTGAGGAGTATCATCCTTCAACACATCAATCCTGAAAAGATTTGACAATGTAATACCTGACTAATGTGGAGCACATACCTTTAGTTCACCTCTTGAAGGGGCAGCACCCCTAATTCACCTCTTAAATAGGTAAATGTAGCCTTTGGTAGAGGCTTGGTGAATATGTCTGCTAACTACTCCTTACTGGAAACATGTTCCAATACAACTTCTTTGTTCTGAACCTTCTCCCTCAAGAAATGATACTTTAGCTCGAAGTGATTGGTTCTAGCATGCAAAACCTGATTCTTGGAAATATTAATTGCACTTCTGTTGTCAGAAAAGATACTCACCGGTTCAAATACAGGGTCTTTGAAACCACTTAATACATGCTTCATCCAAATTGTCTGAGTGCAGTTCATAAATGCTGCTACATATTCTACTTCTGTTGTAGACTGAGAGATACAACTCTGCTTCCTACTCATCCATGAGACTAGTCTACCACCAAGAAAGAATGCACCACCGGTTGTGCTTTTTCAGTCGTCCACATTACCATCCCAATCGGCATCTGTAAACACTTTGAGGTTGAAATCATTACTATATGGATACCACAATCCATAGTCTACAGTTCCCTTCAGATATCTAAGAATCCGTCTGACTGCTACCAAGTGGGATTCTCTTGGACTTTTCTAGAAATGTGCAATAATGCCCAGTCTGTTGTGTACTACATAGTGCAACTTACCAATCATTTATTAGTATTCCTTCTCATTCACCAACACTGAGTCATCTTATTTTGACAATTTACAACCAGTCACCATCGGTGTACCAACCAGTTTGTTGTCTTCCATGCCAAAGGTCTTCAACACCTCTTTGACATAATTGGACTAAGTGATAAAGATATCGTCTTTCATTTGTTGTATCTGTAGTCCAATGAAGAACTTGATCTCTCCGATTAGTGACATCTCAAATTCCTTCTTCGTCTCATCTGCAAAATCATGACTCATCTTGTCATCTCCACCAAAAATTATGTCATCAACAAATACTTCACAGATCAGAATTTGATCTCCTTCTGACTTCAAATAGATATTCCTATCTTCACTTGTTCTTTCAAATCCAATCTTCACAAGATGGGAGTGTAAACGTTCATACCATGCTCTAGAAGCCTGCTTCAATCCATACAAGGATTTATGTAGCCTACACACCATATTATTGTCTTCTGATAGGGCAAACCCATCTGGTTGCTCTATATACACTTCCTCTTCAAGTATTCCATTCAGGGATGTAGATTTTACATCCATCTGATACACTTTGAATCCATTGAAGGCTGCATAGGCAAGAAGCATTCGAACTCCTTCCAATCTAGCTACTGGAGCAAAATTTTCTCCATAGTCTTCTCCTTCTTCTTGAGCATATCCCTTACACACCAGTCTGGCTTTGTTTCTTACCACTGTGCCATCTTCATTCAGCTTGTTTCTGAAAACCCATTTGGTGCCAATAACATTTTTATGCTCAGGTCTGGGTACCAAAGACCATGTACCATTCTTTTCTATCTGGTCAAGTTCCTCTTCCATAGCTTTGATCTAGTCTTCATCTTTATGTGCCTCTTTAAATGTTTTAGGCTCAAATTCAGAGATCATGCAAGAATTTTCTCTTACTTTTCTTTTTGTAAGAATTCCTGCATCCTTATCTCCTATGATCTACTCTGGATCATGATTCAGCTTTACATACCTAGGAATGATCTTAGTTGTTTCCTCTTTCTTTTCCTCTTCATCCTCATCTTCATCACCATCAGCATCTACCGGTGTGGGAGCACTATTATTGGTACTAGGTTGTTTTGCAACCGGTTCCCAAAAGGTTACAACCGGTTCATCTACCACTTACTCATTGTCGGTTTCCTCAGGTTTCTCAGAGGTTTCATCAACTCTAACATTGATACTTTCAATTGTTGGTATTTTGGTATGGTTTTGTCATAAATGTCAACACCTAGTGAAAACAAGCACTTTGGAGATCTAGCAACATTCACCGGCAAGCAACTATTGCAACAGTTAATGATACATGGTTCACCGGTATCTAGAATAATATGGAAGACACTTGGTAATGTCGAAGACATCATGTGGACACTTTGTTTTGAAGAATTAATCATTGGTATATTCATATTTTCATATTTGCTTTTATCGACAAATAGGTCCAGGTTATCTAGGGTTACACACCGACAGGTTTATCTTTTCCAGATCAGCATGGCACACTATGGAGATGATTTATTATTGATGTAAATGCATTAAGCTGACATAGTTAATCGGTTATTGCATCGGATATTATATTGTATGTAAAATGATTTTATTGTAATATCTTGTAGAGCCGACCTACTAAAATTGGTCTTAGGTTATGGTATAAATGTAAGATCTTATTTGTAAGATCAAATGTGGAATGCGAAAAATAATTGAGTGAAGGTATATGCGAGATTAAGCAGAGGTATACACGAAGACATCATTTGAAGGTGAACATAGGTTTTTGTATAAGCATATCAGCATTACACCAGTACTGAATCCAGCATATGAAGATGCTATTTTGTGTAGTACATTCTTATTGGATTTAACCATCCAACTATAGTCAGTGTGACTCCCATTTTGTGATTGAGCAGTGAGCTCTAGGCTATTGGCCTTTCTGCATGTGCAGACCCCATTTATGTACACTTACTATCTGCAGTAGTATCATTTGATTGTGGGTAAGGTTTCCCACCGTGGTTTTTCCCCTTACAGGGTTTCCACGTACAAATATTAGTGTTATGTGTTGTGGATGACTTTATGTTTATGTTTCATACATTAATACTTACCGGTATAGCAATTTACTATTAACACTGTCTACCGGCATACTTAACTCGTTTACCGGTATTAAGCATTAAGTTGGTTAATTGGTTTTTGGCTTGAATTTATTAGACAACTGATTCACCCCCCCCCTCTCAGTTGTCTCCAGGACCTAACATCAACAATTCTCTGAGTCCTATTGTTAAAACACTTGAGAGCTTTTCTCTTGGTGGAATACCCTAGGAATATTCCCTCATCACATTTTGCATCAAACTTGCTCTGGTGTTCACTCCTCTTGATATAACACTTGCTACCAAATACTCTAAAGTAGCTTACTATAGGAGTCTTACCATCCAATACTCATATGGTGTTTTATCCTTACCTTTCTTGATGAGTACCCAGTTCATAGTGTAGACTGTAGTGCCCACTGCTTCTCTCCAAAAAGTATGAGCAACCTTTCCTTGAATCATCATTGTTTTGTCTGCTTCAACTACAGTCCGGTTGTTCCTTTCTGCTAGGCCATTCTGTTGTGGAGTCCAGGGGGCAGATAGTTGCCTCTTGATGCCATTTTCTTCATAGTACTTATTGAACTCACTAGAAGTGAACTCACCTCCTTGATCAGTTCTATGGCATTTCATTCTCTTACCACTTTCCTTTTCAACTAGTGCTCTGAAGGCTTTGAACTTTCCAAAAGCTTCAGACTTGTCTTTCAAGAATGTGACCCACATCATTCTTGAGCAATCATTAGTAAGAATCATAAAGTACCTATCTCCTTGAACACTCCTAGTTTTCATAGGACCACACAAGTCAATATGCACAAGATCAAGTAAATTTTCTGTTGTGAAAGATTTACCTTTTGAAGGTTGAGGAAGACATTTTCCCCAATTGGCATTCTCTACACAGAGGATTCTCTGGTTTGTTCAGCACAGGCAATCCTCTAACTAATTTGATCTTATTGGCCTTCACAATATTATCAAAATTTATATGACAAAGTCTCCTATGCCATATCTAACTGTCATCAAACTTAGCCATTAGAAATTGGCTGATATTTGCATTTAACTAAAATAGGTCACCTTTGGTCTGCATACCGGTGGCCATCAGTTCACCACTCTTTCCTTTTATTTTGCACACTCCATCTTTGAATTCCAGAGTGAGTTCGTTATCATTTAGCTGAGCAACACTCAAAAGGTTATGTCTGAGACCTTCTACCCAATACACATTATCAGCACTAATTTTTCCATTTAGAGAAATGGACACTTTTCCTTTTACCATACAAGGTGCATCATTACCAAATCAGACTACACCTCCATCATACTCTTTCAGAGACAGAAACTTTCTCCGGTCACCAGTCATGTGGTAAGAACAACCACTGTCAATAATCCACTCATTGGAATTATCAAAGTGGGAGACAAGAGCCTTCTTGTCTGACACATCTCCTTAACAGCTACAAATACTATGTCTTCACTTTCTTCATCTTCTGATTCATCATCAATGACACCTTCATCAACTGCAACAAGATAGTTTCTCCTATTTCCTCCTTTGAACTTTTTGAACCTCTCTGGTTTGTCCTTATTATCGCCATTAGGATAGTTTACAACAATGTGTCCAATCCTATTGCAAGAAAATCATTTCAAAGGGAGCTTACCTATGTATTTGCCAGTTCCCTTAGGAAGTCTCTTGGCCAAAAGAGCTTCAAATTCCATCAAGATCTCCTCATCATCCATATCTCTACCTTGTCTAGGTTCACAGCTGTTAGTAGCTTCTTTACCCTTTCTGGATAGTGCAACAGATGCTTTAAAGGCTGAATCAGTCTTCTGAACACTGCCAACATAACTGTTTAGCTCATAAGTGGTCAACTTAGCAATGATAGAATCAAGGGACACCTTTGTCTTGTCAATAGATTGCAACTCCTAAATAGCGGCAACCCTTATTGCATAGATTGGTAATAAGGTTCTGAAAACTTTGCTAACAATGGTGGAATAGTCCATTATACCTCCTACACTCTTGATGTCTCCAACAACAGTTTTAATCCTTATCCCATATTGTTGAATGGTCTCCTTCAACCATCTACATGTCTTCAAACTTTCATCTAAGGCTTTCTTCCTTAGCTTGCTTCACATGCTCATCACTGCCATAGATAGACTCCAGAGTATCCCATACATCTTTGGGATTGTCTTTTTCCTGAACATCTATAAACTCAACATCAAATAGGCTGCTGATAAGAGCTTCGATTACTTGCCCATTCTCCTAAATTTCTCTTCTTTGATCATCGGTGAGAGTACCAGTAGGGACAACATAAGTGCTCTCAACATAGCTCCAGTGTTGAGAACCCATTCTTTTAATATATATCTTCATTTTGTCCTTCCATATCTTAAATTTATCTCTGTTAAATATAGGACCTTCCCTCTTCATCATTAGAATAGGATCTTTCCTCAAGCAGTTAAGCTTACAACACAGAGGACCTAGAGGATGCTCTGATACCAATTGATGAATAATAATGAATAGTAATTACTCAACAGATATTGAGAGGGGGCGTGAACCAGTATAGACAAAAAATTTCTTAAACCACTTTGACTACAAAGACTGCACTAACTGGTAAATAGGATCACCGATCTAAAACAGGGCACTACCAGTAAAACACAGTGAGACTGTGAAACACATAAACCGGTAACACTTAGATCTTCTCACAACCTAATCTCTCCTTTCCACTTCACCCATATGCATAAACAAGTAATACATCATAAATATAAAGACCACTGGATCAGCATGCATTACCACTTAACAGAAAACACTAATCATCACATGAAAAAGAATCACACATGACATACTGATTTTTTCACGTGGAAACCCAACTGGGAAAAACCATGGTGGGGATGAATACCCACAAGTTGTTCTTTGAACTCTTCTGAAGTCCGCTCTGTTAGGAGCCTAGTCCGGTTAAGGACTTTACAATAGGTTCTGCTAGGAACCGATCCTGTTAGGGATCACCCGGTTAAGGGATGGCTAAATACCTGGTTAAAGGTTAGAACCCTGTTAAAGGTTACCTCGCAAGACGATTTGAAGAACTCAATGAATTTGAGTCACCCTGTTAAAGGATTTATAGAAAGCCTGTTAAAGCTACCCTGTTAAGGAATTTTCCAACTGTTGAAATGGTTAGAAGTCAACAGGTAATACATTGATCTGATAATAGCACTCTATGCCAAGGCAGATCCACTTTAGTTCCTTTGCTTCTGCAATCACAATCTGCAGGTATCAACACACTTCTCTGGTCTGGCAAGAATCAACTATCTCTTCACTTGGATACACACACACAACATTTTCCAACAACTTCATAATGAAAATCATCATCAACCTTATAGGAAATAGATAGGTCGGTAGCATAAACCCTAAACCCTAAACATTTAGGTTATCAATACAGTCGGTCCAATCCTGACCGTTCAATCACATTGCATGGTGCAAAATGATTTTCAACAAAACTCAAGACGTTCTCCATCATTCATTCTTTGCTGCATCTAGAAGCTGATAACCCATCACGCGCTCTCCATCATTTACTGAGACTTCGCACATTCCCGAGGTAGATAGGATCAATCTTCTTCATGCAAGATCCTCAAGGAAATCCTTCACGTGCACAAGGCTGACATGGAAACATGATCTGATCTTCATTCCAATATTAACCCATCATAGGATGTCGTCAATCGAATCACACAAACTTGGAATGCATCAACCAGAAACCCCGATACAAACTTTCCATATATCGGTTCACATACCGGTTCACTTTCTGCATATATTGGTTCATTCCATCATACCGATTCACACTTCATCATACTGCTTCACTTGTACCATCATACCGATTTACTTGTATCATCATACCGGTTCACTTGCCAGGTTGCTTACTTCAATATATCGGTTCATACTTCAGCATATTGACATCAATGACAACATACAATATCATAATGTCATCACACTTATGCACATATGCCAACAATTGTCCATGAGAGGCTTCAATCTGTTAGTCATCATTTTTGAGAGAATTTTATAGACTATGTTGCATAGGCAAATGGGCCTATAATCTCCAAGATTTTATGCCTTCTCCTTCTTCGAAATGAGTGCTATGAAGGTGTTGTTTACTTCTTTGAGAATATTCCCTGATTTTCTTGAGCACTCTAGAGCTTCTGAAAGGTCCTGACCTAGGATATGCCAACATTTCTTGAAGAAGTCTACAGGAAAGCCATCTGAGCTAGGAGCCTTACCTAAGGAGAGTTGGTTTAGAGCTTGGATTACTTCTTCCAACTTTATTCTCTCATTTAGCATCTGATTTTCTTCATCTGATATGATCTTGGGGATCCCTGCCAGAAGCTTTTTTTGTTCCAGTAATTGAGATCCTTCATTATTGTTTAAAAGATTAGAAAAAAAGGAGATAATCTCTTCCTTAATTTCCTCTAGATCCTCTGAGATTTAGTTATGCTTAATTTGTAGTTTTGATATCAAATTATTGCTTCTTCTGAGTTTTGTTACGTTATGGAAGAACTTGGTGTTTTTATCCCCCATTCTGAGTTAGTTCTCTCTATACTTTTGCTTCCAGAATATTTCTTCTTTAGAAATAATGTCTTCATACTCCAAGAGGAGGGTCCTTTCCTATTGGAAAGATTCTTGATCCATTCCCACTGAGATGATCCTGTCATTAAGAGCTACTAATCTCTTTTCTAGTTTTTTTTTGTTGAGAATATGTTTTTGAAGTGCTGAGAATTCCATTGGAGTAGTTTCTACTTAACTAATTTTAGCTTTGCAATGAAGCAGAAGAGTTTTGATCCCTCAAAAGATCCTTCCTTCCACCAATTTTCTATTAGTGTAAGCAAAATTTGGTCGTTCATCCACATATTTCTGAACCTGAATGGAGTCCTGGACGATCCCTAAGTGCCTTGCAAAGAGAGAAAAATGGGATAATGATCTGAGCCTAAACAAGGAAGGACATTACTGGAGGGAGTGAAGGGAAAGAGCCACAAGTCTCCTTGCCAGAAAAATCTATCTATTTTTTCTACTATATTACAGAATCATTTTCTTCTGTTTGTCCATGTGAATGTGTCTCTTGAACCTATTTCCAAAAGACCATTCCTTTCAATCCAATCATTGAAGTCCTATTGAGAACCACCTAAGCGAGTGATTCCTCCCCTTTTATCTGATGCACTCCTGATAGCATTGAAATCTCCCCCAATGAAGACTTGTTTCTTAGCTAAACTGGACAAGACTACATCTAAAGAAGACCATGTGAGTCAACTTTTGTTTGGGGACACTGGACCATAGGTATTAATAATAAAGCAAGAAGTTGAGTGATTTTGGCAAGAAGCCGATTCCTGCTAGATGTAATACCTTCAGCTTTAATTTGAGAAGGATTCCAGATTATCATTACTCCTACAGAAGCTCCTTTTGAGGCTACTGTCACTTGAAGAGAAGCTTGGAATAGAGAGCTAATTCCACTTCCAAAGGCTACTGCTTGCTTGTCCTCCAGTTTATTTTCTTGCAATAGGATTAAGTCTGCACTGACCAAAAGAATCCTTCTTTTGATCACCCTCTATTTGTTAGGGGCATTGAGGCCCCTAACATTCTATGATAGGATTTTCATTGTTGTTCAAGAAGGGGGTTCCCCTTCCCTACTTTCCATAGATCCGATAGTTTAGATTGATTCTCCGTAGCTCCATCCTAGGATCTAGCTTCTATGAATGATTTGCGGCCCTTCTTGGGAGGGGAAGAACCAAAATATAGCTTCTCTAGACCCTCATGAATCTGGTGAAGCCCTAGTTTCCTTTTTTCCTTAATCTAAGAGTAAAGAACTGTAAGGGGAGTGTCTAATATTGAGTCTAGGTCTTCCTCTCCTATCATGAGATTATGCAGGAGATTCTGAGCATTCTGTTCACTAGTCAAATCTAGACTATTAGGCCCTAATGGTAGGGAGAAAAGAAAAGGGAAGGGGATTTCCGCCGAGAGGTTAAAATGCTGGTTGGAAAGGGGAGGATCTGAAGAAGGAGAAATCTCTCCCTCTGATAAGTGTGACTCAATATTCTTCTCCAGATCAGCTTTAAGATCTTCTTCAATAACTTCCTCTTCCTATAAGATTTTTGATAGATGAACATTTTTTCTTTTACTGGGTTTTGTTGAATGGAGGGATCCCCTGAGTTTCTTACTCATAAAGCTACTCTTTCTTTTGGAAGCCTTAGCCGAAGGTTGAGAAATTATATTGAAAGCCCCTCTTCTCAAGGAAGGAGTTTTTTTTTTTACCAAACAAGTTCCTAGCGACCTTTTGGGATTGAGGCTTAGCAATTGGTGATAAAATGAGAGGGGGTCGATTCAAAGGAGAGGGTAGGGAACCCTGAGGAACCTAAGCTGGAGTCAAATGGTTCAGCCCTACTAATTTATCTCTTAGATAGAGACTTGAACTAGGAGAGTGAAGGAGTTGAAAGTCTGGATCAACAATTGAGGTAGGAGGAGAAACTGAAGCTCTGACTTGGGACTGCCAAAGAACCATCTTAACTGACTGGGCTGAGACTAAAACAGTTGGGTCCATTGGGTCTGGAACGGTTTCCCGATCCAAGGCCCTCTTCTAAATGTCTAGGATGGCAATGATTGACACTGAATGTTGTTGAGGAAGGTTGAGGGCTTCCATGGAAGCTGCCAGAGAACTGTTATTAACTATTTGGTTCCTAAGCAAACATTTACCAGGAACTTCGTTACCCAATCTTATCACTATCTATTTCCATCTACCTAGTTTTGATATGATTTCTAGTTCACTGTAAAAACCTTTCATGAGATCAATCTCAACATAAATTTTTGCTATGTCCCCTTTAAGGCCTTCGAGGAAGTCCGCTTCAATCCCCACCAGGTAGCCAAGAGCGTCATTGATTTTCAAGAGTGACTCCGGACACCAAAACTCAGATGGAAGGCCTACTAAAGACAACCAAATAGGATTTTTCTCAAATCTATTATGCACTGGATCAAAGCCTGGTTTCTAGTCAAGTAAGTGAAAGGTGGAGCCTTAGAAGAACAGAGGACTTCCTTTTGTGATTGCTTTCTTCAAAGACGTGTCCACACATTCTAAGAAAAAGAAGTCATTTTGCATATGTCTTACTGAAATGAGGTCTAGGAAGGAAGATTTCCACCAGTCAAGAATATCTTTGCTTGATCCTCCAATGCCACACCATTTCGCCAAGAAGGCATTTTCCTTGAGGCAGTCAATCAAGGGATTCAAAGAGTCGAAAGGAAGCACAAACAGTTTGCTTCCCATAGACTTCTTGTTCTATTTCTGGTCCTTACGCTCAAATTTAGGAGTGGGCCATGGGGGAAAACATTTTCTGAAACCCATGGCATGCGGACCCCTGTAGGGCAACCCAGATGTAGATAAAGGGCATTCTTGCAAACTTTGACGATGGGGTTGCTGCTTGAAAGGAAGAGTTTGCTTCAGAGGAGCAGAACTCTGAATCCTAGTTGCAATAGGGATGTAGTTTCAGCCAGTCGCAACTTTCTTTGCCCAAGAGTCTAAGTTTTGATGCTTCGTTAGGACATTTGGCCAAGATTTTTTATATTTTGCTTGCTGAACAAAGCTCTAAAATGGGGGACTTCCTCGATAGTTAGGATTCTTTTGATAGCTCAGAAAACTCTTGAGAGCATGACGACTAGCCTGATTTTGAGTCCACGATGGATTTTGAATCCTTTGATTGCTCTGAAAATTAGATCTCAGGTCCTGGTGTATAGGGAGAAAACCGCGAGCAATCCAACGCTGGTTTCCCATGGCTGGTTTTTTACTTCCACTTTCTCTGATTCTAGAATCTAATTTCTCTTTTTAATCTGCATATCTCATTTAATCTCTTATTTTAAGTGATTTTTGCTGCAATCATAAACAAACATATTTACGACAAACTAAAGAAATTTTCAATTTTTCGAAAAGGTGGAAATAGCATAGAAATCACATTCTCCTTCCCTAGGCTCTGTGAGTAAAAACAAAGTAGTCTCTTCATTCCCTGTGGTTGTGATTGTACCTAGCGACCAAGGTTTGTCAGGTTTTATGGTTACCTTTCTTATAGGTATCTTACAGGAGTGGTTTATGTTGCAACGTTAAAAATTGCCTATACTCCCATCGGAAGTGTGAAACTTCTAATTCAAAACCAAGATGAAATGTTAAAAACAGGTAGCCTTTCGAATTGGAGAATGTTTTTCTAATACAATTAAGGGTGAAGGTTCATGATAGGGAGTGTGTGACAATCGTTCACACCCAGACCCCTCATTTTCTGGTATTAGAGAGCGAAAATTAAATTTGTTTGTTTTGGTTATGTGTATTTTACAAATGAAACTTGTAAAATTAGTAATATAGATTTGTAATTTATAATAGTGTGACACTATCATGTGTGTTGAGCTTTATTTTTTAATCAATAAATGATGGAAAACTACTTATGACTTCTATAAGTTTAGTTTTATGTGTGTTTTTAACTTTTTAAAGATAATTTTACAAATTTATGTGTTTTCAATGTTCTAAGATTTTGCCAAGTTTTTGTTGAGTTTTTCACGAATTCAAGTCAAATTTTAGGTCTGTCTAATATTTGCCAAGTCTGATCTTTTTACCTATACTTGCAACTAGCAAAAAACATTTGCAATATCCTCAAAGAACATAGATGCAGAAAGGTGTGTGAAATGAAACAATACATAAGCTTGAGGGTAACATTTAGATATGTGTAGTCACAAAAATAAGTTTGAACATTGTGGGATTTAGAATTATTTAAGTATTTCCAAAGCCACCAACAATTTCGTAGTTACTCTGGAAGATATTTCATTTTCCATTGAATTGTTCCCTTTGTAGCTACAATGTCTTTCACAATCATTTGTGAGGATCTTGAGGAAAGTTTAGAGGGGCCCCTTAGCAAATTGAAAATAAGGAAAATCTATCATTTCTATTAAATAACAAATGGTAAATTTCAGTTCTCATTTTATCATTCATCTACCTCTAGTTCAGTCTTTAGAAGCTATCTCTGGAGTATGCTCAGTTCAATATAAACCAAAATTTAAGTTTGAATTTTAATGACAATTTTCAGGTATTCAAGAAAACTACCATGAACAACATATTACTCTAAATGCTAATTCTTATAACCAGCCTTAGATCCTACTGTATTGTCTATTATTTCCATGTATTTGAAATGCATACAAATTTTCAACCTTTTAAACATGTAACTTCAGAGGAGCTATGTTCACAATATCAGAAAACAACACCAAAGGGTGCATGCAATTAGCTTGATCCAAAATAATATGATAGATAAAAATCACAAAGTGATGCATGCAAAACGAAAATCAAACATCCTTAACATTTGCAAGTTTATGGTATTCTAGATAAAGATCAATTTGGCCATATATGCAATGGTTAAATGCCATCAATTTCTCCTTGATAAGTGTTTCGTCAAGACCAGCCATCTTAGTTGAAATATCTATTGTCACATTGAAATCTTGCGAAGGAACAATAGAGATGAGTTACTGATTACAAGCATGTAACGTTGAGATGTACAAGAAAAGGGAATAATATTGTGGTTGCAGATGAGTTCTATCACATTGAGATGTCATACTTACTTTCAGTGCCTTCTCTATTATCCAACCAACTTGATTGACAAAACTCTTTCAAGCATTCAACAGTGACATTGCTATAACTAAGCTCCCACAGAGCATTACAAAAGCCCTTTCTTGGTATAACATGGGTTGTGATGAAATTGAAAAAAATTGCATGAAGGGATGCTATTATAAGTGATAATGCAGAAAAAGTTTGTTATCGTTGGGCTTTTAGTCACCATCAAGTTAAGTCTAAAACCCCAGATGAAAAAATAAAAAATATTATCTCGAGCAAAAGTGGTCATTATGGATGAATAGAAAAAACTTACATGCAATCCCACAAAAATAGAAAATTGGAGCATACCTGATAAATTCCTCTCCCTTAGAAATTAATTTTTAAGCCAAAACAAAATAAAAGATGAATGTTTTCTTTCGTGTACAAAATGTTGTCACTTTTTTTTTGTTAGCAAATGGCAAAAGCTAGAAGTTTGATATTAAAAAGAAATTTTCAAAAATACAAAAAATTAACAGTCTGTGATCCCTTCTTAGTCTACCGTAGCAGTGAAGATTTACTAATTAAAAGTAATACCGAACAAAATACAATGAGTTTATCAAAGGCACCATAAATCTGCTATTGTCAACCTTACATCTTAGAGCTTCGATTCAAAAAACTTAATAAAATAACAGGTCTGCAATTCATATCTCATTTATACTTGAAGACACCCCTAGGACGTAGACCCGGGGAGGGAGCAAGAGTGTTCTGCACCATGACCACCATGACCTCTACCACCATGACCCCTCTCTCTATCCCGACCCCTTCCTTGACCATGACCATGACCGCCACCTTGAAGATTTTGCGAACGAGCATTTCCTTGACCACCTTGCAGATGGGCTGAATTATTACCATTTCTATTGAGGTTATTTTCCTCTACTTTCGGAGGGAAGAAACCATTCAGGATAGCAAAATTTCTAAATTCCTCCTCCTTGTCCTGGTCTACAACCTGATCCATAAGAAACTTCCATTTCAAGAAAGAATGTGTCATAGCAGCAAATTGTATGTGCCTCATTAAATCCGAACCCTTGAGGTCTAGAAGGAATGGGAAAAAGGTGATTATTTCCTTTGAATCTGTGACTGAAGCAAGGTCTCTAGGCCGCGGGAGGCCAATTCAAGCACGACATAGCCCAAAGCTTTACCTAGACCAACCAAAAGCTTTGGACCAAAGAGGTGGTTGGCCAAATCTCTCACCTTTGTCTTGGGCACTTGAATATCCAACAAAGATGCCACAAATCTGAAAGAGATTTGAGTGTTATCCCTATAATATTCATTTCTTTCAAGATGGCCCCTACCCAAGACCATTTTAGCTACCAAGATGACCAATTCATCTGTGGAATGCAGAATTCTCTTCAGTCTTTGATCTGATATTGCCTTCAAGTTTGTTTGTCTATTTGGGGTTTATAAGGAGACCAAAGTGTCCACGCCAAAACATGAAACGGGGTCCGAAAATGCCCTTACTATAAATTTCCTTGAACTAGCCATTCTCAACTATTGAATGCAAGTGAATTATTATGCTTTCTCTGATGCAACCCAATCTTCTAAAAAAGAAAGCTCGGCCAGGATAGGAAAGAAATAGAAAATGAAAGCAACCGACAAATGGAAATCAAATTTGATGTGATTGCTCACATTAAAGACTAGCCGACATACTCGATGGCATCCTGTCACATTAAATGCATTTTTCCTTGAGAAGGGTTATCCGATAGATTAGGAAGAATTTTGGAATAATTGTCTACCAGATGGTTGATATCCATGACTTAAAAAAAGGATGCAAAAATCTCCCCGTATTTCTAGAGCCACTTTCTTGAATTCTTAGAGATATTGGTGAACCAGTTAGTTGCCACCCATATTTGCCATTAATACTACCTATGAGGGAAAAAGCTAAGAAGCCAAAGCATACAAAATTAATACGTTCCCCGCCATTTTGGATGACACTTTCGCTAAGAATTTTCCGCATTTAAAATTGGAGGTGACATGATGTCTAGCTCACTAAAATTGGTGAATCTTGGAGCGCTCAAGATTAATTGACCTAATGCAAGTACTTGCAAGTAATGTCTATCATATTTAATGTGAACTAGTACCCAATGATCTCATCTACCAACTCATCTTTTCGCAGGACACATCCATTTATTCAATGAGCTGGCAAAGTGAGTAGGCTTCCATAGGCACTCGTTGAAATTATTCAACATTCCAAAATTCCAACTCAAATTCCATAATTGGGATGATGTTCTTCAAGATTTGGATGAGCAACCTAAACAACCATTGAATATTTGAATTCAAAATTGAAATGGTGGGAAATCTGCTTCTTGGTATGAATGCCTTTAACATATAATGAAGTGAAGTTCATCTATTAACCTGAGAAGAAGGTTAATAGAAATTATTTTGGATAAAATATTCATATGCCCACCAACTGAGATGCAAACCTTCTACCACTGATTTAGAGAGTGAATCTGCCTCTATGTTTGCTTCCCTATAAATATGCTTGCAAGAGAAATTTTCAAAAAGGTCCAAAATCAATAATATTTTTTCCAATAATGCTTGCAGCTGCCAATTAGGGGTTCTTGCAGATCTAATTGCATTGATGACAATAGTGGAATCCCCTTCAATTTCAATATGCATAATACCTCTCTTTGAGCATTTAATGAGACCCAATAGGAGGGGTTGAATTTAGCAACATTATTAGTGTCAGGCGGGATAGGAGTAGTTAGTTTTCCTTTAACAACTACATTATGATCCCTGATAACGCAACCAACTCCAGATGGTCCTGGATTGCCTTTTGAAGCTCCGTCAAAGTTCAATTTCATCCATCCCAACTCCGGTGGCATCCAAACGGCAAATTTTCTTTCATAGTGCATCTTCACAATAAATGGAGGAACTTTAATGCCATTCCATCTGAATCTTATCTTCCCATCCCAATCTGTGAAAACTTTTTTGGTGGAGGGATTGAGAGCTAGCTTGCAATTGATATTCTCCACAATAAAACTTTCTATGGAATTAAGGATTGATTCTACCTTCCTTTCTTTGTTATCAAAGATCCTCCTATTGTGTTTCTTCCAAATCTCCCAAATAAGACTAGAAAGGCTTATTTCCCATAATGGGCTACGAAGACCATCTTTCGGTCTGATTGGCCAACCTTGAAATAGGGAGACAATGTCATTAGGGAGGGTTGTGATCCATCCTGTAGTACCCCTCCTCAATTAGACTCTTTTGGACTTGTGTTTGACTTTAGTTGACTGTCTAGTGGATGCATTATTGTATATTAATTCAGACTTTATGCGATGTTATTTTATGCTTTAACTGGTTATGCAATGTATGCTTTCATGCAGTATTTCATTACTTGTGTTAAATGGGATTTTATGGATTACTGACATGGACTGACACATTTACCTTATATGTACGATGTGTTATTTATATGTTTCTTGTTTGCTAGTGTATGGAATGCAAGGGGATGATTTTCCTTCACTCACTTCGGTGAGATAGGGAACATCACGATTCTCCTTCATCGGTGTGTGTGTCATGTCTGTTTATATATTTGTCTATATGCATGTGTGGTTCGTTGGTGCAAGACATTGCAAGTACAAGTATCGGGTAGGTACAGGGTAACGACTCCACCTGGTTTCACAGATCTGAGTGTGCCTTATTTGTCTGATGGGAGTGGAGAAGATAGTGGTTGGACCCTAACTTGACCCGCAGTCACACTCATGTGAGTGTTTTCAGTCATTCGCCTTTTCTGTTTGACTGGTATGCGAGTCAGAGTGCTTTAGTGTTGTCATTTTGCAAGTCATCGTTTGAGCATTCCTCATTTTGTGTGCTTCCATTTATTTGAATAGTTATTTAATTGAGTGAATGATGCTATTTTGTGTTGGCGTAATTAGTTAATTATGTTAGGCCCAATATGGAAAGCTAATGTATTGAGAGGGGAGGGGTGAATCAGTACTTCAAATCTTTTTAACAACAATATCTTTACTATTATGCATAAACCAAAAACTGCTGCAACATAACATAAAGCTAAAACAAATAAATAACAATCATACATGATTCACTCCATAACACATATATTTTGGTTACACAGAAACTCTTGGTTAGAGAGAAAAATTGTGGTGGAGATGGCACCCACAACTTCACTACTGCAATAATAAAGAGTGCTCGGTTAGAGCTACATGTTCAACTATTTCTGATAGCTTACCCTGTTAGGAGTATCAAGATCTGTTAGATCTACCTTGCTAAAGGATTTTACAACACTTAAACTAAATGTTGCACCTGGTTAGAGGCTTTACAATTTATAGACTTGGTTAGAGTCTTTTACCTTGTTAAAGGTTTCTCTTACAACTTCAAAATATTTCAATAAAATCTTTACAACTATCTACAACTTTACATCTCGAATGTTATAGCATATTCTATGTGCTCAAAAAAGATTACCTTGCTTATAGCATACCTCGGTAACCCATAAAGTAACTCGGTAAACCCTTCTATTTACTCTATTCTTTGACTATTCTCTGAAATCCTTCTCGGTGACCTCTGTGTCTCTGTAATAGTCATAACACTTAGTGCTTTCTCATGTATCACACATGTCTTGCTTCATACACCTCTGTATATCTCTGTCTATCACGTTTTTATCCTTAATCCATGCTGTATAAATAAATCCCTTATGTCGGCGATCTGATTCATTGCTTCGATCTTACAAACATGATTTATCGAACGAATAACTATATAAAATATTTCATTGGTTAGATGACCTCAAAATCATACACAATCTTTAAGTGCAATTTTCGATGTGATAACGGTTCTATGTTCCTCAATCTTGTAACATGTTTTCCCATGTGTGTCTAGATTCAATGAATCTGGTAACACATTTCACTCAGTGTATATCAACTCGGTGTATCATTATTTCTGCTCGGTAGACATGGAATGATACTCGGTAGACAGCTTGGTGTATACTGGGCTCTATGAATACTTTCTTCTTTAACCGACTGTTCTGTGCATACCGACTAAATATTTCGGTAGTAGTAACCGACTAGAGTATATAGAATGACTTTGGATATAAAACTAATGACAACTTGATAAGTAGTAACAAATTATTATGCTCTTGAGTTATTGATTTAATTAAATAAATGAGCTGCTAGAATTAAATGGTTAAATTTGCTTACTATATGGTGTTAAAGTTGTATTAAATATTGTGAAAAGAAATAAGAAAATGCCTTGCCATTTAAATTCTAAATGCTTAAGTTGAAATAAAGTATCATGGGAAATAGGAAATAAAATATA
Source organism: Cryptomeria japonica (assembly GCF_030272615.1). Taxonomy (NCBI): domain Eukaryota; kingdom Viridiplantae; phylum Streptophyta; class Pinopsida; order Cupressales; family Cupressaceae; genus Cryptomeria; species Cryptomeria japonica. The sequence continues at coordinate 431,344,849 of NC_081414.1, forward strand.
AATAAAAGCATTTCCCTTTTACCCTTCTAATTAACTTTTAGATTTTATAATGTTGAAAAAAAAAGAATTGCTTATGAAAAAGGTAAATCTGATTTCCTTTACCTTTTAAAATAGTTTATTCTGATTCGTGGAGAAAACTTTTAACCTAGAAAGTTTAGGTTGAAAATATATTTTTCCCATATATTCCTAGGAGATCACGGGAAGAAAGGGAGGCAAATTTTTTAATGCGAAATTTGGAAAACCCATTTGGAAGGAGGAACTTGGAGTTGGATTTGGTTTGCAAGATTGGAACTCTTCCACAAATTTGCTTCTTGGATTACTTTGAAGGTTGGATAGTCTTCTTCTTTTTTTGCAATTAAATTTTGAATGTTTGAGTTTCTTCTTGTGTGTTTGAAAAATTGTAAAATCTCTTTGAAGATTCTTGTTGAATGTTGGAATTAAAAGGAAGAGTAGTTGTTGTTGTATTTTGTTGAATTCAAATCAAAAGTGTGCATAGTGAAAGGAAATGGTTCAATTTTCTATTTGTTGTTTGTTATTATTCTTGCAAAATCTAGTTCTTGGTTTAGTTCCTCTATTTTATGTAGAAAAGAATAAATTTATTTTTCTTTGTGACTACTAGTTTCTATTTGCCCAATATTTGGGGTTTATCTTGGCAAAAATTGTTATTTGTTTCTTGCATGATGCAAGGATTCTCCCTGTGTGAGAAGAATGTAGAAATTAACTAAATCCCTCTTATCTCTTTTAAATTCTTCTAATTTTGCCCAAAATCTTTATAATTGGGGTTCTTGTGTGTTATTAATTTACAAATTTTCGTCATTGAAGAATATCCTTTCGTATTTTCAATTCTGGCACTGTATGTGTGCCTCGTGAAAATGTACAAGGAATGATTTAATTTTATATTAAATTGTTTTAAAAATATATATATAATAAAATAAATTAAACCATGCCCACGTGGCGGGCTAGCCCCACCACGTGGGATGGTAGTGTCTTGCTACCGCGGTAGCAGCACTACCAGTCAGTAGTGACTACTACGCGGGGTAGCAGTACTACCGATCGGTAGGACTGCTACCGGTCGGTAGCAGCACTACCGACAGGTAGTGACTACAGCCTACCGGCAGCAACACTACCCATGGGTAGGGCTTTGCCCATCGCCGTGCTTTATTCCTTCGCGGTGCATGTTTAACGTGTCCGCTATTTTTATTAAAATGCGATGAATTTTAATGTTAGTTTTTAATGTTAAATATTTTTATGTTAGTTCTTTTTATGTTAATATTTATATTTTAGATTAAAATTTTAGTTTATTAAAGTTATTGCTAATATATATATATATATATGGATTTATTTTTATTCTACTTGTAAATCAAGGCTTTGGATTATTAATTTAAATTGATAAATTTGGGTTTAGTTTTGGGAAATAGATTATATGTTAGATATAAATCATATTTTTTATTTGGTTAAATATTTAATATGGATTTTATTACTTTGTTGGAATATTGAATTGGAAATTATATAGAAATGAGAGACGTATTTTGATTATGTATTGAATGAAGGGTGTTTTTATTTAATTTTCAATCAATGAAATCGCAAGTGTTTATGATGCTGATTTTCTCAAAGATTGTCTAAGTGCGGACTTAGTGAAATTAGCTTTTCTTGCAAAGAGTTTAATTGGTGGTTATTTCTCGTCTATGATTCAATCGTCCTGTTGTGGTGTATTTTGTGTCTCTTGACCAAGTGATGTATGATGACCTCATTGTCTTAACCATGTAGTGTTTTTCCTTATGGTTAACCAAGAGTTAGTATGTCTTTGTTTTGACCACTTGTATTTGGATAGTGGTGTTATGGTTGTCTGCTTCACCATAGGGTCCTTGTGGAGTGACCATGTTTGTTTAGTGTCCAATGAGAGAGTGGCTTTCGAGTGGGGGTCTGTAGCGTCGTAAATTGTACGCACTTGCTAGGGTGGTACAATTTCACACCTAGTTTAGCACCTGCCTTGGCGCATTTTGCATTTTGCATTGCATTTCCCCTTTAGCACTTAATTAATTAAATTAATTAGGTCTAAGGTTCTATTTTATCATCTCCCATATCATAAGGTTGGGCCCTTTTCATTAAAGTGTGCCCCTTTCATTTTATTCCTCCAATACATCATTTAATCAAAAACCCTAATTAGGTCCTATTTTGAACTTGGGGACTTGATTTCGGGGGTTAAAACATCTCAAAATCACCTATAACTTCGGGATTCTCTCTAAAATCATCATATCCGACGGCCCTGAAAATTTGGTGAAAAGTTGTCGGGACCATGGCGCCCGGAGAGGACCATGGCGCCCGGAGTGCACATGGTCCTGGACATTTTTCCCAAAATTTTAGGAGCACAATCCAATCATCAAATAAAGCTTAACCCCAAGAAATTGGTGGGAGATTCAATCTCTAAGTCGGCCTAAAGTGAAATTAAGACCTAGGGTTTCATATATAAGAGCTCTCTTTCTTCATTTGAAAGGATCGGATTTTTGGTTTCAAAGACCTTCTATGCAGCAAAAGAGCAAATCTTTGAAGACTTCAACAACATTCAACATCCATCCATCAAGCATTCATCAATTTCATTCATCCATTTAGGGCTTTGAAGGCATTGAAGAGTAATAAGGGATCACCGACTGAAGATTGGCTTGTACCCCTCCCTTGGGGTTGGGTATGATTTCATGTCTTTGCATAAGCCTCATCATATCATTTGTATTCATGCTTTAGATCACTTTGCATCTTGATTTGGAGCATTTACATTATCATTTACAAGCAATTAGGGTTTACTTTCTAGGTTGCTCTAGTTTGCTTACTTGCATTTTAGGATCTTGCACACACACAAGGTCTGCACACACACTACTTTTACAATACAACTTGGCTATTCGTGCAGGTGGAAATCACCAAAGCGGGGGTTTGACTAAGGCAAAACCCTATATAGCCGCCTACAACCCTTTTCGGATATAAGTGCAGATTTCCGAATTCGAAGGATGCCGCAAGTTGCAGATCCGACGGAAGCAGACCGAGATAGAACTTCACACCAAATTCCAACCCAGAAAGCTAGGACAGGGGCGTGGGGCACCCTGGTCCTGCCAGGACAGGGGCGCTGGGCGCCCTGGTCCCTGGGACAGGGGCACTGGGCGTCCTGGTCCTTGTCCATTTCAGTGAATTTTAGCAGTTTCAGAGGTAGCAGCTTCAGTATTTCAGGCTTCCGGCTTCAGCAGCAGATCTTGCAGAATCAAATCCATTCAAGGTAAACATTTAAATTTCTCCTCTTATCCTTACAATTGTTCATCATTAAATCTCAATTCTACAATCTTGTGCTCAAAGTTACTAGTTCATACTTACACTTTAGGGTTAATAGTTGAACTTGCATCATTCTATCTATCATTTGCAACAAAGGAATAGAAATCCTAATAGGTAGCCTGTGGCTCTCTCTTCCACAAAAAGAAGTAGCCAATTGTGTGATACCTCTAGGCTCTTTTGTATTCCACAAGTGTGTGATTGAAAGTGAGATAGGGCATGTTTGCTTAGTGTCACTTTTTCCCCTACACAGGGTCGTGCCCGAAGTGGATGGCAGGATAACCCCTCGAAAGTCAGATAATAAGTGATAACCTAATAATTTTTTAGGGGGTGGGTAGCTTTAATATTAATTAAGATATAGGCTCAAGATGTAGTGGGAAGGCCTGGAATGGCAAACCGACCACCTTATTTTCATGAAGGGTTGGTAGGGTTCGCATGAGACTTAGATGGAGCTAGAGGTTCGAGAAAGGTTACCAGGATAACCCAGGATGGGGGTTGGGACCTATGGAGGCCTACCTAGGGTAACCATCATAAGCTATGCGATGACACTCTCTCTTTAGGGTCACTAGTGTATTGTGATGTCGAGTCACTTGAGTATTGTGATGTTGAGTCACCTGGAATATTGTGGAGTCGTATTGTACTGTCATGGAGTCGTATTGTTCTATTATCCATGTCATGCTTATGCTTGCTTGAGGGTCCTCTTCTATCTCCTAGCACGGTGGGGTGATTCCAGTTTGGGATCACATGGTTGGGTGGTAGTGCCACTTCCCATCGGATATTCTTGTTCGTACCTTCATACGAGGATTGGCTTCGAAGGTGTTCCTGTGGTTCATGACTCTTACTCTATCTCATGTTAGAGATTATTATTCTTTGGAGACCTATGTGGTCAATTGTATCTATGAATTTATGTAACCTGGTATTTGATTAAGATGTTAACTTTGAATGTATTATTGGAAGCCATGTATTTTATGGTCAATGTAATCCTATGTTTTGATTTTATTTATCAGCTTTCTATTTGATTGGTGTAAATGCTTAATTTAAGAGAAAATTATATTGTTACTCTTTCAATCTTTAAATGGTGTAATCTGTTATTGTATATGGTTTATTATGTTCATTGAGTAATGATGGTTAATTGGATTAATCGTGATTGTGGAATTTAACTTTTAGTTTTATTCTTCGTTGGTAACCCTTTAGGAATTCCGGTGTAAGTATTTTGCTTGTGTTATTATTGTGCATTGTAGTAATTAATGCACTTAATGTGATTTATACTTCTTCTTTTTTAATTATTTCACCCTTAGTTGTTGGTTTTCCTTTGGGGTTCCTAGCGGGGCATTACACATCCTAACTTAGCACATAACCATCTCCAACTCTTAGTTGAAAAAGGGTAGTTAAGGAGGAGGTGATCAATTGATTCCTCCTGAGCTTTACAGAGAATACACCTCAAGGGGCCTTCAAAACCCATCTTCTTGAATTCTTTTGTCATTAATATTTTCTTTCTAGTTGCTAACTAGGAAAAAACCCCCGCTTTGGTATAAGATTGTTGCTCCAAAACAAGTTATGAGGGATTCCTAGATCATTGTGCTCATATTGATTAACAAGGAGATCATAGCCTTCCTTGGCATTATATTGGTTTGATTTGTCGATAGTCGAAATGAGAGTATCATGTCCCTTTCTAAAAAACAATTGCCTATCCTTGATGATATCTAATAGCTGGGAAATTTCATTAGGTGGTAGAGGAAGCACATCAAATCTCTTCCAAGACCAACCAAAATAAAAACCGTTCTCAGAGAAAACTACATAATCCCTTATGTGAATACCCCAATCTTGTTTGAGCCAATCTCTTGAGAACTGTATAGATATTAAGTTGTCTAAGCTCGAATAACCACCCTAGGAATCCTCCCAGAATAAGCATAAAGTACCATCATGGACATCCCAAGAGATATAGTCTGCCACTAAAGGTCTGCACTTGAGCAAAAAGTTCCAAATCCTGCATCTATTGAGCGGATTGCTAACTCTCATTAAGTTGCGTAAATCTCCCTCCTCAATGTACTTAGCATGCATTAATCTTACCCACCTAGCTTTTGGATCCTTTATCATTTTCCACACAAGTTTATCTCACAAAGCCTGATTCTAGAGTTTCTAGTTGTGGATCCCTAAACTACCTGAAGCCTTTGGTTTGCAGATCTTATCCCATGCAATGAGAGAAATTTTATGCCTTTCCTCCAAGTTTTGCCAAAAAAATTCCTCATTTTTGAATAATAAATGTATTCATTCCTGTTGTTAATGCTAAATATGATAATAGATAGATGGGAAGTGCATATATAACTTCCTATAGCATAACTAATCTTCCTGCCCATGAAATCCATTTACCCTTCCAAGAATTGATACTATGCTCCATTTTAGACTTCAAGGGGTCCCATAATTTTGAGTTTCTCAAACCTCTATCTATTGGAATTCCCAAATAGATGCAAGGGAGAATACCTTTCTTGTAATTAAAGATTTTCATTATTCTATTATCTGTTGGCGGTGGGGTTGAGAATAAATAGATCTTTGATTTTTCTCTCTTGATAACCTTACCCGAAGCATTACCATATGAGATTAAGAGATTTTGAAGGTGTTTTGCTTCTCTTACTTTGGTTGCTCAAAACAAAATATTGTCATCTACAAACTGTTGATGTGTTGCCATGAAGTTTCTTGTTATTCTAATGCCTTCTATAAAGCCTCTAATTTGCATGTCTTTAACATCTCTACCCAAAGCTTCTGCCATTATAATAAAAAATGGAGATGATGGGTCACCTTGTCTGATACCTTTGGAGGATGAGAAGTAACCTTCAGGGTTCCCATTTATGAGGATTGAGAATTTTGGCATTGAGATACATTCAAAGATCCAATTAATCCACCAATTATTGAATCCAAAGGTTTGCAATATCTTGCATAGGAAACGCTAGTCAACATTGTCATATGCCTTTGATATGTCTAACTTTATAATCATCCCTACTTTATTAGTATTTTGGAGAGAGTGGATAGCTTCTTGAGCTACAATCACACCATCTAAAATTGATCTTCCTAGCACAAAACCTGACTGTTCTTCTGAGATAATTATGTCCAAAAGGGGTTTAATTCTATTGGCAAGTACCTTGGAAAGGATTTTATAGATGGAGTTACAAAGGGATATTGGTCTGAAGTCCCCCAATCTGATAGCTTTCTCTTTCTTCAGAATGAGAGAAATGAAAGTATTATTGATCTCTTTAAGAATGTTTCCTGATTTTCTTGAAGACTCTAGAGCCTCCACCAAGTCCATTCCTAAAATATGCCAGCATTTTTTGAAAACTCCAGTGGGAAACCCATATGGACCAAGAGATTTATCAGAAGGCAATTGGCTTAGAGTCAATGAGACTTCCAATGGATTGAGATGCTTTCATCTAACCGCTTGTTTGGTTTCTTTGTAATGATTTTAAGAATGATTGAAAGGAGATTGTTTTGTTCTCTTAAATCCGATCCATCCTCATTATTTAGAAGATTGGAGTAGAATCATATGGTTTCAGACCGAATAGCTTATGTATTATCCATGACCTAATTCTTATTATCTTCTATTCTAGTAATCATGTTTATAGATCTCCTTTGCTTAGTAACATTGTGGAAGAATTTTGAGTTCTTATCCCTAGCTTGAAGCCAACCTTCCCTTGACTTTTGTTTCCAAAATATTTCCTCTTTAGAGAGGATGTCTTCATATTCTGCTAAAATCTCTCTTTCTTTTGTTAATTCTTCTTGAGTCATACCATCCTTAATTATTTTTTTATTTAGCTCCTCCAGTTGAGTTTCCAAATTTCTCTTAGATTCTGAAATATTTTTAAAGTGCTCAGCATTCCATTCTAACAACTTCCTCTTGATATATTTCATTTTTTAAACAAAGCAATAAAGTTTAGAGCCCTCAAAGGTGTCTTCTTTCCACCATTGATCTATCAGAGGCAAAAAGTTTGGATCCTTCATCCACATGTACTCAAATATAAAAGGAGGTTTTGAAATATTGAAAGAACCGTTGAAGTTAAGTTGTAGTGGAAAATGATCTGACCCAGAACAAGGTGGGACTTTACACTCCAGGTGGAAAGGGAAAGAAGAGAAGTCCCCCAATTAGGAAAAAATCTATCAATTTTTTCTACAATAATACTGAATTCTAACCTCCTGTTATTCCAAGTGAAGATGCTATCTCCTGATTCCACCTCAAGGAGTCCATTCCTTTCCACCCAATCATTAAATTCCTGTTGAGATTTACCGAGCCTAATTAAGCCCCCTCTTTTGTCTTTCAAACTTCTAATAGCATTGAAATCCCCTCCAATTGTAGCGTCGTAAATTGTACGCACTTGCTAGGGTGGTACAATTTCACACCTAGTTTAGCACCCGCCTTGGCGCATTTTGTATTTTGCATTGCATTTCCCCTTTAGCACTTAATTAATTAAATTAATTAGGTCTAAGGTCCTATTTTATCATTTCCTACATCATAAAGTTGGGCCCTTTCATTAAAGTGTGCCCTTTTCATTTTATTCCTCCAATACATCATTTAATCAAAAACCCTAATTAAGTCCTATTTTGAACTTGGGGGCTTGATTTCGGGGGTCAAAACATCTCGAAATCAGCTGTAACTTCGGGATTCTCTCTAAAATCATCATATCCGACGGCCCTGAAAATTTGGTGAAAAGTTGTCGGGACCATGGTGCCCGGAGTGCAACATGGTCCCGGACATTTTTCCCAAAATTTTAGGAGCGCGATCCAATCATAAAATAAAGCTTAACCCCAAGAAATTGGCGGGAGATTCAATCTCTAGGTCGGCCAAAAGTTGAAATTAAGACCTAGGGTTTCATACATAAGAGCTCTCTTTCTTCATTTGAAGGGATCCGATTTTCGTTTTCAGGAACCTCATATGCAGCAAAAGAGTAGATCTTTGGGGACTTCAACAACATTCAACATCCTTCTATCAAGCATTTATCAATTTCATTCATCCATTTAGGGCTTGGAAGACATTGAAGAACAATAGGAGATTACCGACTGAAGATTGGCTTGTACTCCTCCCTTGAGGGTTGGGTATGATTTCATGTTGTTTTCATGTCTTTGCATAAGCTTCAACATATCCTTTATTCATGCTTTAGATCACTTTGCATCTTGATTTAGAGCATTTACATTATCATTTACAAGCAATTAGGGTTTACTTTCTAGGTTGCTCTAGTTTGCTTTCTTGCATTTAAGGACCTTGCACACACACTAGGTCTGCACACACAATACATTTTACAATACAACTTGGCTATTCATGGAGGTGGAAATCACCGAAGCGGGGGTTTGACTAAGGCAAAACCCTATATAGCCGCCCAAACATCTTTTCAAATATAAGTGCAGGTTTCGGGACTCGGACGACGCCGCAGGTTGCAGATCCGGGAATAGCAGGTCGAGACAGCACTCTGCACCAAATTTCAGAGCAAAAGACTAGGACAGGGGCGTGGGGCACCCTGGTCCTGCCAGGACAGGGGCGCTGGGCGCTCTGGTCCCTGGGACAGGGGCGCTGGGCGCCCTGGTCCTCCTGACAGACAACATTTTCAGCATTTTTGACAGCTTTTCCAAAGTGCAAAAACAACAGTTTTCGGAGCAGTTTCAGGGGCAGAATCAGGACAGTGGCGCCCGCGCCCCCGTCCCGAACATTTTCAATCATATTTTAACTCCGGGTACGCATTTGCATTCTTATCTTGTCCTTGTGTTTACAGCTTTCCATTGTTTAAGTTCAATTCTGCAATCTTGTTATTAGTTCATACTTGCACTTTGGGGTTAGGGATTGAACTTGCATCATTTCATCTTTCAATTACAACAAAGGAATAGAAATCCTAATAGGTAGCCCATGGCTCTCTCTTCCACAAGAAGAAGTAGCCAATTGTGTGATACCTCTAGGCTCTTTCGTATTCCACAAGTGTGTGGTTGAAAGTGAGATTAGGGCATGTTTGCTTAGTGTCACTTTTTCTCCCACACATTTTGGTGAACCCGACGTGAATCTATCATTGCTTCCTCTTGCATTGCATCTGTTAGATCTAGATCTAGATTTAGTGTGTTTTCATTTCATTTTCATTAAAAAAAGAAAAAAAAAAAAAAAAAAAGTGTGTTTCTTTGCATTGTGTGTTTAAATTTTATGCAATTTCAAAATGTCAGATTTTTATTTGCAAGATGTTCATATTTGTGATGATTATGAGTTAGATGAAGCTTTAGATGAATTTTTGAAACCTAAATATACCAAACCTTCATTTTACCAAAAACTCATAAACATTGTTACTATGCCATTTCGTTGTGATGAGAAAGATAAGTCGAATGATTCCTCTCAAGGGTACATTCCTATCAGCTCTTCCACTAAATCTAGTAACATGGTTGTTTTCAATGATCCCCTCTATGAAGAGATATCTCCTTTTGAATCAAAAGAAAAACCTTTTAATAGATATAATCATGCTTTGTTGAATGAGGATCCTTTTGTGCAAGAAGATGACATTATCCCTACATTTCCTAGTGATGGCCTTTCCTTTTCCAACAAAATTCCCACTAGAGATGATGAATTAATGGTAAATGCTTACCCTTCTCCTAAAGTTGATCTTACCCATAAGCATCCCTTAGAGAAAGAAGATGAAATAATAAGCAATTTCCTTAATTCTCTCTCCCCTATTGAACATATTTTGAGGAAAGAGGATGAGTTTAACACATCTATTGATGCTCTCCCTCCTAAGGATGAGGAATTAATAAACAATGTTATCTCCTCTCCCAAAATTGACAATACTTCAAACAATCCTTTCAACAACCTCACTATTTGGGATGAACCATTAGAAGAAGGTATAGATTATTTTCTACCCCTAGCCAAAGGGGATGAAATCAAGATTGGAAACTCCCTTGATAGTTTCTCCCCTTCCTTGAATCTCAATTATTCTCCCTCTAAAAATAAAGCATCTCCCTCTCCTCAACTTGGTTCTACTCATAAGGAAACCCTAGTTCAAAGCAAGATGGTTAACATCTCTTTCAAAGATCTCCCTCTCAAAAGTGAGACTTTAGAGAGTAATGTTGATCCTTCTCCTAGAGAGTTTATTCCCCATGTAGATCCTGTGATGATAAAGGATGATATGACCTTTCCTAGTATTACTCTTCCTACTAGAACATCAATGCCTATCCCTTGTCTCTCTCCTAAAATTGATTTGATCCATGATAAGATTTTAGTGCAAGAGAAGACTATCAATAATTCTTTTAACACTTTTGTTCATTCCTCTAAACCATCCTCAATCAATTTGATACATGTGAATGAGACACCTAACAAACCTCTCTTCACTGTCCAAGGTGCTTGTCCTTCTCAAAATTCTCAACCTTTAAATAAGCCTATCTTAGTGGTTCAAGGTGGTTATGCTAATGATTCTTTTTGCACTCCCAAGAAACCTATTATTACTGTGCAAGGAGGTTATTCTTCTAAGAGTCCTTATGAGTATGCTAAGCAAATGACTAGAGAGAGTTATCATGCGGTTGCTCATATCTATAACACAAGAAACAATAGGCAACCTAATCCTCCTCCAGTTATCCCAACTTCACTTCCTCCTTCCCAACCAATTCTTCCGCAAGCTCCACGTATTTCACAAATGCTTAGTAAGGACTATGATCTCATAGAACAACTTAAAACTACCCCTGCTAAGATATCCCTTTGGGATTTGATCCAAAATTCTTCTGCTCATCATGGAATGTTACAAGATGCCTTGAAAGATTTGAATGTTCCTCCACCTAATACATCTAGTAATATAGTGTCTTTGGTTAACTCTGTGATGAATCCTAAAGCTCAAATTGTGTTTACCCAAGGTGAGTTGCCTACTAGTGAAATTCAACATCAATATGATCCCTTGATGATTGTGGTTATCATAAATGACACTGCTATAAGATGAACATTGGTAGATAATGGCTCTGGCCTTAATGTGTGTAGCATTAATCTATTGCATAAGATGAATATGGATACATCCCTTATTGAGCCTGACTCTCGTCCCATTCGAGGCTTTGATAATGTGGCTAAGTCTTCATTAGGTATTATCACCTTACCCATCACAGTGGGACCTGTTACTTTGCCTACTCCTATCCATGTTATGTCGGGAAATATAACATACAACTTGTTATTAGGGAGACCTTGGATTCACAATATGCAAGCTGTCCCCTCTACATTGCATAGACAAGTTAAATTCATTTATAACAATAAGACATATACCTTGATAGGTGACACTAATCTTCAAGCTTGTTTGCAAACATCTAAGCCTTCCTCTTCTAGTAATGACTCTTTGAACAAGATACCTATGGATGAATCATCACCCTCTAATAATCAAAATTCTTTGGATGAGTCTGAAGCTCCTGAAGAAGATCCTTCTCGACTTGAGTCTACACATGAAAAGGCTTTTGATCCTGAGAGGGTTCTCGCAGAAGACGATTGGGGATCCCTTGATTTTAATCCCACCTTTGTAGGTGAATATAGGGTTCCTCCTAGAGATCTTAAAGGTAAAAAGAAGGAAGAAACTAGAGATCAATCAGTCTTACTTGAACCTATGAGCAATAATTTTGTGGCCGCTTCTCAAACTTCTTCTCCTCACACTTCTAATTCTGAAGGATTTGATTCTTTGTCTTATGAAAAACCACCTTCTCTTCCTGAAATGGCTGATCGTTATGGTCGTGGTTTTTGCATTTTCGCTAAGCATGGGTATCATGGAAATGGTTGTGGCGCTCATGAACAAGGGATAAAAGTTCCTCTAGAGACTAATTTTCACAATTATGCCTTTGGACTCGGCTATAATCCCTGCAAACGTACCAAAGCATCTAAAAGACCATCTCTCAATGTGAATGCCATATTTAGTAGTGATGATGATCTCACTTCAACTAAATCATCTTCTACTTCTATCAACTCTCACTCCCCTCATAAGGAAATCTTGGCGATGAACAAGTCTCTTTATGACTCCCCTCAAATTTCTAAATCCACTTATGAATCTTTATCTCCTATTCATCATAAAGTCCTTTCCTCTAGGGATAAGGCTCTAATAAATTACACTCATCCCTCTTCTAAGATTTCTTGTGACTTTTCTTCTTCAATTTTTATCACTTTACACATGTTTTTGATCTCACTTATAGTTGAGCATTTAGCATGTCATATTCAAATACCTCATTCAATCTATCATGTCTTTAAATAACATTAATGGCTATTATGTTGCTCATCATTATGTGACATTGGTAGCTCATTTACTGGGGGCTCATTGTCATTCATGATGGTACAATTTCAAGTGCAATCATATTTTTGAAGCAGCATAATAGCCTAATTTTTCTATGTTATCTCTTATTCCTATGGGGTAATAATGTGGAAATATTGATCATCTTTTCTTTAGAATCCTCTTTTCCTAGATATGGGAGAAGATGTGTATTCTCTTTCTTACCTTACCCACTTCTTGTGAGGAGCATTTTACATACACTAATGTCTTGCTTGCATGAACTCATGTGAGTATGTAGTACATTTTGTTCATGTCTAAATATCTCCCTGGAAGATTGAGTAAGTTCTTCTCATTGACCTTATCCTTGGGAGGCAATGATCTTTCCTTATTTTTATCTAAGGATCCACTTTTTCCTATTTCGTGGATGGTGTGAACTTTATTACTTGATGTTATTCCTTGTACGCATTCGTTGTTGTTTGTTCAAGGATTCTCTCTTACAAGAGGTGTAAGTCCTTGACTACAACCTCTTTTGCACTTGGTAAAATACATCCATAATGAATTCACTCTCCTAATTGGGTTAAAAAGAGTGTCATCCTTCATTAAGAATCACTTTCACCTCGCAAAAGAAGGAAGTATTGCATTCTTATTCTCTTCTTTGTCTTATTCTAGAAGATGTTATATTTGTCTAAGACAATTTCTCTCAGGGATAGGTGTCTTTTGTACAAAGATCTCTTCTCCTCTAAGGATCTCCTTTACACATACTACAAGATATCCCTTCTCAACTATCTTATCCTTGCTTAAAGAGTGCAAAACTCTCTTGCTTGGATCTATGACATTGTTGCATTTTTGGGGTATCTTCTTTTGTGATGAAGGTAGGTATCCTTGTTCTAATTTTCTTATGACATAAACATTACACTTTTTGAGCAATGGATTATTCTCGGAACCAGAGCACAGACTCTTAGAGCGAGATGTCTCTATTTTTCTTTTTATGCAAGGTGATTATTCTCGGAACCAAAGCACATACTCTTAGAGCGAGATGTCACGCTTTTGTACTATACATATACGGGTTGTAGCATACTCAGGCATAGACTCCTATGAGGTGCTTCTAACCTCCCTTACACACACATGCACGAGGTTGAGTGGAACTAGCGGCATAAGGCTAGACTTTCTCACTCTCCTCCCTTACATGGATCACCTAAACAGACTCTAGGGGCTAGTTTTCCATGTCCTTTTTCCATGGATCACCTAGACAAGATCTAGGGGCGAGAAGTCCATGTTTTCTCTCTCACTATTCTTCTCATGGATCACCAATGTGTGTATTCATGCTTTTTTCCTTTCTTTTCTTCTCTTTGCATTTTGTTTCCATTTATATCCTTCATCTTGTGTTAGAGAACTCTCAAATCCTCACACTCTTTGTTGTGTTGGAATTGAGATTTAGTCCTCTTTCTTACCAAATGATTCTCCATTAGTTTTTGATCTCATATCAAATCTTCTTGTGAGCATTTGTCATCAATTTTCTTTAACAATTTGAAGTGGTAAACATGATACCCTGTTTCAACTCACTAAAATTAACAAGCCGAAACAGGGGGGGGCATATAGCTACCCTCAAATTTTCATCTTCCTTAGTAAGCATTAGGTGATTTTGTGATCTAACATGTGGTTTTGTAGGGTGCGGTTCCTAACTGTGTACTGCAGATGCCGCTGGAGGCTTCGTTCGACAGACTTATGGATATATCCTTTTTCAAATAATGTTTACTTTTCTGTACTTTAGCTTGCATATGCACGTAGTGCTCATATGACCGCTAAAGTGGGGGCTAAATGTAGCGTCATAAATTGTACGCACTTGCTAGGGTGGTACAATTTCACACCTAGTTTAGCACCCGCCTTGGCGCATTTTGTATTTTGCATTGCATTTCCCCTTTAGCACTTAATTAATTAAATTAATTAGGTCTAAGGTCCTATTTTATCATTTCCTACATCATAAAGTTGGGCCCTTTCATTAAAGTGTGCCCTTTTCATTTTATTCCTCCAATACATCATTTAATCAAAAACCCTAATTAAGTCCTATTTTGAACTTGGGGGCTTGATTTCGGGGGTCAAAACATCTCGAAATCAGCTGTAACTTCGGGATTCTCTCTAAAATCATCATATCCGACGGCCCTGAAAATTTGGTGAAAAGTTGTCGGGACCATGGCGCCCGGAGTGCAACATGGTCCCGGACATTTTTCCCAAAATTTTAGGAGCGCGATCCAATCATAAAATAAAGCTTAACCCCAAGAAATTGGCGGGAGATTCAATCTCTAGGTCGGCCAAAAGTTGAAATTAAGACCTAGGGTTTCATACATAAGAGCTCTCTTTCTTCATTTGAAGGGATCCGATTTTCGTTTTCAGGAACCTCATATGCAGCAAAAGAGCAGATCTTTGGGGACTTCAACAACATTCAACATCCTTCTATCAAGCATTTATCAATTTCATTCATCCATTTAGGGCTTGGAAGACATTGAAGAACAATAGGAGATTACCGACTGAAGATTGGCTTGTACTCCTCCCTTGAGGGTTGGGTATGATTTCATGTTGTTTTCATGTCTTTGCATAAGCTTCAACATATCCTTTATTCATGCTTTAGATCACTTTGCATCTTGATTTAGAGCATTTACATTATCATTTACAAGCAATTAGGGTTTACTTTCTAGGTTGCTCTAGTTTGCTTTCTTGCATTTAAGGACCTTGCACACACACTAGGTCTGCACACACAATACATTTTACAATACAACTTGGCTATTCGTGGAGGTGGAAATCACCGAAGTGGGGGTTTGACTAAGGTAAAACCCTATATAGCCGCCCAAACATCTTTTCAAATATAAGTGCAGGTTTCGGGACTCGGACGATGCCGCAGGCTGCAGATCCGGGAATAGCAAGTCGAGACAGCACTCCGCACCAAATTTCAGAGCAAAAGACCAGGACAGGGGCGTGGGGCGCCCTGGTCCTGCCAGGACAGGGGTGCTGGGTGCCCTGGTCCCTGGGACAGGGGCGCTGGGCGCCCTGGTCCTCCTGACAGACAGCATTTTCAGCATTTTTGACAGCTTTTCCAAAGTGCAAAAACAGCAGTTTTCGGAGCAGTTTCAGGGGCAGAATCAGGACAGTGGCGCCCGCGTCCCCGTCCCGAACATTTTCAGTCATATTTTAACTTCGGGTACGCATTTGCATTCTTATCTTGTCCTTGTGTTTACAGCTTTCCATTGTTTAAGTTCAATTCTGCAATCTTGTTATTAGTTCATACTTGCACTTTGGGGTTAGGGATTGAACTTGCATCATTTCATCTTTCAATTACAACAAAGGAATAGAAATCCTAATAGGTAGCCCGTGGCTCTCTCTTCCACAAGAAGAAGTAGCCAATTGTGTGATACCTCTAGGCTCTTTCGTATTCCACAAGTGTGTGGTTGAAAGTGAGATTAGGGCATGTTTGCTTAGTGTCACTTTTTCTCCCACACACCAATAAATAAGTTCTTATTCTGGATTTGGGATATCACTCCATCTAAATCTGACCAGAAAGTTTATTTTGATACCAAAGACACTGGGCCATAGACATTGATTAACAAGAAAGAAAAATTCAAGGGTAAAAACTTGACTATAACCAATAACCAATATTTATCCAAGGCGACCCTCTCAATCTGAACCATGAAAGATTTCCAAATAATCAGAAGACCCCCCGACGTACCATCTGGTTGAACTGCTTCCTGCTTACAACCATTATATTGATTCCTAAGACTTAGGCCAAAGGACTCTGCTTGTTGAGAACCAAACTTAGTTTCTTGTAGCATAATGATGTTCGCATTGATCAAAAGTATTTTTCTTTTGATCAAGCATTTCTTGTTAGGGGCATTGAGGCCCCTAACATTCGAGGCTAGGATTTTCATTTCTATTCAGGAAGGGTTGAACCCTTCCTTACTTTCAATATTTTAGTGATTTTGATTTTCCCATCAACCTCTCCCTCCATATAGTGGTGCTCACTCAATGATTTTCTAACCCTCTTGGGAGAGGCAATGCCAAAATTAGGTTTAGATTTGCAGTCATTAAATTGTTTAATTCCCAATTTCCATTTTTCTTTCACCTATGAGTACAAAGCAACAAGAGGATTATCCATAAATTGGTCTGGGACTTCATCTTCTTCCATGTAGTCATTTAACAGACTTTGAAAGTCTTAGGCTATACCCAAATCTGGAGAAGCAAAGGGAAAATTTGGGGAATTAGCCAGAGAGTTTGGAACTTCTGAGGAGAGATTGAATCCTCTTGTCTTCAAAGGATCGCTCCTGGACGGGGAACAATTATGCAGAGGAGAATTTAAGTTAGGAGGATCTACAAGATTACCAATAAATTGCACCTTGGACAATGATTTATCTGAGACTATGCAAGGGAATGTTGATTATGCAATCTAAGGCTCTCTGAATTTTGGGGTAGGAACCCATCATCCTTAGAAGCATTCATTTCTTACCTGAACAGATTATTGACAAATATTGGTTGACTTTAATTCATAACAAAAACCAAAATACATGCTAAGACATAAAAAATCTTTCTGCATGAGATGCCATTTAAATTTTAGCAAAAACCCAAACATAAATAATATGCATTAAAAAATTCTTAATGGGGTAAAATTACTACCATTTCTTGTACCCAACAATTAGGGTATCCTGATACTGAGAAAAACTGAGGGGGAAATGACTCCAAGGGAGATTTTGGAAAACACTTGGATTTAGAGGTTGAGCTTTTGGGCGGGAACCTTCATGGCGAACATTGCATGCCCATCTGCTAGTCTCTAAATGGTGTTCTATACAGGGGATCACCGGGAAATCAAAGCTTGGCCAAGTAATATATGATTTGAAGGGATTTCTATCTTTGAAGCAATTGAAACTTAATCAAAAGTCAAAGAGAAAATAATGGTTGCATTTCTCCCTTGGGGAATTAGTTTCTAACTAAGTGGAATGGTGGCCTACCAAGAATGGTAGAGGTGGACAATAAGACACCAAAAGTTGTGTTTGATCCTCTCAAAGTTATTAAGAATTCAGATTATCTTAATTCGCGTGTAGTTTTGGGTGTATGCCTCCTTTTTCTAACAGTTCCACTCCTTGGCTAATCCTTGACTTAATAGATTTTATTTCTAAGAATGGTTCTTGCTCACAAAGTGAGTATTCATCCTCACCATTCTTTATTACCTTCTGCCTTTGTTGTAGATTTCTTTCTCTTTGGCTTCTTATTGGTGCATACCTCATAATCTTCCAACATGCACCATAACTCCATATCAAACTCTAATTGTTATAGCTCCTTTTGCTAGTACTTTGTTAGCTTCTTCCTCTGTCTTTCTTTTATCTTTTCTTCCACTTTGGTTATCCTCTTTCTTACGCTATGATATAACTTCATATTTGGATCCATAACCATATCCAGACCCAAAATAGATCTACAACTCTCTTCTCTTCTATTCCAAATGGATTATCTATTGATCATATACCATTTTCTATTCTTCATCCTTTCAAAGAAATTAACACAATTTTGAAGGGAAAATCTGCAAGTTGATACTACATAGACTAGTACAAAATAAATTCAAATTCTCAACAATCTTTAAATTAGACAACTACACTTGGCAACACTCATAACATAAAAATACAACAAAAAAGGACTCTCCAAATCCTTGTATATCCTTATAAATTCATTACCTCACTTATACTTTATTATAACTTTGATATAGTAGTCCCCTCATTGACATGGTACAGTTGAAAAGGAAAAATATTAAGCAGGGAAAGTTAGGACCATAGAGAACTCAAACCTCCAACTAGTTTCCATTAAACAAACTCTACTTCTCACCATTAATGCCCTTTAAACAATCACAACTCTCATGCTAACTATTGCAAGTCACCAATTTTTTTTATCATGGAAATTGTTTGGCCTCTTCACAAATAAATGTTGCTCAAGTTTTATCACAAATATTTTGAAGATTGTTTTCTTCACTAATTCCAAGGAATGAATATATTTTCATTCTTAATGGGCATTCTCCAATGATATTACATCTTCAACATTGTCCTCTCACAACTATCAAATTATAATATATGAACAACTCTCTTACCTCTAACAACTTGATAGCCCAAACAAATTGTAATCAAATGCACTAATTTCATGTCACTCTTAACACATACAAATATTGTACCCGATGAAAAATATTCTACCCTCAATTGTTGAATACTCAAATGCAACCATATGTTTGAAAATCATCTACCATAAACTTGGATTTGAACAATTGTTCTACATAGAGAAGCCAAGTAATCATAGACACACCTAAACTTGCTTTGAAGACAATAGAGATTCAACAACAAAGAAAACATTAAACAAATACTCCTCTCACCAATCACAAAAATCCCTTCTTCCTCTTACCAATCACACCAATAGACTTGTTATGCTAAATTTAGCTACGGCCGTAGAAAGATTGCAAAATATTAACTTAACACATTCAATCTTTGTTGTTCCAAGTCTTTTCCTAGCTAATAAAATTCCTCTCAAAAGCTTCCAACCCCAACATCTTACAATGCTTTGATACCAAACTGATGCAGGCACTCTACTTAGAGAAAAATGATTTAATAAACTTATACAACTATAATAGTGCAAAGCGAAAAGACACTGCAATATAAGTAACGTATTATGCAGGAATATATACAACAGATTTAATATTTACAAATAGAAAAGAGCCAGTACATAAGAGACGATTCCCCTATCAAAAGACTAATTCTTCCAAAATTTCTTCCGATCATTCCCTCTAAACTATTCCATTTAAAATTTCCAATTGCTCACACAACCACTCCTCTAATTGGACTCTAATTTCTAAAACTAGTAAACACTTCTAAATTTATAAAAGACAATCAAATCGTGTCTCCTAATTTTGAGGAATCGGTTTGCATAAACTACCATCACTCTTTTGGGGTTTTGAGGGTAGTCTATGGCCTTATGGGCTCCATCACAAATAAAACACTTCAAGGTCTTCCACTCTTCAAAAGTCAACCTCTAACCTTCACATTCTTGCCTTCTTCTAGCTCTTCACTCACGGTAGGTTCTAAATAATGCTCTTTTCCTTTATTTTGATTGTTATAACCCCTTTTACTCACTATTTTGTTTTTCCAATTTAGTTTCTCTTTGGCCTTTAAGGCATATTCATATGCCTTATCTATAGTAGGAACTTTCACCAATATAAGCTCATCTTGAAGTTGAAACTTGAGTCCATTCACATACCGGATTGTCACTTGTCCTTCGATCTCTTGTATTTTTGTCTATATTTAAAGCCTCATAAATTGTTCAGTATAAGTCTGCACCAATTGACCAATTTGTTTTAGATTCTAAATTTTTTAAAACAATTTTTGTTGGTGATTTGAGGGCAAATTGAGTTCTTAGGTGTTTCAACATCTTAGGTTAAAGTTTATTTTTTTCTTTTCCTTGTCTTCTTCTTGAAATTGGCAATTTTTTTCATCATAGGGCTATATGCGACTTCAACTTGGAGGTGAAAATTTTTACTTTTTTGGATCATTTTCATCCATGTCTTCCATCTTAAAGTAGTTCTCCAACTCTTAGATCAATTCTAGGAATATATCAAGATTGAGCTCACCTTTAAAATTTTAAAAATCTAACTTAACTTTGGAAAGTAGAGGGTCTGAAACCCTAGTAGCATTTATTAATTTCTTCAGTTCCTGTTTGGACTCATCCAATTGTAATCTAGCTTCAAGAGCCTCTAGCTTTCTGAACACTCTTTAGTGTTTCTTTAAAGACTTGCATTCCTCCCACCCCTTCTCTAATTCACATGGACTCCCCTCTAGACCATTATGAAATTTTCTGATACCAAAAACAAATGCAAATTGAACCTTTATGCTCTTAATGCAAGTCTCAATAAGAATGTTCATTGTCATTAATCTCCATGATGTACCTTATCACTAGAAATAAAAAGAAATCATAATTTAAAAAAAATAAAAACAATATATATATATTTGTCCAGCAAAATAAAATCAGAAAATATCTACCAAAATCAAATAACATAAACCACAATATAGACTGATATTTTTTCGTTAAACAAAACCAAAATATTATATTGCAGAAAAGCTCTCACAGAGAGACCAACTGCAAGACAGAAATATCTTCTTCGCCCTTTTTTTCCAAAACAACACCAAAAAACACTCCATAAGAAAGAGCCACGAAACACCAAACATTATTGATAAAGGTGAGTATAAGCATTGGAGACACACTAACCCCGAAGCTAGCAAGCAATTTCTATGTAGACTGTTTTGGATGCCACAGATAGTGTTAATAGCACAGGTAAAATTATTGTCAATACAAGTTGATTGAAAAACATTATCACAATTGCTACAAGTTAACTGTCCTAGTAGATGACTATGCTAGAACTCAAACCCTCAACAAAATTGCTACAATAAAACTGAAATCAATTCTTCGAGAGGCACCATTGTCCCAATGCTCTTTTTCTTCTGCTACACTTGATTGCAAAATGCTCTATTCCATCATCTAACACGGAAGACAAACATGATAAACACCCAATAGCTCTTTCCTTAAAACAGAAGCACATCAAATTGCCTCACACATAATCATATAATACAATAGAATTCTAGATTGAATGTTCAAAATATGACCAAACACCTGTAGCCATTGGATAACATTTAGCATTCAAATTTAAACATGTTCATGTTCAATTTTAATTTAATGAGATGCAATGTATACATTGTTTTGAAAACTCAACTGAGAGAAAAGAATCTATAGAAAATTGATAACAAGCCACTACAACAATGATATCTACACTAGGAGACAACAGCTATTATATTATTCCTGGAATATCATTTAAGTCAGAATTGCACGGTAGCCTGCAATCAATTCCAAGAATGTTAAACAAGTAAATTGGAATTCAATGAATATGGTGTGAGTCAAACAAGTCCACTGAAATATACATAGCCTTGAAAACTGTCATCTGAATATGAAAACCGTCTTTCCAAATTGCTTAAAATTTTCCAAATCAGAGGGTCATAGAGGCCTTCAAAATCCCAAATAAGAGTATCATAGAGACTTGGAAATAATCGATTGGCTACACCTTATTCCCATACAAAATTCTAAATCACTTGATAAGAATAATGAGGTTGCTGGACTGGTAAAGATTGGAGGAATGTTAAACAAGTAAAATGTGGTAGACTGCTAAAGATTGCAGGAATGTTAAACAAGTAAAATGTGCAACCGTTGATATGGGTAGATCCTTCCCAAAAGTCCCCTTCTTATGTCATTCTCATACTCCCTTAATATAAGAGGAGCCCAAAATCCCTTGATAAACTCTTTGCAAGATTCTTGTCCCTCACAAGCGAGTTTTCCTTTAGCAGTTTTCTGTTCTCCCACCTGATTTACAGTTGGGTTGTTAAATATAATGAGGGTCGTCCTCTTCCTTATGGTTGACCCCTGATGTCTTCCTCTTCTTGCACCTCCCCAGAATCTCATCTGTATCCTCAATGCTCTTCTTGCACCTCCCCAGAATCTCATCTGTATCCTCAATGCTCTTCTTGCACCTCCCCTGAATCTCATCTGTATCCTCAATGCTCTTCTTGCACCTCCCCAGAATCTCATCTGTATCCTCGATGCTTTTCTTGCACCTCCCCTGAATCTCATCTGTATCCTCGATGCTCTTCTTGCACCTCCCCAGAATCTCATCTGTATCCTCAATGCTCTTCTTACACCTCCCCAGAATCTCATCTGTATCCTCAATGCTCTTCTTGCACCTCCCCTGAACTCTTCTTGCACCTCCCCTGAATCTCATCTGTATCCTCATGTCTTTCAACTCTACCAAATCCATCTGCAATCTCCATCTCCCGGCACTCCCACACCTACACTTGTTCATTCACAAATGCATTATTTGACATCTTCCCAACACCTTCAAATATCAATTTGCTCCCACAAACAAAAATAAAATCTACTACGGCTGATTTGCAAGAACATGTAAATATATATAGATTTTGTTGCTTTTCCTCCATCAAATCTCAACCGTCAGAAACATAACTTCCTAAATTCATCTGTCAGAAACGTTCATTCACCTGCTAAATTTGTGAGGTGTGGCAGTGGTTGATACTTGGCATTCGAATTCAGAAAGGCACAACGCAATTAGTATAAAAATCTCATCATTTTATATGCACAACGCTTTCTATGCAGTAAATTTAGCAAAACGGTGGACAGAGAATCATCAAAATTCCCCATCTGTTTCACTAAGTCTAAACTTCTATCGACTAATTAAGTCAGGGATAGGAAGGTAAAAAAGCAATTCAATTGAAAGACTATGAGAGAAGATAATGTTAATTTAAAATACATGAAAAAAAAAAATTTATTTTTTTTATTTATTTTTTTTAATATGGTAATTTGAAATCACTCTCAATATTTTACAGTAACTTCTCTTTATTATTATTTACATGGTTAATTCAAATCTCTTATATTTTTTAGCAACTTACTTCATGAATAATTAAGTTTTCAAGTCTACATTATCAAATATATTGTCATAAGAGCATTTTTTTTTGTTGATGTGACCAAAATGACAATAACCATTATTAGAACATGTTTCTCTTCCTAAATATATACTTACCATTCAACTATTTTGTTTCTAATTGTTTAAGATAAAAAATTTATAAAGTTTATCATAACTAAATTTTGTTGATTATAAAAGTAAGATGTTTGAAAAATAAAATAAAATTACATTACAATAAATTTAATAGAATAGATCTTTATTCATCTTTAATATTTAAAAATTGATTTTTTTATCTTAAAAAAATCAATTATTATGATATCAAAATTTATATCTGTATACACCTAAAAGTGGTCTAGAAATAATTGATTAAATATGCAATTATTTAATTGACAACCCTTACCAATTAATTAAATTCACAATGATTTAATTAATTCCCCTAATTTCTTCTACTTGTAAATAAATCTAAATGATTTATTTATATATTTCATTTCATATCCCCCCTTTTGATTAATTAATCCAAATTAATTGATTACTCCCCCCATTAAATTCAATTCTTCTACTCCCTTTAATTAAAGTTAGCAAATTCTTAATTTGTTGAGTTTAATTAACATTTTCAAATTTATTTGAATTTCTAAATTCAAATGAGCACATGGCTCCTAACTTCTAACCACCTAGCCTAACCACCTTCTAACCTAACCCATTCAATCTAATCATGGGTCTAACAAACCCTATCCCTTCTTTCACATCCTAACCTCCTTATCCTAACCTCTTGTGGGTTGGATATTCCCTCTTGGAGACACATGGCACATTTGCCACATGTCTTCTCCCCTTTGACACTTGCCTTCTTGTGGGCAATTTGTTAGAGATTCTTAGACACTTGTCACCACAGGGATGACACGTGTCTCTCCTTCCAACCTCTTTTCCAACTTCCTCAATCCTAGCTTCTGATATCTCCAAATCAAATCCTGGCCGTCGATTCCTACCACCTCATCTTTGGCCTTGGAAATCCTATAAATGCACCTCATTTTGATCAATCAATCCCCTTGCATCTTAGTTTAAATCTACATCATTACTCTAGTGAATTCATTTTGAGCATTTAGTATAGTTAGCATAATTTGAGTATCATATTATTATAACCTTGCATTTAATCTAGAATCATATAGCTACTCATATCTTGAGTTGTTATCTTGATGGTCATTGATTGATGCTGAGAGCCACCTACATACACCTTCAAGGTCCTTGAGATTAGAGGAAGATGGGACATTTCAAGAGAGCATAGTTTGTATTTCTTAATCTTCATTTGCTTTCCATTTTATCAATTGTCTCATCTATGTGTTTGTTTATTATTGACACTATTTTTAATAGCACATTATAGCTCCTCATTGCCTATCATTCACAGAATATGACGACATGTCATTGAAACATCCCCACAATGCTTCATTGCACATTGAAGTGCTTATTCACAAAACATGCGTCAAACGTGTTCTCATAGATGGAGGAGCGGGCTTAAATATTTGTGCATTGAGTTTAGTGCATGCTTTAGGTTTTTTAGAAGAAGCAGTGGATCCCAGAAAGAAAATAACAATCAAAGCATATGATGAAGAAGAACGATCCTCTAAAGGAACAAAGTTATTACCACTCAAAATAGGACCATTTCAAAAAGATACAGTTTGTCAAGTCCTGGACTTGAATCTATCCTTTAACATTCTTTTGGGTAGGCCATGGATCCATGATATGCAGGCAGTCCCTTCAACATATCACCAATGTGTCAAATTCCCCCGTAACAGACAAGAGGTAATAATTTCAGTAGATTCAACTCAATATTGCAGCAATTTGAGGCCAACTCAGGATGCCACGGTTCCTCACAACAGAGAAGCATTCTCTCCTATCACATCATCCTAGTAGACATTGTTGACATTTACCTTAGCAAGTTTTGATAAGCTGAAACTGAATGACAAGGGAACGGGAGAGTATTCTCTATAGGCTTTGCCACTTTCCCCAAGATCTTATGGAAAACCAACAAGTTCACAACCACAACTCCCACAAAAACCTCTTCAAATATTTGATGGAGCATTTGTTAGAGTTGGGACATTATCTGAAGAAATTGAGGACAAAGATGTGCTACAATGGCTATATAAGGACGAAGAAGTTCAACAAAAAATCTATAATGTTAGTATACCCACAGAAAAATATGGAAAAGGATTCAACATCCTACAAAAATGGGATACACTGGAACGGGTCCTGTGGGAAAAAGAAAAGAAGGTGTTCTAGAACATATACAACCTAAATCTCAGTTGGCTAAAGACAAATCAGGCTTAGGGTATGGACAAGTTACTCTGAAAGAAGAAACGCCTTCTAACAACAAAAAGAGAAACATGATAGAAGACAAGAGGAACTTGCAATCCAAAGAGAAAAAGAGAACAAGAGAAAACTAGAACAAGAGAACAAGAGAAAACAAGAAGAAGAGAACAATAGAAAACAAAAAGTAGAGAACAAGAGAAAACAAGAAGA
This sequence comes from Cryptomeria japonica, assembly GCF_030272615.1. Taxonomy (NCBI): domain Eukaryota; kingdom Viridiplantae; phylum Streptophyta; class Pinopsida; order Cupressales; family Cupressaceae; genus Cryptomeria; species Cryptomeria japonica. The sequence continues at coordinate 431,370,433 of NC_081414.1, forward strand.
GTTAGCAACACAAAGGGTGGAAGCAACCACTAATCAACAATAAGAACAAGAGGACATAAGACCACAACAAGAGAGAATCTCTAGTCAGCAAGAAGAACAAAATGATAGAAAATCCCAAGAAGGGTCAACTTCCAATCAAAAAAGACAAGAAACTGGTGTAAGGAAAAAAGACCTAATGGCAAGACTAGCAAAAGTAACCATCAGTCCAGAAGAAGTAAAATATGAGAGAAGAAAAATAATGGCAAAGAAATAGAAGAAGCAACCCACAATCTTTATGAACAAATCTGTAGATTACAAGCTAACAGTGAAACTGACTCGCATGAGTGGGAATTTAATACATGTTTTGAGACATCTTTTGAAGAGGCTTGTGATATAAAAAATGTAGATTGTGATGTATTCCATTTGTATGGGGGGCAAACATTAGAATATATGCCAATTGAATGGGGATCATAAATGATCTATTCTAACTTCACCAGAGTTAATCAAAGAGCGATTAGAAGAGTCTATCACAAGGAGAGTGATATCTTTAACTCGACCGAAATAACCAGAAACTTTGACAACTCTATCATGATCATTGAAGTTATGGAAACCAATCAACCAGACGATCCTTTACTCTTAATGTACCTAGTACTTATTAATTGGGAGAACACTAGAATCATTGAGATAGGTACCTTCCCAAATGACCATGCTATAGCCATATATCTCAATGTTGTTGAACTCGTAACACCCGAAAGAACTTCCACCATTGAATCTAATAACATGTTTTCTAGTTAGGGGGGTGTCAAATCTTCCAGTTGCAAAAGTGAAATTAAAGAATCAAAAAGGTCTAATGCTGAAAACCATTCTATGACAATATTAGATCAATCAAAAGATAAAAGAAAATGTGTATCTGAGGGTGAAACCTCTTTGAGGTGCCCAAAGATGGAAGATTTGACACCCTCCCAGAACACATTCAAGAGAGATCGGCTATCCTGATTGAAACTACAGAAGTAGTCAACATCGGTACTCCAAAGAATCCTAAGATTCTCCACCCTGCAGCATCTTTATCAGAACAAGAGAGAAAAGACTACAATGACTTCTTCAAGAGAAGGCAAATCAACTTTGCCTGGTCATATGCATATATGTCAGGACTAGATCTAGACCTCATCATGCATCACCTCAATATCACTCCAGGAGCTAAGCCAATCAAACAAAAACTCGCGAAGATACACCCTCACATTGCTCTTCTTGTCAAAGCAAAGTTGAAAAAACTATTGGATGTAGGATTCATAAGACTAGTCGCATATCCAAACTGGGTGTCAAATATAGTACGTGTGTCAAAATCAAATAAAAGTATCAATGTGCACGAACTTCAGGGACCTGAACAAGGCATGCCCAAAGGATAATTTTCCACTGCCAAGCATTGATATCATTGTAGATTTAACAGTTGGACATGAAATTTTTTTTCTGATGGATGGTTTCTCAAGATATAACTGTTACCTATTTTTGCTAACAAGCTCAATCAAGTAGAGCTTTAAAGTTTGATATTCGCAAAAGGTACATTCTTATTCTGTTGTGTTGCATTCATGTGTATAAAGAAAGAATGAACAAAAGATTACATTTCAATGCTTCTAGTTCATAACAGCAAAAGACAAAAAGTCTTTCTAAAAGAGTATTTTTATTGATATGAAATACATGTTGTCTCACACAAGCCATCAGACTGGCCTTTACTTCTTTGAAACAAAAGAAGAGCAACGAATACATGAATAAGCAAATAAAAGGCAAAATGCATGTAGAGGGGTAACCAGTCATTGCCTGTATGACTGGTTAAGTGTCTTGTTTCCTGTCTGAATTGGTTGTCCTTGTGTGTCCTGAGTCCTCCCAAGTGTCCAAGTTCCTGCATTGGTCATATCAATGATATTAGAGCCTGAAAAATCTAAGCAATGATTAGTTATGCACTCTACCTAATTATCTATATATGCATATATTAGTAGAACCCAATGTGCATCAAAAAGGGAAAAACCTGATCATAAACCATCAAATGCATGTTTTATCTAACTTGTTTGCTTCATGTGCAGGTACGGCAACAATAAATAACAGTATGTGGGGTAAAATGTGGCTCCCAAAATGGTTGAGCCCAACATGCTGACATATGAAAAGTCAATCAGTGCCATGATAGGGTCTCAAATAACATAGCATCTTTAAGGCATCACAATACAATCAACAAAAAATATCCATGTACCTATAGGACAGTACATATAGAGCAATGAATGGAGTCCCAAAAAGAGATCAAATAATCAATATGAAGCATGATCATGGCACAATAGTCAACAATATCAAAGAACAGTGACTATGAAAGCATCAATCAAAGAGAACAATCATGAAAACACCAATATTCATAAGGAAATTAGTGTTCCCAAAGAACAATGATAAAGGTTCTTACAACAATGAGTATACATAATGTTCAAAGTCATCATGCAAGAAATATTGAGTGCACCTAGATCATGTGAATAATCTCAACAATGAACAACCAAAAGTATCTAAAATCTCATCAGTTGTGTGCAATAGCAACTAAGGCATACATCAGTAGGGTAAAAGACATTGAGAGAAGTCATTATTCAGCTCTTAAGCATCCATGAGTAGCATATAAGGTCATTCAGTAATCTACGCTAAAGTACAGTCATGTGCTTTGATTATTTCTCAAATACCCAGATGCCAAATCGGCTAGTTTTTTCACATAAATTAGAAGAAGAGAAAAAAAACCCTGAAAATATCGTGAAAACCCAGTTCACAATTTTAAAAAACCCTTCACCAGTCTGAAAGGGTGCAAAGAAAGAGAATTCACAACCAAGGTTTCATTCTTGAACAACAAGATCATATAGCAGTGATAGCTACAATCAAATACATAGACAATATAAAGCCCTTTTTGCAGGTTTGAAACCAAAAAAGCATAATCATAGCAGATCAGAAAGAGTAAAAATGCAACAGTGGTGAGCTTACCATGCCTCTCTCTATTGAAATCCTTCAACAAATCATTAGAACAACAAAGTGCATTTGAACTCAAACTTCGGGTTTCCTCATGGCAGTAGCTTCCTCTTCTCAAAAATGCAAATGCAAATGATCAAGAGTTTTTCATTTTTGCTCCAGGGATGAAACCCTAAATATGCCTGATATGAGTTATAAGGCTTTTGCCTTTATTTTAGAATAAGCTTTATTTTAATATTTGAGCCATGTCATCATTTTAAGTGTTTTATATAAACACTTTAAAACTCCTTATTGTAGGCATTGATTTTCAAAAGATGTAGAAACTTTATTAAGAGTGATGATATCTATCACTTTAATAAAAGTTATTTATCAATGCAAATAGGAAGCTACGTGCTCTCAAAAAGCATGAGTCAAAAGGAGAAGACTGGATTATTTTTTAGTTATAATCGAGGTATTTAAGAGATAATTGGAGTTTCTTGCCAACAAGTGGAATTAAAATAGGTGATTTATCACCTAATTGTCAGTTTACTTTCAGTTTATGAGTCCTAGGGGGTTGAGTTTCAGTCTTGGAGCATTTTTACAGGTTTGACTCTTTGATTTTTTTAGTTTCATCCCTAATTTTGAGGGATTTTCAGTTGAATTCGACCCAAGGAGTTGTGTTTAGTTTGTCTACTCCTTATGCAATTTTGGAGGAGTTTTTCTTTCAGTTAGAGTCCTAATTTGGTGGAGAGATGACATCACATATTTTTGAGAGCCAAAATTCAAATTTTGAATTTTGGAGGTTGTTTGTATAAGTGTTGGTTTTTCACTCTATCTTCTAGAGTTCTAGAGTTTTGGAGTTTGTACTTGTTCAGCAATAGAAATTCTTGCTCTTGTAACTCATTACTTATGAGTATTTTCATATTTCTCATGAGTAATATTCAGATTTTAGTAAGCAGTTCTACACGTTTGGAATGCAAATAGCTCCCGATTCTCAATAAAGAAGTTGTTCTTCTTCTCATTATTCTATGTTTTTCAAGTGTTGTTTGTGAATTTTATGGTAAAATATTGTTTTATCATTTATTTCATCAAATTCCTTCAATGTTGAATGCTAAGAATGTTATGCCATAGTGCAGGTCTATGTTAATGTTTTCATTCTTTTGCATCAAAATTGTGGGAACCTCATTGTTCTCCTTTTTGTATACATCAGAAAGTCAGAGCCTTCCATAAGAATCATTTTTGCAGGCATAAGTAGCAAAGTTGTGAGATTGCATAGCTTCAATACTTGAGCATTTTTGTGAGTTTGTACGCATTTTAGATCATTTTAGTCATTTGTGGATCACCGTTTTAGCAATAGTTTCATTTTATGCATATCCTTCTATCCCTTTTCCAAGTTAGTTTTAAGTTAGTATTAGGTGATCAAATAGGAAGTCGGCCTATAATCTGGAGGTCTTCTCTCATAATAGGATACCCACAACCTCAAAGCAGTACAATGTGTCATGGGATTGCAGGAAATTAAAGCTTGCCTCGGGTGCAAATCCATGTGACAATAGTTTTTTGCACACCCAGTGGGACTGTTGGACTTTATGGTTCATAAAAGGCCATCATACATTGTCTTGGTGTGTGCAAAAACAAATTATCTTTCACACCTGACGACTCAAATCTTTGGTATTGTAGCAGTCCAACCTTCCTAGCTTATGAGAAAATACCAGACTAGGCAAAGTGCAATCTCAGTCAATCATACCCAGCTATTACCCCCAAAAAGGAGAGCTAGGTTAGTTAACAAAGTTCCAAATCCAGCAGTTGGTGTGCTTCCTGTTATTCCTAATTCTTACCCTACTATTACAACATATAACAATCTATTATTTGTAACTTCTTCCAATTAGAATACAACAAGTACCACTAGTTCCAGTAGTGATGCTACCTCTAATAGAAATATTTTCTCTTAATTAGCCCCCTAGTGTCCATCCATTTGTGCCTTTTAACCAAGGCAGTCATTTAAATTTGGCTCGGCATGATGATATACCAGTTGCAACACTAAAGAGTTTTACATTTTTCACTGGAGAGGATCAAACAACAGCCATTAAACATATCAGAGATGTGGTTTCCTTGTGCGGAGTGCGTCATATTATTGCAAAAAATGTTGCTTTCAGGCTTTTGGAAGCCTCTTTCAAAGGTAAATCCTTTCAATGGTTCAAGGGTCTACTTGTGAACTCAATAGCTACATGGGATGAGATGGGACAGCTGTTGAATCAACATTTTGAAGACAAGTCGGACCATCTCTCATTGGTGGAGCAACTCACTACCATCAAAAGAGCTCCACATGAGCATGTCATGGACTTCAACTACCAGTTTCAAAGGACTTGGAATAGGATTCCAGCATTAGTAAAACTTTCTAATGATTATGCTTTTTTGTTTTACCTAAAGGCTTTGAATAGTGATATTGCACTCATGATACAATCTATGGGGGGGAATAATTTACCAGCAACATTTGATGTTGTTGTTAGGGTTGAGAATAGTCTTATTCAAGTAGGGAAGATAGCACCTGGGCCTCCCATGCTAATTTTTACTGATATATTGTTGGCATATGATGAACCGTTATGATGATAATGTATGTTGTCATTGATGTCAATAAGTGCAGGTGAACCGGTATGAAGATTGGAAGAAGTTGTTATTGATGTTCAAGTAGGAGAATCGGTTTGAAGGAATGAAGTGAACTGGTGTCAGGGTTTCACTAAGTGTGACTACCGGTTGGTAGTCTCAGCTCTAGGGTTTCTGGTTTGGCAATCTATCTTGTGCGGTGCAACCAGTGATATTCTGTGATGAGTTAGCTAATAAATAAGGATGAGATCAAGATGCCACATCACTGTTGTGCACGTGAAGGATTTCCTTGAGGATCTTGCATGTGAAGATTGATTGCATTAAATGTCTACCTCAGGAATGAACATTCTTCTTAGCGGTATGTGAAGAGAGCATGATGGGTTACTAATTTCCATGTGTGGTGAAGAATGGACGATGCAGAATGACTTGTGATCTGTTTGAGATTTTTTTATTCTATGCAAACTGTTTGAACGGTCAGGATTGGACCACTTGTAATTGTAAACCTAAAATGTTTAGGGTTTAGGGTTTATGCTACCGACCTAATTGTTATCTATAAGGTCGATGATGTTTGTTATTGTAAGTGTTGGCAAATGTTGTGTTTGTATCCGAGTGATGAGATACTTGCCAGACCAGTGAGTGGAAAACTGCAGAGTGTGATTGCAGAGTAGAGGAGTTGAAAAGGATATGCCTTAGCAAGTAGTGTTGATATCAGATCGGAGCTTTACCTGTTGTCTTCTAACCATTTCAACAGTTGGAAAATCCCTTTATCGGGTAGCTTTAACAGGCCTTTTATAGATCCTCTAACCAGGTGACTCAAGATAATTGAGTTCTTCAAATCCTCTAGCGAGGTAACCTTTAATAGGGTTTCAACTTTTAACATATTATATAGCCATCTCTTAACCGGGTGATCTTTAACAGGATCGGTTCCTAACAAAACCTTATTGTAAAGTCTTTAACTGGACTAGGCTCCTAACAGAGCGAGCTTCAAAAGAGTTCAAAAACAAGCTTGTGGGTATTCATCCCCACCGTGGTTTTTCCCATTTGGGTTTCCATGTGAAAAATTTGTGTGTGATGAGTTGTGCATTTTTCATGTGATGATTGAGCAGTCTTTGTTTAGGTGAATATGCATGCAAAGCTAATGGTTATGGTATTACTAATACAACACATGCATGAGTATATTGGTGAAGTAGTTATCAAGTGTTGAATGTTATTTGAAGTATTCAGTTTTACTAGTTTAGTTGTCTGAACTCTTACTGTGTTTAACTGGTATTGTCATGGTTAAGTTCAGTGATGAAGACAACTAGTTAGCATTGTTTTAACTTGATAAGTTGTTGAGAAGTTTTTGTATGTCCTAATTCACCCCCCCCCGCCCCCCGCCCTCAGTACCAATTAGGGTATTTGTTGTTCATCATTATTCATCAATTGGTATCAGAGCAACTCCAAGTCCTTGGTGATATAAGCTTAACCGCTTGAGGTAAAAGATCCTACTTTAATGATGAAGAGGGAAGGTCCTAAGTTCAATAGAGATAACTTCAAAATATGGAAGGACAGAATGAAGATTTATATCAAGATTTTGGGTGCTCAACACTGGATCTATGTTGAGAATGCCTATGTAATCCCCACTGGCACTCTAACCGATGATCAGAAAAGAGAGATTCAATAAAATGGGCAAGTCATGGAAGCCCTTATTAGCAGCATGTCCAATATTGAGTTCATTGATGTACAAGATAAGGACACTCATAAGGATGTATGGGATACACTAGAAACCATTTATGGTGGTGATGAGCATGTCAAGCAAGCTAAGGAAGAGAGCCTTAGAGGAAAATTTGAAGACATGAGGATGGTTGAAGGAGAGACCATTCAACAATATGGCATAAGGATCAAGATTGTGGTTGGAGATATCAAGAGCACTGGTGGAACAATTGATGATGCCACCGTTGTTAGTAAAGTTTTGAGATCATTGTTACCGGTCTATGCAATCAGAGTTGCTGCTATTTAGGAGCTAAGGTCTATCGACAAAACCAAGGTATCCTTAGACTCTATCATTGCAAAGTTGATTGCATATTAGTTGAATAGCTATGATGATAGTGTTCAAAAGACTGAGTCAACCTTCAGAGCATCTGCTGCACCAACCAGAAAAGGAAAAGAAGTAAGAACCAGTTATGAATCCAAGCAATGCAGAGATATGGATGATGAAGAGATTCTGATGGATTTTGAAGCTCTTCTTGCCAAGAGACTTCCAAAAGGCACCAAAAAATATAGAGGTAAGCTTCCTTTAAAATGTTTTTCCTGCAATTTAAGATAGGACATATAGTTGTTAAATATCCTAACAATGACAATAAGGATAAACCGGAGAGGTTTAGAAAGTATAAAGGAGGAAGTTGGAGAAATTGTCTTGTTGCAGTGGATGAAGGTGTTACTGATGAAGAATCTGAGGATGAAGAGAATGAGGACATAGTGTTTGTAGTTGTAAAGGAAGAAGTGTCTGACAAGAAATCCCTTGTCTCTTGCATTGACAACTCTAATGAGTGGATTATTGATAGTGGGTGTTCTCACCACATGACTGGTGACCAGAGAAAGTTTCTATCTCTAGAAGAATATGATGGAGGTGTTGTCAGGTTTGGCAACGATGCACCATGCTTGGTGAAAGGTAAAGGATCCATCTCACTGAATTGAAAGAGAAGTGTGGATGATGTCTACTAGGTAGAAGGTCTTAAGCATAACCTTTTGAGTGTTTCTCAGCTAAATGGCAAAGGACTCATTCTAGAGTTCAAAGGTGGAGTTTGCAGTATAATTGGAAAGAGTGGTGAACTGATGGCCACCGATAAGCAGACCAGAGGTAACTTGTTTCGGTTGAATGCCAAGATTAGTCAGCGTCTAATGGCGAAGTTTGATGATAGTTGGATATGGCATAGGAGACTTTTTCATATGAATTTTGACAATATTGTAAAAGCCAGTAAGATCAATGCAGTAAGAGGATTGCCTTTGTTGAACAAACCAAAGAATGCCAACTTGGGAAGATGTCTTCCTCAACTTTCAAAGGTAAGTCTTTTTTAGCAGAGAACTTACTTGATCTTGTGCACACCGATCTGTGTGGTCTAATGAAAACTAGAAGTATTCAAGGAGATAGGTATTTCATGATTCTTACTGATGACTGCTCAAGAATGATGTGGGTCACATTCTTGAAAGACAAGTCTGAGGCATTTGGAAAGTTCAAAGCCTTTAGAGAATTAGTGGAGAAGGAAAGTGGTCAAAGGATAAAATGCCTAAGAATTGATCAAGGAGGTGAATTCACTTCTGATGAATTCAACAAGTACTATAAAGAGAATGGTATCAAGAGGTAGTTGTCTACCTGAAGGAAACCACAATAGAATGGCATAGCAGAAAGGAATAACAAGACTGTAGTTGAAGCGGCCAGAACAATGTTGATCCAAGGAAAGGTTGCTCACACTTTTTGGAGAGAAACGGTGAGCACTGCAGTCTATACTATGAACTGGGTACTCATCGAGAAAGGTAAAGTTAAAACCCCTTATGAGTATTGGACCGAGAAGACTCCCACTATGAGTTATTTTAAAGTATTTGGCAGTAAGTGTTATATCAAGAGAGGTGAGCATATGAGGAAGCTTGATGCTAAATGTGATGAAGGAATATTTCTGGGATATTCCACTAAAAGCAAAGCTCTCAAGTGTTACAACAATAGGACTCAAAAAATTGTTGAGAGTATCAATGTTAGGGTTGATGAATCTCCTGAGAAACCTGAGGAAACCTGTAGCGAGCAAGTGGAAGATGAACCGGGTGTACACTTTTGGGAACCGGTTAAGAAAGAAACAAGCAAAGACCTCAGTGTTCCTATACCGGTAGAAGCTGCAGTAGGTGAAGAAGAAGATGGAGAAGAAGAAGAAGAAGAAGAAGAAGAAGAAGAAGAAGAAGAAGAAGAAGAAGAAGAAGAGGAAAAGCAAGCAGAACCAGCTACAATCATTCCTAGATATGTGAAACTACATCATGATCCGAAGCAGATCATAGGAGATAAAGATGCAGGGATACTCACAAGAAGAAAGGTGAAAGAAAACTCTTGCATGATTTTTGAATTTGAGCCTGACCACTAGAGAGGCACTTATGGATGAAGATTGGATAATGGCAATGGAAGAGGAGGTGGAATAGATAGAAAAGAAAGCAACATGGTCTTTGGTACCCAGACTAGAACATAATAATGTCATAAGTACCGAATGGGTCTTTAGGAATAAGTTGAATGAAGAAGGCATAGTTGTAAGAAACAAGGCAAGACTTGTATGCAAGGGATATGCTCAGGAAGAAGGAGAAGACTATGGAGAAACCTTTGCCCCAGTGGCTAGACTAGAAGGTGTTCAAATGCTACTTGCATTTGCAGCATTTAAGGGATTCAAGGTATACCAGATGGATGTAAAGCTTGCATTCTTGAATGGAATCCTAGAAGAGGAAGTGTATATTGAGCAACCGGATGGGTTTTCCATATCAGAAGATAGTAACATGGTGTGTAGATTACACAAGTCCCTCTATGGATTGAAACAAGCACCAAGGGCATGGTATGAACAGTTACACTCTCATCTTGTGAAGATAGGATTTCAGAGAACAAGTGAGGACAACAACATCTACCTAAAATTTGAAGGTGATCAGATTCTAATCTATGGAGTGTTTGTAGATGACATAATCTTTGGAGGAGATGATGAAATGAGCCATGCATTTGCAGATGAAATGAAGAAAGAGTTTGAGATGTCTCTGATTGGAGAGATAAAGTTCTTCATTGGTCTACAGATTCATGAAAGAGGGTATCTTTATTACCTAGTCCAAGTATGTCAAAGAGGTATTGAAGACTTTTGCCATGGAGGGGAATTGACTAAGGAAGATGATTCAGCGTTGGTGAATGAGGAGTACTGGTCAATTATCGGTAAGCTGCACTATGTGGTACACAACAAACCAGATATTGCTCATGTAGTGGGCATTATGGCTCATTTTCATAAAAGTCTGAGAGAATCCCACTTGGTAGCAGTCAAGAGGATTCTTAGATACCTGAAAGGGATAGTTGATTATGGATTGTGGTATCCATACAATGGTGATTTAATCTCAAAGTATATACCGATGTAGATTGGGTAGGTAATGTGGACGACCGGAAGAGCACAACCGGTGGAGCATTCTTTCTTGGTGGAAGACTAGTCTCATGGACAAGTAAGAAGCAGAGCTGTATTTTCCAGTCTACAGCTAAAGTAGAATATGTGGCAGCATTTATGAACTGCACTCAAGCAATCTAGATGAAACATGTATTGGATGGTTTTGAAGTACCTATATCTGAATCGGTGAATATATTTTGTGACAACACAAGTGCAATAAATATTTCCAAGAATCTGGTATTGCATGCTAGAACTAAGCACATTGAGCTCAAGTATCACTTCTTGAGAGAGAAGGTTCAAAACAAAGAGGTTGTATTAGAACATGTTTCCAGTAAGGAGCAGCTAGCAGACATATTCACTAAGCCCTTACCGAAAAACTACATTTACCTATTTGAGAGGTGAATTAGGGGTTCTGCCCCTTCATGAAGTAAATTAAAAATGTGTACTCCACATCACTCAGGTACTACAATGTCAAATCTTTCAGGATTGATGTGTTGAAGAATGCTACTCCATAGGGGGAGTAGCATAGTGGAGAATGGAAGCTTGTGCCTCCACTTTGGCATTGTTGTCAAAGGGGGAGAAGATATCTGATGTATGGGGGAGAAGATATGTTGATGAAGATATATGATATGGGAGAAGATATATGTTATAGTTGTACTAGTTTATGTTGTTTATAGTTGCAATGCTACACTGAGTATTGCCATCAATGCCAAAGGGGGAGATTGTTGGCATATGTTGAACCGGTATGATGATAATGTATGTTGTCATTGATGTCAATAAGTGTAGGTGAACCGGTATGAATATTGGAAGAAGTTGTTATTGATGTTCAAGTAGGAGAACCAGTATGAAGGAATGAAGTGAACCGGTGTCAGGGTTTCACTAAGTGTGACTACCGGTTGGTAGTCTCAGCTCTAGGGTTTCCAGTTTGGCAATCTAGCTTGTGCGGTGCAACCGGTGACATTCTGTGATGAGTTAGCTAAGAAACAAGGATGAGATCAAGATGCCACGTCACTTTTGTGCACATGAAGGATTTCCTTGAGGATCTTGCATGTGAAGATTGATTGCATTAAATGTCTACCTCAGGAATGAACATTCTTCTTAGCGGTATGTGAAGAGAGCGTGATGGATTATTGATTTCCATGTGTGGTGAAGAATGGATGATGCATAATGACTTGTGATCTATTTCAGATTGTTTTATTCTATGCAAAGTGTTTGAATGGTCAGGATTGGACTGCTTGTAATTGTAAACCTAAAATGTTTAGGGTTTAGGGTTTATGCTACCGACCTAATTGTTGTCTATAAGGTCGATGATATTTGTTATTGTAAGTATTGGCAAATGATGTGTTTGTATCTAAGTGGTGAGATACTTGCCAGACCAGTGAGTGGAAAACTGTAGAGTGTGATTGCAAAGTAGAGGAGTTGAAAAGGGTCTGCCTTAGCAAGTAGTGTTGATATCAGGTCAAAGCTTTACCTGTTGTCTTCTAGCCATTTCAACGGTTGGAAAATCCCTTTACCGGGTAGCTTTAACAGGCTTATTGCAAATCCTCTAACCAGGTGACTCAAGATCATTGAGTTCTTCAAATCCTCTAGTGAGGTAATCTTTAACAGGGTTTCAACCTTTAATAGGGTATATAGCCATCTCTTAACCGGGTGATCTTTAACAGGATCAGTTCCTAACAGAACCTTATTGTAAAGTCTTTAATCGGACTAGGCTCCTAACAAAGCGAGCTTCAAAAGAGTTCAAAAACAAGCTTGTGGGTATTCATCCCCACCATGGTTTTTCCCATTTGGCTTTCCACGTGAAAAATTTGTGTGTCATGAGTTGGGCATTTTTCATGTGATGATTGAGCAATCTTTGTTTAGGTGAATATGCATGCAAAGCTAATGGTTATGGTATTACTAATACAACACATGCATGAGTATATTGGTGAAGTAGTTATCAAGTGTTGAATGTTATTTGAAGTATTCAATTTTACTAGTTTAGTTGTCTGAAGTCTTACTATGTTTAACTGGTATTGCCATGGTTAAGTTCAGTGATGAAGACAACCGGTTAGCATTGTTTTAACTTGATAAGTTGTTGAGAAGTTTTTGTATGTACTGATTCACTCCCCCTCTCAGTGCCAGTTAGGGTATTTGTTGTTTATCATTATTCATCATATATAGCCCATTATCCATGTAGTTCCACCTATTATAGTTTTTGTACCTTCATTTCCAGCATATAATGCTCAAGTTGCAGTTCAAGAGCATGGTGTCCCTAGTCATTTGCAGGAGATAATAAATATTAAGGAGAAAAATGCTAACCTACATAAGACATTGTATAACTTTGGTAATGAGTTGGTTAATATCAAGAAAGCCCAAACTTAGCCACCTTACCAAATTCCTTTCCAAGCTCCCTACCAAGCCCCGTACCAGCCAAACTCTCAGGGTCAAAGAAGGAATTTTAACCAAAGGCCCTTTCATCAGTATAATCCTAATACACCTAGTTCCTCAAGGGATATTGTTCCAGTCCAGAACAACTTGGTAGCTGACTATGAATGGTGTTTTCCTTGCAACCAGCCACATAACCAGTCTGCATGCTCCAATGGCATGTTGAATCAGGCATTAATGGCACAAAACATTATTGTTGTTCTGAGAAATCAATCTCAAGAAGTTATTGAACTGCAATTTGTACCAATGGTGGAATAGGGTAGTCCAAATGTTACCTTGATGAATTGGCAAGGTGAGGAGTTTTGTGGAGTTGTACAGCCTCAAAGTCAATCTTATACCCCTCTAGTAGACAACACAAGATCTAAGAAGAGGGTTGTTGACATGGGACATCAGAATTATAAAGGTAATAATCATCTTTCTTCAAGTACACAAGCTCAAGCGGGGTCTACCTCATCTCAGAATACTTAGATTCTTCAAAGAGCACAACCTATGGTAACTAAAGATCAGCCAAAGAGCCAACCTTAGCCAGCACAAGTGCAAAAGGACATTGTTGTTTTTAAAGGACTACAGAAGGTTAGTATGACTAATTTTAATATTTTGGATAAGTTCAAGAAAACTCATGTTAGTGTGTCAATGTGGGATTCCCTAGCTTTACCCGAGCAAAAGGACTTGTTACATGATGCTTTATCTAACCTTTCTTTGACTTCTCAACCTTTCAATCAGCAAACTTCTAAGGTTGTTCTTACCAATAAGCCTCAACAAAAGAGTGAAAAACAGTCATAGTAGTCCAAGGTAATCAAACCACCCCCCTTCTATGTTACTTTAATCATTGGCCATCACCTAGTACATAACTGCATGATAGATTCAGGTGCAAGTAGTTCAATCATGCCAAAGAAGTTAGTTGACTAGTTAGGATTGACCTATGAGCCATTGAATAAGGGAGTAGTTCAATTAGATGGGACCACTATGAATACCGTAGGGGTCATTAAAAATCTGAGTCTCACCCTACATGCTTGCCCCAATTTTGCAATCTCGCAAGATGTATATGTGATAGATTTACCACCCTACTTTGCAATCTATCTATCAAGAGATTTTACAACCAAGTTGGGGGCTTATTTGTCATCTGATTGGTCACATATGTTCTTTAGGACTAGGTATGGGACTAAAGTTACCATCAAATTTGAAGCCTTAGCTAATGATCATATAAAGCCATATGTCCCTAGTGTTGTAAATGCCAATTTGGCCATCCATGACCAGGAAGATCAGCCTATCCCAAGTGATCCAAATACCCCTATTGATGACATCCCTGATATTATACTAGATGAGTGGGTAGCTGAAAATATTGAGGAGGATCCTTTCAAGCACATGGATGAGGTAAACCTTGGAGTTTATATGTTTCATGAACAAGGTTCCATTGTTCCAAACTTGGTAAAGGATTCAAGACAACAAGATGATCAACACCAAAATGAGCTTTGGAAGCTCTATTTTGATGGTTTGAGAAGTAAGAATGGTGCTCGAGGAGGTGCATGTTGGTTTCACCTAACGATGACAAGTATTATGCAACTTTTAGGTTTTCTTTCATCTGCACCAATAATACAGTTGAGTATGAGGCCTTAGTTCATGGCCTACAATGGGTAAAGAAAAGAGGAATAAACTATTTGCAAGTATATGGTGACACTGAATTGATTGTCAACTAGGTAAGAGGTCTCCATACCACTAAGAATAATCTTTTGAAGTCTTATAAACATAGGGTATGGGGTCTTATTGAAGATTTCCAAGCTTTCAATCTGTTGTCTATTTCTAGAAATCTTAATAAGCATGTTGATAGACTGGCTCCAATAGGAGCATGGTATGATATTCCAAGTGATATCAACAATGTTAGAGAGCAATGGCATATAAAAGTGATTGTTAGGTCTTCTATCCCTAACAATGCTGATCATTGGCAAGTTTTTGATAGTGATCAGCAGATTATATTTTTCTAAGGGAAGAGGAAGAGTTCTCAAATGACAACCAAGAAAGACTCAAGCAATAGTATGATGATAAAATCATACAGCTGAAGTCAAACAAGATGCCTAAAGGTTTGGCTACATTGGAATCAATTTTCAATGAGGATGACCAAGTAAGAAAGGAAAATTCCATCTTGCAGATCAAGGAACAACATTATGAAAATGTTGAGATTTTCAAGGACAAGTTGTTAAATCTTGGCAAGGTATGTACTTTAGAGGAAAGGCATGCATTTGTTTTACTTTGCAAAGAGTTTAGTGACATATTTGCTTGGCAATATTCTGATTTAAAAGGATTTGATCTTAGCATTGCCCAGCATACCATAGAGCTTTAGCCAAATGCTAAATTTTTGGCATTATGTGAACTGGTATGAGGACATAATGACATTGTGTGTTGTCATTGATGTCAATATGATGAAGAGAAGAGAACTGGTATAACATTGTGAACCGGCATTTGTGCCAAAGTGAAGCGGTGTGTTTGTTCAAGGTGAACTGGCATATGATTAGGGGAACTAGCACATGGAAGCGTTGTATGACTACCGGTTGGTAGTCTCAACTTCAGGGTTTCTGATTGAACTGTTTCAAGCCTATGTGGCTCTACCGGTGACTTTGTGTGATGAGTTAGCATGGTAACGAAGAATAGATCATGTTGCCACATAAGCCTTATTTGCGTGAAGGATCGTGCATGAAGGAGATTGATCCTATCTACCTTGGGAATGTGCGAAGTCTATAAACGGTGATAACATGTGATGGGTTATCAATCGCCATGAAATCGGTGGAAAACGAACGATAGAGAATGCCTTGAGATTGGATCAAGACTGTTGCATTTAATGCAGTATGCTCAATGGTTAGGATTGAACCGTTTGAATTCCCTAACCTAATAGGTTTAGGGTTTATGCTACCAACCTATCTATTTTCCTATAAGGTCGATGTTGTGTTTCTTTTTGAGGTAGTTGGCAAAAAGTTGTGTGTGTGTGTATCCAAGAGAAGAGATACGTGATTCTTGCCAGACTAGAGGAGAGAAGTGATACCTGTAGAGTGTAAGTGCAGAAGGTGAAGAGGAGCTAAAGTGGATCTGCATTGGCATTGAGTGTTGTTACCAGATCAATGTAATACCTATTGATCTCTAACCACCTCAATAGTTGGAAAATCCCTTAACAGGGTAGCTTTAACCGCCTTGTTGTAAATCCTTTAACAGGGTGACTCAAAACCATTGAGTTCTTGAAATCCTCTAACAAGGTAACCTTTAACAGGGTTTAACCCTTAACTGGGTATTCTAGCCATCCCTTAACCGGGTGGTCCCTAATAGGATCGGTTCCTAACAGAACCTATTGTATCAGTCTTTAACCGGAAAAGGCTCCTAACAGAGCAGACTTCTAAAGAGTTCAAAAACAAGCTTGTGGGTATTCATCCCCACCGTGGTTTTTCCCAGTTGGGTTTCCACGTGAAAAATATGTGTGTCATATGTGATGTCTTCTTCATGTGATGCTATGTTGTTTTATGTCAAGCGGTGAATCATGTTGATCTAGTTGTTTATATATGTATCTTTGATGATAGATTACCTGTTCATGCATTAGGGTGAAATGGAAATGAAGTGTTAGATTGTATGAGAAGATAAGTGTCAACCGGTTTATGCTTGTCTCAGTTATTCTGAGTTTTGTCGGTTGTACTCTATTTAAAGACCGGTGTTATTATTTGTCTGTCAATGCACGGTGTCTGCTGACAAACCAGCTTAAGATTGTGTTTCTGTCTGTACCGATTCACCCCCTCCCCTCTCAGTACCGGTTTGGTACTATTTGTTCATCATTGAGTTATCAATTGGTATCAGAGCATCCTCCAGGTCCTTTGTGTTATAAGCTTAACCGCTTGAGGTAAAGATCCCAATCTAATGATGAAGAGGGAAGGTCCAAAGTTTAACAGAGAAAACTTCCATATATGGAAAGACAGAATGAAGATATACATCAAAAGCATGGGTGCTCAACACTGGAGCTATGTTTTGAATGCCTATATTGCCCCTACCGGTACTCTCACTGATGACCAAAAGAGAGAGATGTAGGAGAATGGGCAAGTCATGGAAGCTCTAATTAGTAGTTTATCTGACATTGATTTTATTGATGTCCAAGATAAGGTAAATCCCAAAGAGGTATGGGATACTCTTGAAAATATCTATGGCGGTGATGAGCATGTAAAACAAGCTAAGGAAGAAAGCCTTAGAGGGAAGTTTGAAGACATGTGGATGGTTGAAGGTGAGACCATTCAACAGTATGGATTAAGAATCAAACTTGTTGTTGGATATATCAAGAGTGCAGGTGGTAAAATGGAAAATTCCACTGTGGTAAGCAAAGTCCTGAGATCCTTATTACTGGTGTATGCAATAAGGGTTGTTGCTATTCAAGAGCTGAGATCAATAGACAAAACTAAGGTATCCCTAGACTCCATCATTGTAAAGTTGACAACCTATGAGCTAAACAGTTTTGATGGCAGTGTTCAAAAGACTGAATCAGCTTTCAAAGCTTCTGATGTACCATCCAGAAAAGGAAAAGAGGCAAGCACTAGTGGTGAACCAAGACAGAGCAGCGAAATGGATGATGAGGATATTTTGATGGCATTTGAAGCTCTTCTTGCCAAGAAACTTCCTAAGGGAACTGGCAAATACAGAGGTAAGCTTCCTTTGAAATACTTTTCTTGTAACTGGATAGGAAATATTGTTGTAAACTATCCTAATGGTGACAACAAGGACAAACCAGAAAGGTTCAAGAAATTCAAAGGAGGAAACAGGAGAAACTGTTTTGTGGTAGTTGATGAAGGTGTCACGGATGAAGAATCAGAAGATGAAGAAAATGAAGATATTGTGTTTGTTGTTGTCAAGGAATATGTGTCAGACAAGAAGGCTCTTGTTTCCCGTTTTGATAATTCCAATGAGTGGATCATTGATAGTGGATGTTCTCACCATATGACTGGTGAACGGAGCAAGTTTCTATCCTTGGAAGAGTATGATAGTGGTGTGGTTCGCTTTGGTAATGATGCACCATGCATGGTCAAAGGTAAAGTGCCATCTCTCTGAATGGAAAGAGTAGTGTTGACAATGTGTATTGGGTTGATGGTCTCAGACACAACCTTCTAAGTGTTTCCCAGCTGAATGACAGTGGTCTCACTCTGGAATTCAAGAATGGAGTGTGTAAAATCAAAGGAGAGAATGGTGAATTGGTGGCCATCGACATGTAGACCAAAGGTAACCTATTTCAGCTGAATGCAAATATAAGTACATGTCTTATGGCTAAATTTGATTATAGCTGGATATGGCATAGGAGACTCTGCCATGTAAACTTTAATAACATTATGAAGGCTAGTAAGATCAAGGCAGTTAGAGGGTTGTTGGTGCTATGCAAACCGGATAATACCTTGTGCAAAGAGTGTCAATTGGGGAAAATGTCTTCCTCAACCTTTAAAGGTAAACCTTTCACTGGTGACAATTTGCTTGATCTTGTGCATACTGATCTGTGTGGTCCTATGAAAACTATGAGTGTGCAGGGTGATAGGTACTTCATGATTCTCACTGATGAATGCTCAAGAATGATGTGGGTCACATTCTTGAAAGATAAGTCTGAAGCTTTTGTAAAGTTCAAAGCTTTCAGAGCATTAGTGGAGAAGGAAAGAGGTAAAAGGATCCAGTTCCTGAGAACTGATCATGGAGGGGAATTCACTTTCGGTGAATTCAACAAGTACTATGAAGAACATGGCATCAAGAGGCAACTGTTTGCCCCCCGGACTCCACAGTAGAATGGCCTAGTAGAGAGGAATAACCAGACTATGGTTGAAGCAGCTAGAACTATGTTGATTCAAGGAAAGGTAGCCCACACCTTTTGGAGAGAAGCGGTGAGCACTGCAATCTACACAATGAACTGGGTACTCATCAAGAAAGGTAAGGATAAAACTCCTTATGAGTATTGGACCGGTAAGACACCTATGGTCAGCTACTTTAGAGTGTTTGGTAGTAAATGTTACATCAAGAGGAGCGAACACCAGAGCAAATTTGATGCGAAATGTGATGAGGGAATGTTCCTACGATATTCCACCAAGAGAAAAGCTCTCAAGTGTTTCAATAATAGGACTCAGAGAATTATGGAAACCATCAATGTAAGAGTTGATGAAACCTCTGAGAAAACTGAGGAAACCGGTAATGAGCAAGCGGTAAATGAACCGGTTGTAACCTTCTGGGAACCGATTGTCAGTCAACCGAGTACCAGTAACAGTGTTCCTACACTGGTAGATGTAGATGCTGATACTGATGGAGATGAGGATAAAGAAGAAAAGCAAGAGGAATCTATCCAGACCATTCCTCGGTATGTCAAGCTGAATCATGATCCTAAGCAGATCATAGATGCAAGAATCCTTACAAGAAGAAAGGTCAGAGAAAACTCATGTATGATCTCTGAATTTGAGCCTAAATCATTCAAAGAGGCACATAAAGATGAAGACTAGATCAAGGCAATGGAAGAGGAACTTGACCAGATAGAGAAAAATGGTACATGGTCTTTGGTACCCAAACCAGAGCATAAAAATGTCATTGGTACTAAATGGGTTTTCAAAAATAAGTTGAATGAGGATGGCACGGTGATTAGGAACAAAGCCAGATTGGTGTGCAAAGGATATGCCCAAGAAGAAGGAGAAGACTATGGAGAAAACTTTGCTCTTGTACCCAAATTGGAAGGCGTTCGTATGCTTCTTGCATATGCAGCTTTTAAAGGATTCAAAGTATATCAAATGGATGTAAAATCTGCATTCCTAAATGGTGTACTTGAAGAGGAGGTGTATTTAGAGCAACCAGATGGGTTTTCCCTATCTGAAGATAGTGACATGGTATGTAGGCTACATAAAGCCTTATATGGTCTAAAGCAGGCACCTAGAGCATGGTATGAACATCTACATTCCCATCTTTTGAAGATTGGATTTGAGAGAACAAGCAAAGATAGCAATATCTACTTGAAGTCTAAAGGAGATCAGATCCCAATCTGTGAGGTATTTGTTGATGACATTATCTTTGGTGGAGATGACAAGATGAGTCATGAGTTTGCAGATGAGATGAAGAAAGAGTTTGAGATGTCACTCATAGGGGAGATTAAGTTCTTCATTGGACTGCAGATCTAGCAGATGAAAGATGGAATTTTTATCACTCAATCAAAGTATGTCAAAGAGGTGTTGAAGACCTTTGGCATGGAAGATAGCAAACTGATTGGTACACTGATGGTGACTAGTTGTAAACTATCCATAAAGGATGACTCAGTATTGGTTGATGAGAAGGAATACCAATCAATCATTGGTAAGTTGCATTATGTAGTGCATAGCAGATCAGATATTGCACATGTAGTTGGCATTACTGCAAGGTTCCAGAAAAGCCCAAGAGAATCCCACTTGGTTGCAGTCAAGCGGATTCTTAGGTATCTAAAGGGAACTGTTGATTATGGATTGTGGTATCCATATAGCAAGGATTTCAAATTGAAAGTATACACAGATGCTGATTGGGGAGGTAATGTAGATGACCGGAAAAGCACAACCGGTGACGCAATCTTTCTAGGTGATAGACTAGTCTCATGGATGAGTAAGAAGCAAAGTTGTATCTCTCAGTCTATAGCGGAAGCAGAGTATGTTGCTGCTTTCATGAACTGCACTCAGACAATTTGGATGAAGCATGTATTAAATGGCTTCAAAGTTCTTGTATCTAAACTGGTAAGTATATTTTGTGATAATACTAGTGCAATTAACATCTCCAAAAATCCAGTTTTACATTCTAGAGCCAAGCACTTTGAGCTTAAGTATCATTTCTTGAGGGAAAAGGTTCAGAACAAAGAGATTGCACTAGAACATGTTTCTAGTAAGGAGAAGTTAGCAGACATATTCACCAAGCCTCTCCCAAAGGCTACATTTATGTACTTAAGAGGTGAATTAAGGGTGTTGTCCCTTTAGGAGGTAAACTAAACGCATATGCTCCACATCAGTCAGGTATTGCATAGTCAATTTTTTTTTGGATTGATGTGTTGAAGGATGCTACTCCTCAGGGGGACCAGCATAATGGAACAGGGAAGCTTGTGCCTCCACTTTGGCATTATTGTCAAAGGGGGAGAAGATGTGAAGCGGACAGATATCTTTGTATATTGCCATCAATGCCAAAGGGGGAGATTGTTGGCATTATGTGAACCGGTATGAGGACATAATGACATTGTGTGTTGTCATTGATGTCAATATGATGAAGAGAAGAGAACTGGTATAACACTGTGAACCGGCATTTGTGCCAAAGTGAAGTGGTGTGTTTGTTCAAGGTGAACTGGCATATGATTAGGGGAACTAGCACATGGAAGCGTTGTATGACTACCGGTTGGTAGTCTCAACTTCAGGGTTTCCGATTGAACTGTTTCAAGCCTATGTGGCTCTACCGGTGACTTTGTGTGATGAGTTAGCATGGTAACGAAGAATAGATCATGTTGCCACATAAGCCTTGTTTGTGTGAAGGATCGTGCATGAAGGAGATTGATCCTATCTACCTTGGGAATGTGCGAAGTCTATAAATGGTGATAACATGTGATGGGTTATCAATCGCCATGAAATCGGTGGAAAACGAACGATAGAGAATGCCTTGAGATTGGATCAAGACTGTTGCATTTAATGCAGTATGCTCAATGGTTAGGATTGAACCGTTTGAATTCCCTAACCTAATAGGTTTAGGGTTTATGCTACCAACCTATCTATTTTCCTATAAGGTCGATGTTGTGTTTCTTTTTGAGGTTGTTGGCAAAAAGTTGTGTGTGTGTATCCAAGAGAAGAGATATGTGATTCTTGCCAGACCAGAGGAGAGAAGTGATACCTACAGAGTGTAAGTGCAGAAGGTGAAGAGGAGCTAAAGTGGATCTGCATTGGCATTGAGTGTTGTTACTAGATCATTGTAATACCTGTTGATCTCTAACCACCTCAACAGTTGGAAAATCCCTTAACAGGGTAGCTTTAACCGCCTTGTTGTAAATCCTTTAATAGGGTGACTCAAAACCATTGAGTTCTTGAAATCCTCTAACAAGGTTTATCCCTTAACTGGGTATTCTAGCCATCCCTTAACCGGGTGATCCCTAATAGGATTGGTTCCTAACAGAACCTATTGTATTAGTCTTTAACCGAACAAGGCTCCTAACAGAGCGAACTTCTAAAGAGTTCAAAAACAAGCTTGTGGGTATTCATCCCCACAGTGGTTTTTCCCAGTTGGGTTTCCACGTGAAAAATATGTGTGTCATATGTGATGTCTTCTTCATGTGATGCTATGTTGTTTTATGTCAAGCAGTGAATCATGTTGATCTAGTTGTTTATATATGTATCTTTGATGATAGATTACCTATTCATGCATTAGGGTGAAATGGAAATGAAGTGTTAGATTGTATGAGAAGATAAGTGTCAACCGGTTTATGCTTGTCTCAGTTATTATGAGTTTTGTCGGTTGTACTCTGTTTAAAGACTGGTGTTACTGTTTGTCTGTTAATGCATAGTGTCTGCTAACAAACCGGTTTAAGATTGTGTTTATGTCTGTACTGATTCACCCCCCCTCTCAGTATCGGTTTGGTACTATCCGTTCATCATTGAGTTATCATAAACATGTAAGGCAAAAATAGAGGCCTCTTAATCCTAAGATTGAACCCCTTATGGTCAAAGAGTTGAATAAACTCATTCAGAGGAGCATCATTTTTCCTATTAAGCACACCTCTTGGGTGTCGAACCTTGTTCTAGTGAGAAAAAAGAATTGTGAAATTAGACTTTGTGTTGATTTTCGAGACCTTAATAGGGCCTCATTAAAGGATAGATACCCGCTGCCCTCTATGGAGTAGATTTTGCAAGTTGTTGCAGGTTCTGAGAGATTTTCCTTGCTAGATGGATTCTCAGGTTATAACCAAGTTTTAGTGAAGGAGGAGGATCAATTTAAGACAACATTTACAACCAAATGGGGCACTATGGCATATAAGAAGATGCCATTTGGTTTGTCAAATGTTGGTACCACTTTTTAGCATGCCATGGATATGGCATTTCATGGTTTGATGTATAAATTTGTACTTGTTTATTTGGATGATATCATTATTTATTCTAGAAATTCATATGAGCATCTATCTCACCTTAGAAATATTTTTGAGAGGTGCAGGGAGTATGGTGTATCTCTTAACCCATAGAAATGTGTGTTTATTTTTCATGAGGGTAAGCTTCTGGGTTATGTGGTGTCGAAAGAAGGTATTACTATTGATCCGGAGAAGGTAAGTGCAATTCTTTCTCTTCCCCTACCAGCACACAAGAAGGGCATGCAAAACTTCTTAGGTAGGATTAATTTTGTTAGAAGGTTTATTCCAAATATTGTAGAATTATTAAAGCTTCTAACTTCAATCTTGAAAAAGAATATTCCTTTGAACCGGTCTAAGGATGGAAAGAGGAGTTTTGAGCTGATAAAAGAGGCACTTATAGCTTCTCCTACCTTGTTAAATCCAAACTTTATTTTGTATGTTTATGGCAGCATTGACAGTATATCAACTATGTTGGTTCAAGAGAATGAGCATGGTTTAGAGCAACCTTTGGCCTTTTTCAGCCAAGGTCTTAAGGACTATGAGGAGAAGTATTCTTTTGTTGAAAAACATGTTCTTGATATTGTTAGGAGTTTGAAGAAGTTAAGCACATGCTATCTAACAACAAGATTAAGTTGATGGTTTCTCACCCCTCAGATAAAGCGTTTTTCCTCAGCAGGGATCTAAATGATAAGAGAGTTGGTTGGGTGACTAAAGTAGTAGAATTTGATGTGGATATTAAGGTCACCAAGTTATTCAGAGGTAAAGGAATATGTGAGAAGCTTTTTTATCACACAAATAGTAGTGGAGAGGGTGAGGAGAAGACTATTTTAGCCCTCCAAGATGAAGAACCAGCAGCTGTTTATGTTCCTCCTGCTAGCTGGGTACAAGAAATGACTCATTTCTTGTTGACCGGTGAGTGTCCTCATGGATTTAGTAACTCAAGAAGAAGTTACTATAGACTTCATTCCATTCCCTATGTACTCTTGAATGGTTTTTTGTTTAGAAAGGATTTTCATGGTGTATTGTTGAGATGCATAGATGTTGATCAAATTGATAAGGTATTGTATGAGTTTCATGAAGGATCAGCAAGTGGACATTTTTCAGCAAGAGTTGCAGCTCTTAAAGTTATGAAAAGAGGCTATTTGGCCTAATTTGTTTAGAGATGCACATTCCTGTGTTAGAAAATGTAAATAATGTGTTGTGTTTGCAGGTAAAGAGAAGTTGGTAGTGTTGCCTTTGCAGCCAATTCAAGTAGAACAACCCTTTATGAAGTGGGGTTTAAACTTCATTGGAGTCATAAATCTGCCTTCAAGTGTTGGCCACAAGTGGATGATCATAGCCATTGATTATTTTACTAAGTGGACTAAGGTTGTGGCACTAAAGGAAGCAAATGAGACAATTGTTTTGAACTTTTATGATGAGTTGATAACTAGATTTGGTGTTCCTGAATCTATAGTTTCAGATAATGCTCTTGCTTTTGTAGGGAGCAGAATATCTGATTGGGTAGTAAAGATGGTGTTTATCTCAACACATCATCTAACTATTACCCTTAGGTTAATGGACAAGATGAGTCCACAAATAAGAATCTTCTCAGAATCATCAAGAGGACCATGGAAGGAAATTAGAGAGCTTGGCATACCAAGCTTAAATCAGCCTTATGGGCTGATAGGATTATCCCAAAAAGATCTATTGGAATGTCACCATGCATGCTTGTGTATGGGAGAGAAGCAAGGTTACTAATTTCACTTGATTTTCTAGCCCTTGATCTAGCTAACCAACTAGGTATGATTGAGGAAGATCCTATGATAGCAAGATTGGCCCATCTGGTTGAGTTGGAAGAAGTTAGAAATGAGGCAATGAGGTAGATTGAGCATCACCAAGCTCAAATGAAAAGATCTTTTGATAAGAGGGTTGCTCCTAAAGTGCTCAAGGAAGGTGATATTGTCCTAAAATGGTATGAATTCAAGAGTAGGTCAAGCAAGCATACAAAGTTTGATGCTTTTTTGGAATGGGCCTTATATGATTTCTAAGTGCAAGCAGCACAATGCCTTTCAGTTGTCTAAGCTGGATGGTGAAGTTGAACCAATCCCAGTCAACGGGATTCACCTCAAGAATTGCTTTTGAGGTATGCCTAAAATTTGTACATATTTTAGTTTTTTGAGCTGTAATAAGTGCTTTGCATAGTAGGTCGGTTTGCAGTTTTGTTTTCCCTAAGTGCCTAGTGCACAGTTCTGAAGCAATAATAAGAGTAATACTCTTTCAATCCATCAATGCTATAGAAGAAAGGTGTCCATTATATGAAACAAGGAATATTTTTTATCCCCTATCTCACACAAAAGGCATCTCCCTCATATAGCTACAATAAATTACTACAGCAGTGCTTTTTCAGAATTCTTTTGTTATTACCCTGTCCTATTTCATTGATTATAGCCATATCATTCATGGAAGCAAGTTGTTTCAACTTACTGTCACAAACCACATACCTATAAACAATGAAGTTGGTTAGGTTTTAAGGAGTTTCCAAAGTTCTTATTGTGTTAGAAGTTGTGTTTTTAATTTTCTAAAGTTTCAGTAGCTTTGTGCCCAAAGGAAAGCATAAGGAAGTTGGTCAAATGTTTAGCAGGCAAACATATAATAGATGTCTTCAAATATGTTACCTATTTTCGCTAACAAAATCAATCAGGTAGAGCTTTAAATTTTGATATTCACAAAAGGTACATTCTTATTATGTTGTTTTGCAAATCATATGTATAAAGAAAGAATGAATAAAAGATTACATTTCAATGCTTCTAGTTCATAATAGCAAAAGACAAAAAGTCTTTCTGAAAGAGTATTTTTATTGATATCAAATACATGTTGTCTCACACAAGCCGTGAGACTTGCCTTTACTTATTTCAAGCAAAATAAGAGCAATGAATACATGAATAAGAAAATAAAAGGCAAAATGCATGTAGAGGGGTAACCAGTCATTTCCTATATGACTGGTTAAGTGTCTTGTTTCTTGTCTGAATTAGTTGTCCTTGTGTGTCCTGAGTCCTCCCGAGTGTCCAAGTTCTTGCATTGGTCATATCAATGATATTAGATCCTGAAAGATCTAAGCAATGATTAGTTATGCACTCTACCTAATTATATACTTATGCATATATTAGTAGATCCCAATGTACATCAAAAAGGGAAAAACCTAATCATAAACCATCAAATGCATTTTTGTCTAACTTGTTTGCTTCATGTGCAGGTATAGGAAAAGTAAATAACAATATGTGGGGTAAAATGTGGCTCCCACAATGGTTGAGCCCATCATGCTGACATATGAAAATTCAATCAGTTCCATGATAGGGTCTTAAAGAACATAGCATCTTTAAGGCATCACAAGACAATCAACATAAAATATCCACACATCTATAGGACAATACATACAGAGCAGTCAATGGAGTCCCAAAAAGAGATCAAAGAATCAATATGAAGCACAATCATGGCACAATAGTCAACAATATCAAAGAACAATGACTATGACAACAACAATCAAAGAGAACAATCATGAAAACACCAATATTCATAAGGAAATTAATGTCCTCAAAGAAAAATGAAAAAAAGTTCTTATAACAGTGAGAATACATAATGTTCAAAGTCATCATGCAAGAAAGATTGAGTGCACCTAGATCATGTGAATAATCTCAACAATGAACAAGTGGTAGTATCTAAAATCTCATTAGTTGTGAGTAATAGCATCTAAGGCATACATAAATAGGGTAAAAGATATTGAGAGCAGTCATTATTCAGCCCTTAAGCATCCATGAGTAGCATATAAGGTATTCAATAATCTCAACTAAAGTACAGTCACGTGTTTTGATAGTTTCTCAAAAACCCAAATGCCAAATCGGCTAGTTTTTTTACAAAAATTAGAAGATAAAGAAAAAAAAAACCCAAAAGATCTAGTGAAAACCCAGTTTACAATTTTTAAAAACCCTTCACTGGTCTAAAAGGGTGCAAAGAAAGAGAATTCTCAACCAAGGTTTCATTCTTAAACAACAAGATCATATAGCAGTGATAGCTACAATAAAATATTGAGACAATATAAAGCGCTTTTTGTAGGTTTGAAATAAAAAAAGCATAATCAAAGAAGATTAGAAAGAGTAAAAATGCAACAATGGTGATCTTACCATGCCTCTCTCTATTGAAATCCTTCAACAAATCATCACAACAACAAAGTGCATTTGAGCTCAAACTCCAAATTTCCTCATGGCAGCAGCTTCCTCTTCTCAGAAATGCAAATTCAAATGATCAAGAGTTTTTCATTTTTTCTTTAGGGTTGAAACCCTAAATATGCCCAATAGCAGTTATAAGGCTTTTGCCTTTATTTTACAATAAGCTTTATTTTATTATTTGATTCATGTCATCATTTTAAGTATTTTATATAAACACTTTAAAACTCCTTATTGTAGACATTGATTTTGAAAAGATGTAGAAAATTTATAAAGAGTGATGATATCTATCACTTTAATAAAAGTTATTTATCAATGCAAATAGGAAGCTACGTGCTCTCAAAAAGCATGAGTCAAAAGGAGAAGATTGAGTTATTTTTGAGTTATAATCTAGGTATTTAAGAGATAATTGGAGTTCCTTGCCAACAAGTAGAATTAAAATAGGTGATTTATCACCTAATTGTCAATTTACTTTTAGTTTAGGAGTCCTGGGGGGTTGAGTTTCAGTCTTGGAGCATTTTTAGGGGTTTGACTCTTTGATTCTTTTAGTTTCATCGCTAATTTTGAGGGATTTTCAGTTAAATTCGACCCAAGGAGTTGTGTTCAGTTTGGATACTCCTTATGCAGTTTTGGAGGATTTTTTCTTTCAATTAGAGTCCTGATTTGGTGGAGAGATGACATCACATATTTTTGAGAGCCAAAATTTAAATTTTGAATTTTGGAGGTTGTTTATATAAGTGTTGGTTTTTCACTCTATCTTCTAGAGTTCTAGAGTTCTGGAGTCTGTACTTGTTCAGCAACAGAGATCCTTGCTCTTGTAACTCATTACTTATTAGCATTTTCATATTTCTCATGAGTAATATTCAGATTTTTGTAAGCAGTTCTACAAATTTGGAATGCAAATAGCTCATAGCTCTTGATTCTTAATAAAGAAGTTATTCTCCTCATTATTCTTGGTTTTTCAAGTGTTGTTTGTGAATTTTATGGTAAAATATTGTTTTATCATTTATTTCATCACGCTTATTCAATGTTGAATGCTAAGAATGTTATGTCATAGTGCAGGTTTATGTTAGTGTTTTCGTTCTTTTGCATCAAAATTGTGAGAACCTCAATGTTCTCCTTTTTGTATACATCAAAAATTCAGAGCCTTTCATAAGAATCATTTTTGCAGGCATAAGTAGCAAAGTTGTGAGATTGCATAGCTTCAATACTTGAGCATTTTTGTGAGTTTGTAAGCATTTTAGATCATTTCAGTCATTGGTGGATCACCTTTTTAGCAAGAGTTTTATTTTATGCATATCCTTCCATCCATTTTCCAATTCAGTTTTAAGTTAGTATTAGGTGATCAAATAGGAAGTCAGCCTATAATCCGGAGGTCTTCTCTCATAATAGGATACCCACAGCCTGAGAGAAGTCCAGTGTGGCACAGGATTGCAGGAAATTAAAGCTTGCCTCAGGTGCAAATCCTCATGACAACAATAACCAAATCAAGATCGCCCCTGAGGATCAGGAGAAAACAACGTTCGCGTGCCTTTGGGATACTTTCTATTGGAACATCATGTCTTTTGGGCTCAAGAATATCAGGGCTACTTATTAGAGAGCTATCAAAACCATTTTCCATGATATGATGCATACCTACATGGAAGATTATGTGGATGATATACCATCAAAATCGTACACCAGAGAAGGATATCTAGAAATTCGAGACAAAATATTTGACAGGTTAGAGAAATACAAGTTGACACTGAATCTAAAGAAGTGTGCTTTTAAGGTCACATCAGGCAATCTTTTGGGATATATCATATATGCTCATGGAATAGACATTGATCTAGCAAAGGTAAAAGCTATAATGGAAATGGAATCACTGAAGAACATCAATCAGTTGTGTTCTCTACAAGGGACATTGCAGTCAATAAGAAGGTTCATAGCACAATTGGTTGATCATTTTCATCCATTCACTCACTTATTGCACAAGAATGTTCCATTCAGATGGGATGACAAATGTGAGGAATCCTTCACTCAAATCAAGGAATATCTAGTAACACCACCAGTACTAGTATCACTGATTGAAGGAAAACCATTGTTGCTTTACATCCAGCTACATAAGTATCACTCGGAGCTCTCCTGACACAACACGACAATGAAAGAAAAGATTGAGCAATCTACTATATCAGTAGAACTCTAGTTGGATATGAGTTGAACTACATAACAATGGAGAAATCATGCCTAGAAGTAGTGTTCGCATCCCAAAAGTTGTGATATTATATGCTCACAAACTCAGTTAAGCTCATTGCAAAGATTGATCCTTCGAAGTATTTCCTAAGCAAGGCAACACTAAAAAGATAACTAGCTAAATGGGACATGGTGTTGAGTGAATTTGACATTGAGTATGTTGATTGAAAAGCTATAAAAGGGCAAGTAATTGTGGATCAACTAGCTGAAGTGCCCCTGCGCGATTATACTCCATTATACATTGAATTTTGTGATGCAGATGTTCTCACCATTAGCAAGAAGACTTGGGAGCTATATTTTGATGGCTCTTACACACAACATGGATCAAGTGCAGGAATCCTATTCATAACACCTCAGGGCCACACTATCCCTAAATCATATAGCCTGAGCTTCCCATGTACAAACAATACTATAGAGTATGAAGCAGTAGTAATTGACCTCAAGATGACCATTGAATGAAATATCATAGAGTTGCATATCTATGGTGATTATCAGCTAGTTATCAAACCAATAAATGATAAGTACCAAACAAAGGATAATAAACCGATGCCCTACAAGAAACTGGTTGATGATTTCATGTACTTTGTGGAGATCACTTTTGTTCAAATCCCAAGAAATGAAAATAAAGTAGCAGATGCCATGACAATGATAGAATCTCTTCTATAAAACTCAAGAGAATTAAGAGCGTTATGAATTCTTGGTCGAAGAACTCTTTTATCCAACCCATGATTTCCCTGACACCCAAATCTTCTACAATATAGCTGAAACTAATTCCTCACATTATGGCCCGACGTATCTTTACTTGAAAGATAATATCCTTCTCCAAACCTCTCATGACACCAAAGTCAAAACTTTATCCATCAATCCTCTCGTTATACCATTATCGTTGATACCCTTTATAGACGAGGTCTGGATATTACTCTCCTTAGGTGCCTCAAACGTGACGAATCCAAAAAATCCTTAAAAGAAGTCCATGAAGGTATTTTTGGCACACATTCAAGTGGTCTTACACTGGCCAAGGAACTCATATGCTTGGGTTATTATTGGCCCACTATGGAAAGAGATTCCCTCACATATGCCAAGAAATGTAAACAATGTCAGATTCACGACAATTTGTTACAAGCACCAACGCAAGAGCTGCATCCTTTGGCAGAATCATGGTCATTTTCTCAATGGGGTCTAGACCTGGTATGAAAGATTCACCCTTCATCTTCAAATGGACACAATTTCATTTTGACTGCTACAAAATACTTTACTAAATGGATTGAGGCAGTGCCTCTAAAAACACTGACATGAAAGTAGATAGCTTATTTTATCCTCAATTATATCATCTATTGCTACAACATTCCCATCTCCATTATCACTGATAATGGAAGACCTTTTAAGAATCAAGATGTGCAATAACTATGTGAGCAATTCCAAATCCAACATAGATTCTCAACACCCTACTATACTCAAGGGAATGATCAAGCTGAGGCATCCAACAAAACAATCCTGAAAATTTTTGAAGAAGACAGACAATGAAGCTGGTAGGGACTGGCATGTTTAGTTGAATCCTTTTTTATTGGCTTATCGCAATAGCATTTGTACACCCACTGGGGAAACTCCGTATTGCCTTGTGTATATTTCAGAAGCTATCCTTCCAATTGAAGTAGAGATACCTTCTCTATGGGTGTCATTAAAGGGACTCATTCCAGATGAGGAGCAGAGAGTATCCAGGTTGCAATAACTAGAGTTGCTACAAAAGCATCGCCAAAATGCTTCTAATCACTTAAAATCATATCAACAAAGGATGGCGAGAAGCTACAATCACCAATTCAAGTCGAGAGTATTTTAGTTGGGATATCTTGTCTTAATAGAAAATTCATGCAACCAGCAAGATAGAGACAAAAAGGAGAAGTTTGAACCAAACTGGTTAGGTACTTTTGTCATGGTTGTTGCATATGGATCTGGAACCTACAAATTGTCAACACCAGAAGGCGAGTAGTTTGAAGAACCTATCAAAACAATGCATTTGAAAAAAAATTATGTCTGAAAAAGCGGAAAATCCAAAAAAAAAGTGAAAAAGAGAAAAAATCCAAAAAAAGTGAAAAAGCAGAAAATACAAAAACAACAAAAACAGTGAAAAATAAATTTTTTTTGGAAAAATGCAATAAAATAGAGGGTGAAAACCTAGCAATAGGCGGTATCTGTCAGCTTGGCTCTTCTCTCTATGAGTTCATGCTTTCTTTCTGCATCCATCCATCGCATTTGTATGTATCCATCATAAAGCCTTTTGTACATAATTGAGCACTGTTGTCTTACCATGGCTTGGATCATCGTGTGTATCCATAATAAATTTGTTTCTGGACTAGAGGCAAAATCCACATTTTAGCTTAAACAAAGCAGACAACAATTACAATAATTAGACAATAATGGTACAACAAAAAGTGAGACACATCCAACGTTGAACGCAAAATCAAAGCTTAACACAACAACATCAACTATCAAACCCAACATTCAAACACATATCAATGGATGATATCTTCTTAATAATGGTTTAAAATACTTTAACATGATTGTTCAACTGCAATATTTTTTCATGTTTTCTGAGTGACTCCAGGATGTCTCAGACTAGATGAACGAGGAAGGAACATGATATTTTATTTGTTTATTATTTTAAATTAATAATTAATATGTGTAAGTTTGTCTCAAGACATGATCAACAAGGCATCATCGAGGACATTTCAGATTGGCACATATAAATGATTAATTATTGTCTATTTTATGCAAGCAACACTCAGGTCATCTAAGTTCAATTATACCTCGATGCTTGTGCTAACTTGCAACATCAAAACCCAGGGAAGCAGTGCTCAGGTCATCATGGTTCAATTATACCATTGATGTTTTCACTTGCTTGCCACATTTTAAAGGCTCGATGATGATAAAAAGAAAATGACCAAAGTGACAAGTCTAATCACAACATTTCATTTCATTTGCATTTGCATATTTAAAGTAGATTGCATTTCATTTTGCATGGGATCATGAAAGATCATGTTTTCCAAGTCCAGAAGCTTCAAAAAAGGTGTTATCTCTCTTATAAGTGATTGGGTACATTGGACATCAACAAAAATAAACAATCCATCCAGCCTGCATGTTAAGTTGGTTTTGTTCATTTCATCGCACCTAAGCATTGCACAATAGGAAATCATTCATCTAGTTAGATCATTCATTACATTAAGCATTCACATATCATCACAAATATTGTAAAATTGCATCATCATTGCATT
Organism: Cryptomeria japonica; assembly: GCF_030272615.1. NCBI lineage: Eukaryota > Viridiplantae > Streptophyta > Pinopsida > Cupressales > Cupressaceae > Cryptomeria > Cryptomeria japonica. The sequence goes on from NC_081414.1 coordinate 431,403,338, forward strand.
TCATTGCATCCATCTCATATTAATATGCATAAGTAAAATCATAAAGAACATCATAAAAATGGAAAGCATTTCATTGCACATGCATCACATAGTACATAAAGCATTTTCATTCATCATAAGCATCATATATCATCGCATATAAAATCATAGACTCATCCATAGTCATACATCATCATAATCAAATATATCATGGCATTGCATATCATCATAAATAAATCTCATGCACTACATCATCATATAGAACATAAAGCAGACATCATGTAAATAGCTGCATACATCCATCATATAGATACAAGGCATAATCGTATAGAAAGTAGAACGCATCATCACATGAGAAAGTACATCTATAACATCATAAGCCATATAGATCATATAGAATCAATTGCATCTCATTTAATAAAAAATAATCGAGGTCCAATGTATAATGATATCACAAAAATATTTGAGATACATCTCAAAAATATATCATAGGAATCAACCATGTCTCATCACAAAGGTGTATACATAAATAATCATTGTCTCGTATTAGTGTGACCACTAGGACGTGGAGCAGAACTCTATCCCGATGCAGCAGGTCTAGCACCTCTGCCTGGACCCCCACCTCGAGGATCTCTCTGAAGTGGCCCTATGACCCCCTACTCTCAGTATGTGTATGACTATGCCTTGATCTAGGAGCCAAAACCTCAACATAACTAGGTGCACATAAAGCAACAAGAACGCTAGCATAATATAGTTGACGATAGTACTCAGTCTTCTGAGCATAATAGTGTACCTCTCTAACAATGTCTAATGTTGTGGCACCCTAGGCCACCCTCTAGATCCTCTCAGCGTATACCTTTGTCTTTTTGTGCCCATCTATCGTTGTATCTCTCTCTCTCTCTCTCTCTCTCTCTCTCTCTCTCTCTCTCTCTCTCTCTCTCTCTCTCTCTCTCTCTCTCTCTCTCTCTCTCTCTCTCTCTCTCTCTCTCTCTCTCTCTCTCTCTCTCTCTCTCTCTCTCTCTTGCTCGTGAGAGAGGAAATCTATGCATGTACCTATGTCTGTACCTGTGCAATCTTGGCATGTAGTTGTGCTATCTAAGCATCTCTCTTGGCCAGCTAACCCTGTTACTATTGCACCTAGATCTGTAGATCACTAATCTAAGCCTGTTGTTGATGGGACAACATCCTGATGAGTATCCACCGAGGTGCCTCTATCACCACTTGTACTAGCTCAACATGTGGTGCCTCTACCTATACCTACTCTACCTATGGTGCCTCCTATTGTGGTGCCTTTTGCACCTAGTCCACCTAATCTGACCTCCTTCATCTAACCTCCTTGGTCACCCAGTCCATAGGTAACACTCTATGAGGCCTAGAACTGTAGGCTCTTGATATGCCTGCCACTGCCACCGCACTATCAGCTCCTCCATCTCCATCTCCATCTCCTCTATCTTTGTCTCCTCCATCTCCATCTCCTCCATAATCTCCGCCATCTCCTTCATCTCCTCCATCACCATCCCCACCTCCCCTCCCTCCTCCATCTTGGAGCCCTGCATCATGGTTTCTCCTAATCATCATAAAAATTTGGCTCTGGCTCGTCAGGACATGATAACCGAGGAAATCTATGTGACATGAAATTCTGCGAACAATCACCTGTCATCCCACCATCCATGATAGCCAGGAAGTAGTCCTAGTCATGTGCTCCCAACGATGCATACTCGACATATGTCTGCTCATATGAAATAGTAGGACCCCAGTTGGACACATCCTGTCTCCGTCGTGCATAATGTGTTGTACCCTATGGGAACCCCAACACTTTGCCATACTACCTCAGCACCCTCATGGAGATAAATCTCTCAATAATGTAGGGTGTCGATCCTATCAGATATCATGTCAGGGAGACATAGAGCATCTCAAATGCATCCTCTAGCCAGACTTCACAATCTTTGTAGGGTCTACATATGACAAAATCTAGGTCATCCAAGGCTTGCCTCCAATACTCTGATTTTCCTAGCTTTCACTAGACAATAACACCTAGGTATCCATAAACATAGGGCCTCCCTATAGGTCTCTCCATGTTTGTCAGTGGTTGCATCATAGGTAAGTGCTCCCAGGCCCATATCTATATTAAAGTCACACATATTGATAACATCGTTGATCTCTGATATACCACTATGCAGATCATGGTACAAGTGGGGTAGCATGCAGGACCCCCACGAAAACCAAGTCCCCTGTGTCACTAGCTGCTTAAGAAGGTAACCCCATCCAATAGATAATCCCTTTGACTTGTGATCAGGACAAAGGAAGCCGCTGACAAATCCAACAAGAACTATAGGTAGGGTGGCATGCCCTAAATCTAGCATCTCCTGCCATGCAATATCATATCTACCGATCTCCTCATCATAAAAGACTCTCCTGAGTGTGTTAGTACCACCCTGCTCATTGAGATCATAATATATGAGCTCTCACATCACTGGAATCCTCATTATCCTATACACATCCTCGGGAGTGACGGTCATCTCACCCGTCGGTAGATGGATGGGTTGTACTCACTGTGTCATCACTCGACCAATATTGTCAATAGCCCCCGGTTAATCATATACTAGGGCATGTCTATCAAGGATGATAATTCACATCGATCAATTAGGTCCAACTTTGCTTAGCTCAACCTAGGTATCAGCATCCAAGTCTTGGGGAAGTGCTCCCGAGACTGCAAAACACCAAAAGGATCCTGCAATCGTATCATATTAACATGTCATTTCATCTATTTATCTATCTATCAAATCAGTCAACCTATCAATCTATCTCACTCATTGGAGATTTCTATCAAATCTCATTGAGCACCGATCAATGACTCTCATTTATCATGAGGTCATTATCTATCCTATCCTATCCTATCCTATCAGGCACACAAATCGAGATAATTTAAACTAATCATCAATCTTAATCAATCAGGGGTATCTAAATCAAAAATCTCTTTCAATTTGATACCGAACATCAATCAGACCCATCCTAACCCTATTGAAATCATGCTAAAATCGACACTCAAATATCAATCACCCTCATCGGAACCGCAACATTTGTTTTGTACATGCCAAATTATCTTATATGACCACTTGTGCGCATCATCGGGAGTGTATTGTGATCCGACCGACTTCGACATCGGCACTCGCGGCGGCCACCGCGATGCCCTCGGTGGCTATGATGGCACCCATGGTGGTCACCATGGCGCTCACGGAGGTCATTGCAGTACCCACGACGGTCACCATGGCGCCCTCAGACATCATCACGTAGCCCTCGACGGTGACACCGACGCCCGCAGCGCCAACGATAGCGCTTGTGCCCCCACCAATAGCACCTACTTCTCTCACAGCGGTGCCTGCAGCATCATCCGCAACACTCTCGACAAAAGTGGCAGTGCCCGTGGTGCTGATCGCAACAAAAGTGTTAGGAAATTTTCAAAACACCGAAAACCCATTTCACTAAATGATTTACCAAAAACACTAAGCTAAAAATTTTACACGCCCATTTTCTTAAACATGCTAAAAGTTGATTTTCAATTGGCTAAATTTTTCACAAATCAACAAAATTTCACAAAGAGGGTTTTCTCAGGGTATGTACCGGTGGACCGTAGGCTACAGGAAGCTCATGTCGTCGAACTCGTTCAAATCTATGTTAGTGGTAAGGGATCGCCATCTTCTTCCCTAGAGCAATTTTTTCAAAAATCAAGTGCACAAATGATGAGTAGTAAAAGTGACTTTTACCATTTAAACTTAAAAAGGGGCATTTAAGTGGGATGCATTTTCCCTCTTGTTTACAAAATCAAATTAATCAGCTACTCAACCTAGTAGGGCAGCGATTACAAAAAAAATTTAATCAAGAGATAAATCAGATCAAATCTAAAAAATCTAAAAAAACTAAAAAAAAAATCAAAAATTTCAAAAAATTTAAAAAATTTGAGAAAAATTCAAAAAAATCAAAATTTTTTAAAAAATTCAAAAAATTGGAAAATTATTTGATTCGTCTCCTAAGGAGGCATCCTTGCATCGTTATTTATCAAAGCACTATCTGGGGCATCATATCAAAACTTAATCCGCATGAAATCGAATTTTCTTTGAACCAATGTGTCATCACACATCGCTTCAAAGAGGGGCAAAATGTATACACCTAAAAATGGTCTAGAGATAATTGATTAAATACACAATTATTTAATTGAATTTAATTGACAACCCTTCCCAATTAATTAAATTCACAATAGTTTAATTAATTCCCCTAATTTCATCTACTTGTAAATAAATCTAAATGATTTATTTATATAGTTCATTTCATATCCCCCCCCTTTTGATTAATTAATCCAAATTAATTAATAACTCCCCCATTAAATTCAATTCTTGTACTCCCTTTAATTGAAGTTAACAAATTATTAATTTGTTGAGTTTAATTAACAATTTCCTATTTATTTGAATTTCTAAATTCAAATGAGCACATGGCTCCTAACTTCTAACCACCTAGCCTAACCACCTTCTAACCTAACCCATTTAGTCTAATCTTGGGCCTAACAAACCCTATCCCTTCTTGCACATCCTAACCTCCTTATCCTAACCTCCTATGGGTTGGATATTCCCTCTTGGAGACACATGGCACCTTTGCCACATGCCTTCTCCCCTTTGACACTTGACTTCTTGTGGGAAATTTGTTAGAGATTATTAGACACTTGCCACCACAAGGATGGCATGTGTATCTCCTTCCAACCTATTTTCCAACTTCCTCAATCCTGGCCTTTGATATCTCCATATCAAATCTTGACCGTCGATTCCTACCACCTTAGCATTGGCCTTGGAAATCCTACAAATGCACCTCATTTTGATCAATCAATCCCCTTGTATCTTAGTTTAAATCTGCATCATTACTCTTGTGAATTCATTTTGAGTATTTAGTATAGTTATCATAACTTCAATATCATATTATCAAAACCTTGCATTTAATCTAGAATTGTGTAGCTACTCATATCTTGATTTGTCATCTTGATGGCCATTGATTGCTTCTAAGAGCCACCTACATACACCTTCAAGTTCCTTGAGATTAGAGGAAGATGGGACATTTCAAGAGAGCATAGTTTGTATTTCTTAATCTTCATTTTCTTTTTGTTTTACCAATTGTCTCATCTATGTGTTTGTTTATTATTGACAGTATTTTTAGCATCACAATATCTTTAATAATATCTCATTGTATGAGATATAGTGGACACTTTTTTAAGTAATTTATTTCAATGGTTTTAACATATGATTAAAAATATCAGTGTTATTTAAATTGGGAGAGTTGTTTTCAATGTTGATTTGATTACTTTTAAAGCTGGTACATATTCTAATAGTTTTATTATAACTTAATTTACAAGTTGTAAAAAATATGAAAAAAATAAATGGGATTTTAGTTTTATGTTTATGTATCACAAATTTTATAAACACACTTTATTTATCTTGCAACTATTGTTCATGAAAACAAAGGAGACACATAATTTAAAAGTAATGCAAATATTGTACTTGATCACCTTTATGCATCATATATATATAAAAATAGAAAAATAGAAAAATATATATAATCAATCTTTCTAAGGATCATGATGATTTCAAAAATAGAAAAATAATGTGTTGCATCTACCTCCTAACACCTAAAAGTAGCCTCAAGCTAAACTAGTCACCCATCCATAATTTCCTACCCAATCTATGCCTAATCCCAAAAAATAATAGACAATACACATATATATGTGTATGTGTATGTGTATGTGTATGTGTATGTGTATGTGTATGTGTATGTGTATGTGTACGTGTACGTGTACGTGTATGTGTACGTGTACGTGTATGTATGTATGCATCGTATATATATAAAAATAGAAAAATAGAAATATATACTAAGGATCATGATGATTTCAAAAATAGAAAAATAATGTGTTGCATCTACCTCCTAACACCTAAAAGTAGCCTCAAGCTAAACTAGTCACCCATCCATAATTTCCTACCCAATCTATGCCTAATCCCAAAAAATAATAGACAATACACATATATATGCCATGGATCAATCAAGCATAGTAGGTTTCAATGCTATTCCTTTGAAAAAATCCAATTGCAATCAAGAAAAACTTTGCCAAAACCGTCTCCTCCAACCATAGTCCAGATCACTAATGACGAGGAGATGTTTTTCATAAAAGAAAATTTAAAATGATTAAAATAAGATTTGATGGTTCTCTAATATTTACTAGAGACCATCTAATACTTCTCTAGAACCAATTTTTGGAGCCTCTTAAGAGCCTCTCTAAATTCTAGTTTTGATTTGTTATGACCTCTTTTATCTTCTCTAGTACACTTTGAAAACTCATAGATAAATATAAGTATTGAGGGAAAAAAATTCAAATAATCAACAGTTCAAATTGATTTTTATTTTGAGATTCTTGGAAGGGATAGATAATTTGATTAATATTTTTATTATAATTATTGCATCAGCCATTCATCTCATTATGCATATGACCAGAAAACAAAAGTGAATGTGTTGATATGACATTTAGTAATATTTTAATGATTATCAATCACTTCACTTCATGGATTATGTAGTAATTGTAGACACTTAAAATTGCCTCATGCCTACAAACACCAATTTTACTAATTATTCCTCTTAATATTCTTCATCATTTTCATAATCTCTCTAATTTCTTAATCAATTAATCATCCCCCTTTTTAATATTAATTAAATAATCATATTATTTAATTAATTTTGATTATCCACTTTAATTAAATGATCTTTATTGTTTAATTAAATTTAATTTCTATCTTCCCATAATTAAATAATTTTAAAATATATATTTAATTATCTAATGATGTCCTTTAATTAAATAAATTTCATAGATTTGTTTAATTTCATTTAACTCTCATAAATTAATTTCCCTCCAAATTCAATTCAAATTCACTTTCCACTAATTTCAATTTTATTTCACATTTTTGAAAACCCAAATTCAATCTAAATGACATTTCATCCTAAATTTCCTACATCATATGTGGAAATTGCTAACTGCCACTAACTCTCAGTCAGTTCTTAATCACTTTTCCTAACTAGCCAGTCACTTCCCCCTTTTTCGAAATCAACTTTTTCAAACTACTCAATCAATTCAATTCCACTCTCAATCATGTCTCTTGACTAGTCAATCAAATGAGTTGTTCCCTCAATCAAAGTCAGTCAAAATGAGTAATTGTCTTTCACCAGCTTCTCTCATAAAATCTCAACCATTGAAAATCATATCTTCAAATCAATTTCAATCATCGAACCAAACATCTCCAAATCTATAAATTGAACATCAGTCCTCCCTTTTTAATAACCATTATCTTAGAACCACGATCTTCATAATTCTTGTGCTTACATATTGCATGTACTTCCAAAGAGCAACTTTCAAAGCCAATTTCCCCACAAGAAGAAGGACAATGGAGAGAAAGCATATTGAAGTCAACATGGGTTTAATCGTTTTGTGATTTCATATTGTTTTATTATTGATTTCAATTTTATTTCTATATTGAGTTGTGACTAAATTTGTTAGTTATATTTTAGGTTTTGTTGTTGCCTCTTGATCTAATTGACATGCTAATTTTCCCTCGCAAAAATTCTGGTGAACTTGACATGAAGAAACAACTTATTGACCTCTGATTTTTGTGTGTTGTGTAGCTACAAGTCATTGTTTTTGCAAGTGCTAAAGATTTTGCATTCGCATAATTGATTTTCACATACGACTCATTGATTTGTGCATCCGTCATATACAAATTTTGGAATTGTTGCATATAATCTTGCAATTGCAAAATTATTTTTGCATTTGCTAACTAGGATTTTCACAATTGCCTACTCAAAATTACCACATTTATGAAAACGGGCATAACTTTTGCATAACTTATCAGATTTTCGAGCTTTATAATGTGTTAGAAAGTTGTTTCGATGCTCTATAATTTGGTATAATTCTATTTTCTATATATATCATAGAAAATTTTCTAAATTTATTTGGAGTCACCCCTTCTTTTTAAAACTTCATTTTCTCATATCTTTTTCATACAAGATCATCTTTTAGTAATTTTTTTTTTTCAAATCTATGAGAAAATCATAAGGAATTTACTCATAACATGTCTTATATCATTTTTATTTTATTAATTTTGGGCTATTCTTGTTGTTACTAACTCACTCTATGTAGCTTATCCTTCATTTGATGAAGACCCCTCAACTTAGTAACAATTTTCTTGTAGGAAAAGGAGTGGAGTTGAAACTACTAATACGTGCTTTGTAGGATTTCATTTTCTCATTTTGTGCTTTCATATGTTTGGTAGTTATAAAATCCTTCACATTCTTAAAGTAATTAACCATTGTGTGATTTTCTTGTGGGCTTTCACATTTATTTAGATGGACCAAAATTGTTATGCATGTATCCTCTCCCCTTGCCTTCGTAGATCTGGGGTGCACAAGAAATGCATAATCACATCCACTTTTTCTTTTAGTAGGAGGCTTACTTCGGGACCTCAACACCCCAGGGTTCAACTTCAAGTGTACCTATCTAGTGAGCTATATAAAGGACTAAAAGTGAAAGTTGTAAGTCTAGCTGGTGAAGCCCCATTGGTCATTTCCTATGTGTTCCCTGGTGATGCAAGACACATATGAGTGAGGATCTATTTTTTATGGTGAAAGTATCAAACAAGATCTCAAGGACTCTTTTCTTAGGCACTGGTAGTCTTGGACCTTACTAAACACCTTTGTAATAAGAGACCACCCTTTTTTACTGAACATTACAATGATTTTTAGTGCAAGGGTGTAGCATCGCACCTTGAAGTTACTCGCCATAAACCTCCCATGACATAGAGATAGAAATCATTGGCTTGGTATAATCTATTCATATTTTTCAGGGAGAGGGTAAATGTGTCATCCTTCTAGTCCTAGAGGCCCCTACCTATCCTACTCAAGAAAAGACTTGCAGATGTGGAACACCCCTTTAGGTGTGAAGATTTTTGGTTGAATGAGTTTTTAAGATGTGGCCCTAACTTCAATGCAATGAGCCTTGTCCTTTGGAAGTGAACACTATCTGAAGACCAGTGAAAAATTTGGCTAAATTTGGCCTATGAATACACATAATTACGATGGTCAAAATTAGACAGTAAACAACCGTACTTTATTATTTGTATTTTGTTTGTTAGTTCACTTAATCTATCTAAAATTTTACCTCAAAACAATCCACAAACTTCAAATTTTTAAATTAGGACAAAGTTTCTCAATTGATAATCTATTTTCACATTTTACCTCACCATGTTTCACAATTGCTAAATAATTTTTCATATTTTTCCTAAATCAAGCTCACAATTACTAATCAATTTTTGCATTTGATTACAATAATTTTTGCAATTGCCAGATCAAATTTTACAATTGATTGTTCAAATCAATAATCCAAAGGGTCAATTTTAAATCACTCAATTGGGATCCAAATTTGTTGTATCTTTGTGACTAATTGAGCTTTTAGAGTCTGTAGATGAATCTAGTTTCCTATTTTTAGAATCATCTCAGTTCCAAAAGATCAAATTTGCAACATAAATTTCTTTAGTGTCACCTTAGTGAAAGATAAAATTCCCAAGCATTAGCATCCTTAGTCTAATTACGTTGTAGGAAGCATTAGAAACTCAAAATATCAAGTCAAAAGATTGAAACATAGATATTGTTGAGAAACCAAGACCTTATTAAGCTTTTGTCATCACCAATCAACCAATCCTCAAGTTCAACCCTCATGCTCATAAATCTAGCTTAGTGTCAAAACTTTTGTCAAACATTCAATCAATCCCCATCTTATCTCAAGTCAAGGTGTAGTTATTAGTATCCTTAGGTGACCATTTGTAGCCTTGTGCTTCTAAGTTTCTTAGGAATTAGGTTTGCCTAGTCCTTGCAATTTCATCAATACACTATCAAAATCTAGAAAATCTAAAAACATAGGTGCATTTTAGTTACATTATCATCTAAAATTCCAAAAAATATCCAAAAACATAGTTTCCACCTTTACATTCATTAGCGTATTCCTAGGAGTCTTTCATGGCCTATACATGATCCCAGAGAGAAATAAAATATGTCAAAATGCCTCTTTCAAGCATGAACAAAATCATCCACCTATGTCTAGCAATGGTTCATTCCAAAGTGATTATATCATTGCCATGTCTACTGTTACTTATTTTTTCCACTCTCGGTATAAAAAATAACTCTAATGAATCATAGATCTTGTATAAAGGTTTGGAAAGGTCCAAAAATTAATTAAATACTTGACACATATAAAAGATAAGTGTAGAAAAAAGGAAAAAGAAAAAAATTCTCTTCTTGGTGCTTTGAAAAATAAGATAAAACACGAAATAATATTTTATTAAATAGTAATAAAAGGGAAACAATAGTTCTTAAAGTCATGTGATCCCATGTGGTATGGTGACATGGAAAGCTTCATGTCTAATCTTTGAGAGAAAAGAGATTTTCAAACTCAAAAACCTCCCCTTAACTATAGCTCTTGATTGAGTTAGTTTTTGTTTTTGGTTTTGAGTTGAGCTTGAATCCTTTGCACAAGAAAACAAACCCTAGTTTTCAAAGATGATCTGAAAAATATTTTCACTTGTATAATGGAGGAATATTGAGTGTCAAGCAACATGTTCCTCATCTCCCTATCATCATGCACATATAGGGAAATGGTATGCCAAATTCGTCAGTTCTTGGAAACGTTATCACGATTTAAGAAAGAGATGATCTAAGTCTTTAAAGTTTCATGCATTTTTATTTGGCATCTGCATGCATTGCAAAGAAGCCCATAACAAAGAGTATATCACATTCTATTGATAAGGTTTTAGTTGATGTTAGGGATATTTGCATATTCTCATAATATCATGTGTGTAAAAGATATAAGCCATTATGTATTGTGAGACAGAGATACAAAAAATTAAGAGGGGATTATTTTCAATGATAAAAGATCATTGTCAAATCTTCCAAAGTTATTTGAATAGTCTCAAGCTTTCAAGATGTCGAACATGTTGATAAGATTGCTATTTAAAGAGACAAAAGGCAATGTTTTAGGTCAGAGACTTGTTTTTGGGTATACTGACTTCTCTCCATTGTTTAATGTGAAAGTAAAATGCACAATCCAGGGTACAAGGCCAACAAATTAATCAAAATGGAGCAAAATAAAGCTTTATAGAGTAGCTCATGAAAAGGACAGTGTTACAAAGAGAATGGAAGAAACAAATTCTATAAAGACAATGATTTTGAAAATATAGTACCAAAGGTCAAAGAGATCCAACAAAGGATTAGTTTAGAGTCTAGGATTTATGATTGTCCCAGTGTCAGAGTTCCCCAAGAGATCACACGGAGCTTCAAGGACAATGTTTTACAAATATTAGAGCAGAAAAATGATGAATTAGCTTACAGTCTAGGCACTTAAACAACAACAACAAGGATATTCTACACATGAAATGATTGCAGTTATTAGTTATGGATCACATAAAACACAATCCCATGTTAACCCAAAGTATCAATTCTAATAAGGTCAGCCACAAAGACAATGGCATGACTAGAAAATTAGAAAATTCACAAGCTTTAAGAGCATCCATAGGCATGATTCGTTCATATCTTGAGATATACAAATTAGGTTTTCATAAAAAATAATTTTAAATTAGAAAAAGGCAAAATGAAAAATCCTAATAAAATTCGTGCAAACCCAATTTGTAGTATTTCAAAAAAATTCCTTAGTCCTAGCATGGATCAAAGATCTTTCAAACATCAAGAACATAGTCAAAGGTCTGAATTAGGTATTGAAGAAGATGGTAGTCTACAAGCTTACAAAGAATGATTTGTAACCTAAGTCCAAACTCATAAAATGCATTCAAAATGTGGTCATGATACTAATCATAGAGATAAAGGGTGACAATAGGGTTTTGAAGGATTGCAATAAAACAAGGTTTGCATGAGAAATGTGAAGAGCTATTCATAGTGAAAAGTTGTCATAAACAAAACTTGTTATAAAGAGAATTTGATTTATTCAATGCATCTATATTCATATCAGTCAAAGATATAACATCTTATTACAAGAATTTAGAGCAGCAAATGTTTCATTATTATCATAATGCATGGAAAGTATTGTAGCTACAGAGGTATTAGAACAAATCACAGTGATTGCAAAGACAAAGAATGGATCAGACCTAAGGAAGTAACAAGCATTGATAAGAAGATAATAGCCTAATTTGTGGGGCACAACCCATTAGCATCATAAAGGTAACCATAGAGAAAACAACAAAGAACTTGTCACAATCACAATAAGCATACGAAGACAAAGAAAATAATGCTAGCAAAGGGAATATTGTAGCATATCAAATATTTTTAGAACAATCCACATCAAACACACTAATGAAGAGAGATACTATGAATAATGGTTTCTTGTAGATACATTAGACAAAGTATAATCAAGAGATTCCAGTATGTAGTGCAAGGACCCGGCCATTAACACAAAAAAAAGACAGTCCAACATATAGGGTACGATATCAAAAGGTCAAATTGAAAAAATAGATTCCAAAAGAACAGAGGACATAAGGTTCAAATAAAGGCATAGAGTAGTTTCAAAATTTTCAAAGGAAGCTCAAAAGACAATCACAGTCAAAACAATGAATTACAACAGTCTTGATAATAGTCATTAAAAGGTAGAAATGCAATCACAAGGTAACAGTGATGGAAACATAAGAGAGAGTTCATTTGGGCATGAAAAATAAATAAAATCATGCATGAACCAATATTGAAATTGATTTTCAAAGGACGGTGATTTGTCCAAGAAACATTGTCCAAGAAATAAAAAATACAGTTAAAGACTCTATACACAGCCATAGGAAGATAGTGAAGGATAGAACTAAGCAAGATTTCATCTTCAAGAATACATCAATAACAAAACATCATGAATGCCAATAAGTGATTGAGAATGATACAACATCTATGCAAGAGAGTGGGATTCAAATCTTCAAGAAAAGATAAGAATGATGAACATGTAAAAGAAGAAAACTATGAAGAGTCCATGCCTAGAAAATTGAGTTAAGCTTCAAATGTTATTTAACTCTGCATGTCATGTATCATTTGAAATCTAGCCATCAGTAGAAGAGATCAATACAACTTCCTCAAAGCTTCCTTTGACTAATAAGTTTGAAGATAAAAGGTGGATTTTTAGTTCACACAGTAGTTCAAAGCTTAAATGATGGAGTCTATGAGGCAAATGAGGTAGATTATGATCATTTTGAATCCCTACATAGGTGGTACTTGAGTTAGTAGCACTTTGAACCCACCAAAATTAAGTTTGCAACAATTTGAAGACCTTTTTTGCATGCTTTGAAGTCAAATTAAACCTAGGAAGATAGGATCATGCAACATGAAGATGAAATCAAGAAGAAGCTTTAGTTTGCAAGCAACTCCAGGAGGCATAACCAGTTCATCTTCACTTCTTCTCAAGGCTTCTTCTATAAGTCTTTCATCTTCTCTCTTTTCTTAGGAGTTATTTTTCTTTCATCTAGCTTGCATTGTAGCCATCCAAGCTCTTTCAGGCTAAAGAATGCAATTGAAACTCAACATTTCAATTCTAGAAGCATTGTAATAGAATTACTTTTAGTATTCAATATAGAAGCAACATTCTTTCTCAGATATTTCTGGTTTTCATTATTGATATGAATTATTTGATGTATTTTTCGTGTTTTCTTTTCAAGAAACCTCTCAATGTGTCTCATTTTTGCAATGATAAGGTTAGGATTTCATGTAAATGTAGGTTACAAGTTGTGTTAGATTATTGAAAGTAGTTTGTAGTTGTGAAACTCAAGTTTCCTTCACACAAACGTTAAAACAAGAGGCCTTCTCATTGAATATTTACGTATTTCTTGATTTTTCTAAGTTGTGATCAGAAAAGCCTCTTTCATTAATTATGGTTGTGAGTTTAGGACAACGAATAGAATTAGAACATTTGGTGCATCACCTCCTCCTAGGATAGGTTTAAATCCTAATTATCATTCTATCTCATTACCTAGAAAGTTATTTCCAAGAGGTTCATCAAGGTGAACCAGCTCGCTCTGGAGATTCACCTTCAATTTGTGCAACCCACAGGTTTGAAGGTATTTCCATTTTTCATAGGATTGTTGACTTTTATATTTAGCAACATAGGTGCAATCCTTGTGACAATAATTTTTGGAACTCCTGGTGAGATGCGATTGAACTTCTTCAGTTCAATTTGCTGGTATTTGGTGTGGTATCAGCAATTTTAGCCTTTGGAGGCAAGATCCACATACGCCTTCTAGTATGTTTCAAAATAATCATTTATTCTAATTTTCAGCTCTTTGAATGAGTATAAATGTCAATTTTTCATGGAAATATGTGTTATTACCCCACATATAATGAGAATGCTACTCCTACAGCCTCTTATCAACCTTATCCAAGAAACTATAATGTTGGTTTTAGTCCAAATAGCCCTTCTACAAAAAGTAACCAACATGCATATCATGCTTGCTACCCACCCACCCTTGCTCACTCTTCTTGATAGCCTAACCAATCCTACAAACAGTCTCCAGGAAACTATTTTTTTCTAGACCAAAATGATCCTATTTCCAACCAGCTCCAAAATGACGATTTTGGAATTAAGGAAGTCAAGAGTATATTACAAGGTTTCATAGAGCAAATGGATGAGATCAAAAGATGATAAGAAGAGAATGATTTATCTTTCCAAGATTATCTTCATGAACAATAGGATGAGTCATCTCATCAAGCCTATCTTCATGAGTAGGAGGATTTGACTCGCCAATACCAATTTTATAAGCAATATCTTGTGACACAAAAGAGGTGGTATGATGAAAATCTTGCAAAGGAGTTAGCCATACAAAAGAAATACGAAGAAACACTAACAACTGCAAAAGAAGAGATGACAAAGATTTTTCTTGCTACATTACAAAAGGTAGAGGAACCATCAAACCTTTCTCCTTCATTATAAGAACCTAAGAAAAAAGCTAGCCCTTCTAGTGTCTTTCAAAATCCATTTTTTGAAATGGGTATCCCTACGTTCAACACATTATGCTTTATACCAGATACAACCACATTAGGGCCTGCAATCCGTCAAGACCAACCCCTTGAACAATCCATTTTCTTTCCAACAACCCAAGAAGTTCCACAAGTTGATCTAGTGGATCCTATTGTCTTCCAAGAGAGAAGTCATACTGAAAAAAGCATGTTGTAACATTGAAGTATAGAGAAATAAAATGGTAACCAACAGGAGGCATTGTCTGATTTATTCCATGAACTTCCACTTTTTGTTGAAGAAGGGGATGTTGTACTATGTTCAATGCCAGAAAATCAGTTGGGACAACAAGATGGTGTAAAGGAAGGTAATCATGATGAAGTCTTCATTTTATTAATTGATGAGCTTCCTTGTTTCAATGACCAAGATGAACAAGACAAGACAAACTTGGGACACCATAACTTGATTTTGAATGATGAAAAAGTGGAAATGGAACAAGTTTTCAATTAGGATGAACAAGTTTAAATACAAGATCTTATTTCTCAATAACAAGAGTTGGTTGGTCAAAGTAAAAGATTTCATATTTTTTATATTCAAGAAAGAAATGAAGGAGATAATTATAATGAGAGCATATTGTTAAACATAATTAAAAAAATATTGCTCGAAGTTTGTTGTTAAGCCTCCAATCCCTAGATCAGAAAATTGTGAGTAGGATATTATAGATGTCTCATCAAAGCTTGGAAAAGGTTGCAATGAAGTCCAAATCAGTCCTATTATATGGAAAACCAAAGAAGGCATTGAGGAAGACAAGTTTTGGGATGAATTGGAGACATTTTTTCTAAATATAGAGGATAAGACAACATCTTTTGAAGGAGTAAGTCATAAACATCATAAGAAAGATGTATAAGAGGCCATGGTGCCACATGAAGCATATGAATCAATTCTTTCCAATCATCAGAATAAGGTTGAAAAAGAAGTACATTAGCTTGAGATTAGAAAATAGAGCTCAATTTTCATTCACACAAGAGGCTACCCAATCAAATTCTTATCAAGAGTTGAAGGCAACAAAGTAGTACTTATCATACAATTACTTGAATGTGAACAAGTAGATGAAGAAGATCAGTCATCACTCACCTATCCACAAGAAGTTTTCACAAACAAGAAAGACAAAGAGTTAGGTGGCTAAAATTTCATTCTTGAATATGTCCATAAGCATGCAATACATCCAAAGTTTGGAAGAAAGGAATGTTATTTTTCAAAACCAGTGAATGGTTTTGTTTGAGAAAATTTTCATCCTTGGTTAGGATAGGGTAGAGTAGGTTTCATTTAGCATTTGTCATCCTCCAAGTGCTTTGGCACTTCAATTCAATTTTTCAGGTAGTTGGTTGCTACTGTTACAATTTTCTAAAAGTTGAGTCTAAGTCTGATATGAGTTTGTTTGAAGTCAATACTAAGACTCTATGCCAAATGGATGCTAAAGGCTACTAGTTTCTTATGCTTAGGAAGAAAACACCCCTGAGATGTCACTAGAATGTTACTTATTTTTTCCACTCCCAGTGTAAAAATTTTCTCTAATGAATTAGAGATCTTACATAGACCTTTGGAAAGGTCCAAAAATTAATTAAATACTTGTCGCCTATAAAAGATAAGCGTGGAAAAGATGTAAAATAAAAAAACCCTCTTGTTGGTTCTTTGAAAAATAAAATAAAGCATGAAATGATGTTTTATTAAATAGTTTGATTGAGTTAGTTTTTTATTTTAGGTTTTGAGTTGAGATTGAATCCTTCACACAAGGAAACAAACCCTAGTTTTCAAAGATGATCTAAAGAAGAGTCACACTTGTATAAGGGAGGAAGATTGAGTGTCAAGCAACATGTTCCTCATCTCCTAGTCAACATGCACATATAGAGAAAAGGAATGCCAAATCCGTGAGTTTTTTGAAATGTTATCATAGTTTAAAAAAGAGATGATCCTAGTCTTTAAAGTTTCATGCATTTTTAGTTGGCATCCACATGCATTGCAAAGAAAGCCCATAACAAAGAGAATATCACATTATATTGATAAGGTTTTAGTTGATATAAGAGATCTTTGCATGTTTCCATTACACGTTCTCATAATATCATGTGTGTACAAGATACAAGCCACTATGTATTATGAGACAGAGATACAAAATATTAAGAGGGGATTGTCTTCAATGATAAAAGAGCATTGTCAAAGCTTTCAATGTTATTAAAATAATCTCATGGTTTCAAGATGTAGAATATATTGATAAGATTTCTATTTAATGATATAAAAGGTAGTGTTTGAGGTCTGAGAGAAAAGAGGGCATAGAGCAACACTAGTTTTGGGGTGTATTATAACCAAAAATCACATCAGCAGAAATTCTCACCAATTGACATTCATGCCACCTCTGAGCTGAAGCTATGGAAGTTTTCTTACCCAAATTACACCATGGAGAGTGTCTAAGGAAATCCCTATATTCCACTGAAGCCCATGTTCTTGTTATAAAAACATGATATTTATCTGACCCCATGTAGTGCCATTTTCAAAGGCAGCCCAAAGTTTTAGAGAAAATTCATTAGATCCCATCGACATACAAAGCATCGGCAGAAGATGCACTTAAGAGCCTTTCTATGAAACAAAAATATCAGACAGACTAAAGAGAAGCCCAACAATACCGAAGTCTCATCGAAAGACTAGTGTCGATGAAAGAAGCAATAACTCCATCAAAATAAGTGTTCCATCAAAATAAGTGTTCCATCAAAGAGTGACATCAAACAATCTTAATGAACTTTTAGCGAACCCAAACCCTCATCGATATATATGTGTCGATGAAGTCACATTGGAATCCATCGATAAAAACTTGTCGATGAAAATAAGGATTTCAATAAACAAAGTAAAGCATGTATCGAAGGGACAATTTTATTGACACCAACAGCTCGAAGAAAAGAAATCCAATTTCATCAAAAATTCTTTTTCGATGAAAACGTGATGTCGATGGAACCCTGAAATTATAGACCGAAGAGGCATGTTTCACCAAAACAAGGTACTATCCTAAATAAAGTAACATATCAATGGAAGCGAAGGAAGTCCCATCGACATGATAAAACATTTCGATGACAAGGAATCATGGAAGGGAAAGATAAAGGTTACAATGAAGAGAGGGTTTTCATCGAAATTACATCATCGATGGAGATAGCGATTGTTTTTTTGGAAGAATAGGTGTTGATAAAAAGGGAAGCATCAGTGAAAGTTGTAAGTATCCGAGTGAATCCATATTTTCATCAAAACGATGAGTCACTCATAAGGATAAATGTCGATGAAACCTAAGTATCGAGGGGCATAAAAATGATGTTATCAAAGGGCTTGTTTCATCGAAATATGACATCTAAAGGGAATCAATAGAATTTTAAAAGATTCAGCGAAGGAAAATCCATTGGAGGATGTTGTGAGCTAATGCATTAAAACTCAAGTTTGCATTGGACTGTAGGGAGATCTTGTGTGAATCTGAGCAAGTCACATCACCATAAATTCAAATCATCTGCCTTAATGACCGTTGTAGCAACAGAAATTGCAAAACAGCTAGAACAACAAAATTACTCAGACAGATAAAGGAGGTTGAGCGAGAAAGGAATTAGTGTAGCAAAGATACAAGCATTATGAGAATAACAAGGAGAACTCTAAGTGGTCTTTCAAAAGCCCTTTCTTCTATTTGAATTCAAAGGAGATACAGATATGGAAATCTCTTCCTCTAGAAAGGGCAAAACTAAGAAGGGGTCAGAATCATCTAAGGAAGAAAAACCTAAATGACAAAAGGAGGGACGAAATCTAAGCCAGGACATCCTCGACCAATTTCCACTTTCCAGCCAACAATCCTGGAAGATTAAAGGAGGAGACGATGGATTAGAAGACCAGTTTCAAAACCTAGGGGATATATGGACATAGGTTAGAGGACATGAATTGTTCATCTTCTGCTATGCTAGGAGGTTCACTGTAGAACCATTCTGCAACATCTAGAGAATAAATTTAGGAAGATTAATAGTACCCAATGTCTTCGTAAATGTCAAGATAATGATGGCGGTGGAAAACCAGTTTGATCCTCAAACACAGACCATCCGAAATTATAAGGGCAACTCCCTGCTGCCAATTACTAAGGATTACATTGAGCATGTTTTTGGGTTGGAATGGGGATATGAAGAGGAAATTAACATAGAAAAATTGGTCCAAGAATATCTGAATATGGAGTGAATGTATAAGTGATGGAGACTCCCTCCACATAGGCCAAAAACTGACAGACATGTGACTCCATTCACCGACACTGATAAGGCCCCGTTTGATGTCAATTTGTTCTCCTCTTACTTCAAGCTCACTTGCTACTATGTTGCACAAATTATCGGTGTAGAATCCTCTTCACTAATGGACATTGCAGCTATGGTTATCTATGTCAATATCCAGTTGAAGGATCCCAGGACCTTTGACTTTGTTGCCTATCTTTCCCATGCCATCAATCATGGATTGAAGAAATTCAAAACTAACAGAACACATATAAGTTTCAGGTTCTAATCCCACATTATGCACATGTTACTCTACGTAGGACAAGAAATAGAGCTATGAAACAAAGATTTGTCCATTAGGGAGTATGATAGATCAGGTATTCGGAAGCCAGTGCAATTATGGTTATCCGCTTGGGACCAACGTTATGTAAATAATCATTATATGCATTTCGAAGAGCATTTTGTCAAACCTATGTATAGATTGCTTGGATGTCCATGCAATTTCTCACTATCTCCACAAATCAAGAAATTTCTCAGGCCACAAGAACTTGATGAATAGCAAGGAATTTCCCATAATTGGGGAGATTGGTATTGCTTTTTGGATTATACTCAGATTAGGGTATACAGGTTCGAAGGAGAACCCTATTTTTTGCCAATAACAGTTCTAGATAGGTTAGCATACCTGGAGATTGTAAGAAAACTCTTGATAGCAAGTGCAAAGAACCTCACTAATCATGGCAAACAATCAATTATGTCTAGTTCATTATTCTTTTCAAACTTCTTCATTAAAATTTCCAAAAGCTATGGTCTCTTACAGCAAAAATTGGAATATTGTTTGGTAAAAGCTGATCCTTGACCAAATTTTGATCTGGAAGGATATATGACAAAGCTCGGAAGTCATAGAGGTTGAAAAGTATTGATCATGTGTCCATGATGGTTGACGACTTCATCAGAAATATGGAAAGAGAAGAGGCCACCAAGAAAAGAAAAACATATGAAAAGGTTCTCAGAGCTTATGAATGGAAGATGAGAAGAGGCAAGATCAACAAAGAAATTGTTGAAGGAATTGAAAACCCCATGGAGAAGGCAGAGAGATTAATATCACATGAATTAAAAATCATTGAGGATGTATCATTATATGTTTTCAAAGAAAAGACTAAAGATCCTAGGGAGACTACTCCCCTTTCTCATTTATCCCCTACCACCACTATTGAATGCATTGATGTTGAAGAAGATTTACCACCATCAGGGTTAGGTCTAGATCACCCTATTGATTTAGCTATAGGACATATTAATGAAACACAAATTGATGATGTCAGGATCCTCAAACATGAGGAGTTTATATCGGACCAGGAGTTCATTCACAATCCTGAGTTCAAAACTTTCTTATATCAACACAATGACCAAGTCATTAGACAACAGTTTGGAACCATGCCGAAGGAGGATGCCCTACAATTATTACAAGAGGCCATTTATACTAAAAAGAAATAAATGACTCCCAAAAAAGGCAGAACGCTCCTTAAAGAGGCCGGTGTAATAATGTATTCTGGATGGGAGATGAAGGCAGCAATCATGTTTGATAGTTTTAGAATAAAACAACATACTGATAAGAAGCTATTGTCAGAAGAGGTAGATAAGATTTGAATGGGATCTGGATACGATCCATAACAAAAGGCATTACTGCTTTGGGCTTTGTACCCCAGAGATAAGAGACCCCTGTTAGTTGATACTGATGAAGCCTTCGAGCATTTTATGATCCACCAGGTAGGGAGAAATGATCCAAGGATCATAGTTCAATTGAATTTAGATGTTGCAAAGATTAATAAAGATCAGGTCAAATTCTTAGTTAGGGAAAATCAAACCTTGAAAGGCTTATATGGTAAAATAGAGGAAGAAAAACAATATTGGAGAGATAGAGCATCAAGGTTGGAATTAGCCCCATGGAACAGAGAGATCAAGTTTACCTCATATGAAGCCAACATTGTTCTTATTGAGAGTATTCCATATGCAAGCTATTGGAGACATCGGAGTGAGAAGGGTGACAGGTTGCTCAGAGACACCAAGAAACGCACTGTTAAATTGACTGATGACATTGTCAACACTCATTTAAGATCATGTTAAAACATTCTTGAGGAAATCTGGAAAATGCATACTGGGACTATCAAAGCTTATACCGAGCACACCAGATTATAGGGAAGAATCGATGAAATCATGACAATTCGTGACATGCTCACCCCTGAGGACATAAGTGAGGCTGCAAATTTGCTGCAAATGCATGAGAAATTTGGGAACAGACTGAGAGAAATCATTCAGTTTCTCAAAGATGAACAATCTATTCACCTGCCTTCAGTGTTTCGTGATGGAAAAATAATTTCACGTGGAGTTTGGCAATGTGAATTAATAGGCTTCATGAACAAAGCTAGAGGACAGGTGGATAAGGATGGAGACATGGTGCCCTACATGACAAATGTGATGGAAAGATCATACACTATGGAAAGAGAAATGAAGAAGTGGGTTGTCGAATTCCAAGATTATAAGAGTGATGATTATAATAATGATTTGGAATTGATAAACTTGTTTATTTTTTAAGTTTAAAAAATAGTCGTTGCTTGTATGGAAGAGGTGTGTCTCTTCATTTAGAAAGGAAAAACTTATGACTCTCATATTTATGAATCAATATATATATATATATATATATATATATTAGTTGACCTTCATTTACATGAGTGGTGGATTAAGATTTCTTTGGGTATCAATTCTCTACAATATTACTAGATTAGCAAGGTTACTTTGAATCTTTGGTGTGGGTGTGGATAAAATCAATCTGAGTTTGAAAAAGCAATATTGATGTGAAATTGATAATTTCCTTTGATAATTGTTTAATTGGTCTTTTGCGAATAAAAGTTAAACCCAGTTAAGCAAATTGAGATTAATTAAATTTACACACAAGCACTCAGGGATAGGACAACTGACAAGCTCGCTATGAATTGGGAGTTTAAAAATTGTCTCGTTGAAGTTATACATGAATCCCCATAAGCAATTGACTATGTGGCCCAATTAGGGAAGGCATTGATCAACTACTTAAATTACTCTTAAAACACTATCTAATTATCCTTTTTTTAATTTTTGTTCAGTAGGAGTAGGAAATTAGGATTTAGAAGATTTAGTAGAAGAAACAACATAGCTTCCACAACAAAAATATTGAACTCATCTGCAATCTTACCTTGAAAAATAGTGTCATTCAAGTAGTAGGAAAACCATTTGGGAAACTCATTAAATCTGCAATAAACATACTGGTACACCCACCTAGGTCGTGCATAGCCTAAAGTGAGAGAGTTAGAAACCCCATTGGTCCACTCTACAAGATGGCCAAATCAATTGGGAGATTTTGGAGATAGCAATTGGCACTTCCTTAGAAACTTTCCAATCTGTTGATTTGAGATCCAATAGATTGGTTACTCTATTGGGGAGATAAGGAAGCTATCATTGGGAAGAATCATAAAGATTTTAGTGATCTATTGAAGAAAGAACTCTATTGGGGAAGGAACTATTAAGATTCTGTTGGGGAGTTGAATATAAAATATTGGTAAAATATAATCCAGAATCTCTGGTAATAGATCATTGAAGTAGTAACTAGTTTAGATTTCCCCATCTGAGTCCCACAACCAATAGATTGGCGACTCTACTGGGGAGAACATCTTAATAAGTTACTCTGTTGTGGGAGAGAACCTAGGAAGGTAGT
Source organism: Cryptomeria japonica (assembly GCF_030272615.1). Taxonomy (NCBI): domain Eukaryota; kingdom Viridiplantae; phylum Streptophyta; class Pinopsida; order Cupressales; family Cupressaceae; genus Cryptomeria; species Cryptomeria japonica. Next base: position 431,426,391 of record NC_081414.1, read on the forward strand.
AAATAATCTCCTCTTTGTAAGAGGTGGCGACTCTGAGTTAACAATTTTAGTTGTATGTACGGAAGAAGGTCTCTGAATCAAGGTCATCCCATCAAGCAGTTGGATTTTGACAAAACAAGAGACAAAACTCAGATAAAGAATCAGAAAAAATCCCTCAATGGGATTTAAGAATGCACTCCTTGATGAAAGACATAAACAATTCTACTCTGAGAATAATATAAATCCATTCTTAGGGATGCAAAGGGATCTGAATTCAGTTGGTCAAGGAGAGGGAGATATGGACTTGACTTTTGTTAATAATGCTTGAAAACATAAACACAAGGCCTAAGAACAGGGAGGATTTAATATTCCCCTAGGGTTTTCCTCTGGACCTTCTAACTCCTATCCTAGAAGTTTGGGAACAAGCTCCACAAGTTCAAGAAATACTATTGGATTGCTAGGGTGCCTTGAGGGACTTATAAAATAAGTCATGGATATTGCTATTGAAATTTAAAATCAAGGGATGACGCAAGAAGCCTTGGAAGCCTATGCCAAGATTGGTATTAAACTTGATGAAGGTGACATAGACCATGATGTATGAATGTACTAGAAAGCAGGTGTGAATGTTGACCAAGGTTGAGGACTTCACCAAAGAGCAGGTCTTGGAGTAAATAGTGGAGATCAGCATTTCAAATCATTTGAAAATCCCTTATATCAATTGCATATGGGAAAATCTCGGGTTGAATAATTTTGTCCAAAACCATCAGCAAAACTGACCACCACCTGAACCGTATGACCAATATAACTAATTCACCCACCAAGATTATGCCCAACCACAGTACAATCAAATGCCTTCTCTCACCCATCCCTACAATAACATTAATCATACTCAACACTTTGGGAACTACTTTCAGGGAAGTTATGGGCAAACCAATGTGGAGCACATCAGGAAATTTGAGTTTTCAGGGATACGAGGATATCCAGACCCTATCTCTAATAAATTAAGGACAGCAATTCCAAAATTTATAGGGAGTAATTCTACTTCAAGAGAAGGACATTATGGTGCCTTTGATACAGTCATGGAGGATTTTGGCTTCCCTCCTAAAGATGTCAAGATGAAGTTGTTCATTCAGTCACTGACTGAGGATGCAAGAGATTGGTTTAGAAATCTCCTAGGTGCTTCAATAAAGAGTCTTGTGGATTTCAAAAGGCTCTTTATAAATCTCCCAAGTGCTTCAATAAAGAGTCTTGTGGATTTCAAAAGGCTCTTTCTAGAACAATATGGGGATCATAACAACCCTGAATTTGCATTACATGAAATAATGACCATTAAGGAAGAACAGAATGATGCAATGGTAGATTTTAACAAAAGGTTCAATAAGACCCTAAACAAACTCCCAAGTAGGATGAAATTAGTGAATATTCTCTACTATATCAATGTCTTTGATAGAAAAACCAATTATGAACTCAGGACTGTAAGAAATCCAACAACACTGCAGGAAGTTATGAAAGTTGCTATTACCATAGAGAACAATAGAAAAGTTGCTGGGAAAATTGGAAAGAGGGATGATGCAAGGTTGTATAACCCAAGGCTCCAAAACATAATAAAGAAGAGGATAAATTTGATAAAGTGCTCAGTGCTCTGAAGGATCTATCCATGAAGCTAAATAAACCAGAAAAAAAAAATAGTTTTTTCACCATGATAGATTGAGACAGCATGACATGCCCTATAACACCACATGGAAAGATGGAAGACCAGTGGAAAGGAATCAAAAGGATAATGTATAGTAGCCTACCCCTGATCCTTTGAAAAACTTAGAAATTATATGTTGTATGATAATCCATGGTGTATGGCATGTCATATGCCTCATTCTTCATTACAATGTGTGGTTGCCAGGAAGCTGCAAGAAAAGAATGAAGTATATGAAGAACCTATGGAGGACCAAACAATAAACATGTTGTCTTTCTAGGAATATAATTCTTCTGAAGATGAAGGGGAATGTGACCTTGATTTCCAAATAATTAACCAACATTTTTGCATGCAACAAGTCTTCTCAGATGAGGAAGATGGGGCCCCAAATAACTCAAGCAAAATTAGACAATGAATGCCTACCGAAGAAGGAAAAAAAGTAATCACTACCGCCGTAGTGGAGCAAGCTAAAAAAATCTATAATCTACAAAATAAGGATGTTCATCCAGACCAAGGTATGCCATCTAGCAAGTTTATAAAGGAAAAAAGCAAGATAACTAAAACATCAGATAAAGTAAACAAGAGACAAGGGATAGGCCGCACAGAAACAATAGGAGGCAATACTGAACTAACAAAACATGTCAAAAATAAGAAGATAGATAAAGAATAAACAATAAAAGGATCATCAGCACCAAATGTGTCTTCATTTGATTTCACTAATGTCTGGACACAAATAAAATTCTCAGTCCCTCTTTTAGAAATGATGAAGGTCCTAGAGTATAGGGAGAAGGCGTCGAAATTAATAACAAGTGTCCCAAAAGAAATAGCTAAGGAACAAGGACAGCAAGACCAAGCTAAAGTCGATGAAGAAGAAGCAACCCCCGTAATATATTTGGGAACTACAATAACAAAGATTCCTTCGTAGGTTGATCCCTTTTACCTAACACTGGTGATCAATAACAAGAAGGTAAGAAAATGCATGATAGATTCAGGGGAATCCATAAACGTTATGCTAGCTGGAGTCAAAAGAGAGCTAGGGATGTGGGTAGACACAACTTATGGTAGATTCTATGTAATGGATAATAGGTCAGTCCCTGTTGTTGGTATTATGAAGAATGTAGAATGCAAGCTTGCTTCTTCTCCTGAGGCCTCTTATAAGACAGACATCACTATAGTAGATGTTCCTCCCCATTATGGAATGTTATTGTCTAGACAATGGTCAAATTTGATAGGAGGGCACGTTCAACTAGACTTATCGTATGCCACCATACCAGTGAATGGGCAAGAAGTTAGAATTGAAAGGGAACCTCACTCTACATATATAATAGAGAACATTGAGCCTGATGAAATGGTACATTTTTTGCAATCAAACATGGAGAATTTCAAGGTTTAGTTGGTGAAGCTCGAAACAGAGAAACTGTGTCCCATAGAGGCCCGTGCTAAGGAAACTGAAGACCAGGTTTGGAAAATGTACTTTGATGGCTCATGCAGCAAGGAGGGAAATGGAGCAGGTCTTTTGTTCATCTCACCAAAAGGATAAATGTTCAAACAGTCTTTCAAATTGATCTTCAATTGAACAAATAACATTATAGAGTACGAGGCTCTCTTGACAGGATTGAATTTAGCACTAAAGCATGGAATCAAAGTGTTAAGAATTTTTGGGGACTCTGAGTTAGTGATTTCCCAAGTCAAACAGAAGTATGCATCTAAGCATGAAAGGTTTAAGCAATATAGAAATGTAGTGTGGAATACAATAGAGTTGTTTGATGCATTTCAAATAACTTGGATAGATTGATCAAAAAACATGATGGCAGACTTCTTGGCTAATATTTCTCTCAAAGAAAATGATATCACATTGACTGGTATCTCTGAAATAAAAGTAAAGATTAGACCCTGTGTCCCTGATAATGTGTACAATTGGCAGGTGTTCCAAGATGATGTTGATCTCCTAAGATTCCTACAATGTGTAGAACAATACCAATCACAAGTCATTACTTTCAATGATTATGTGGAAAACATCAATGGGAAAGAGACTTTGTTTGGACAAGTGGTGGTACAATTAAGGACAAACAAATTTCCAAGAGGATTGGTGGCCTTGGAAAGAACATTTGACACAAAAGATGGGATAGAGACCATAGTCACCCCAGCATCAAAAGAATATATGGAAAAGGTAAACTTGGGTAGAGAGAATACTCCAAAAAACCTCTACATCGGCAAGAAACTTTCTCTAAAAATGAGAGAAAGGCTTATCATTTGGTTGAGAAATTATAGGCATGTATTTGTGTGGTCATATAAGGACCTCAAGGCATATAGGGAGGATTTATCCCAACATGAGATCCCATTGAAATCGATTGCCAAGACATTTAGATAAAAACAAAGGCCAATCAACCCTACTTTGTTGCCTAAGATGGGAGAGGAAGTTATAAAACTGAGGGATGCCAAAATAATCAGACCATGTAGGTACTCAACTTGGGTCTCCAATCTGGTAACAGTCAAGAAGAAGAATGGTGACATAAGGTTGTGTGTAGATTTTAGGAATTTGAACATCTCATCATTGAAAGATAATTATCATTTGCCAAATATGGATGCTTTGTTACAAAAGGTGACAGGATGTGAACTGTTATCCATGAAGGATGGATTCTCGGGCTACAATCAAGTAAAGGTCAAAGAGTTAGAATAGTATAAGACAACTTCCACCACACCTTGGGGGACATATGTGTATGCCAGGATGCCATTTGGACTAACTAAAGTTGGAGCCACCTTCCAAATAGTGATGGACGTAGCATTTGTTGAGTTAATAGATGTCATAATGGTGGTATATCGGGATGACTTAACTACATATTCTAAGAAGGTGGAGGATCACTGCAACCACCTAGAAATAAAATTCATTAAAGATTTGGAGTATGCAATATCACTAAATCCTAAGAAGTGCCATTTTGGGGTAGAAGAAGGGAAGCTCCTTGGTCATATAGTATCAAAAGATGGAGTAATAATTGACCCAACAAGGGTAGTGGCTATAAATGAGGTTCCTATACCTAGAACCATGAAAGATGTCCAATATTTCTTGGGACAAATAAACTATCAAAATATTTGTACTAAATTTTGCAGACATTGTAAAACCAATTATCCAGATGTTGAAAAAGGGAGAAAGGATAGATTGGACTGCAGAAGCATTGGATGCCTTTATGGTGATCAAAAGAGACATATCTGAAGCACTAGTACTCATATCCCCAGATTTCACCAAACCTATATTAATCTTCACATTTGCTTCTTTTTACACTATTGCGGCAGTAACGCTACAGAAAAACCAAGAAGGGCATGAACAACCCATTGCCTATTTTAGCAAATCTCTATCTGACACAGAGATAATATGTGATATAACTAAGAAACAAGCCTATGCCTTAGTGAAAGTAGTCAAGCACTTTAGACCGTATTTAGTTGGATCAGAAATAGTAGCTTATAATCCAAATGTTGTTGTAAAAGATATCTTCAAATAGACTAAAGTAACTGGAAGAAGATGCAGGTGGATAAATCAAATCCAAGAATTCAACATTGAAATCAAGATAACAAATGTTATAAAGGGGTAAGGAATAGCTAAATTGATGGCTAATGCGGGTATGGAAGAAGCACAGATAAATAGAGCGAAGTGGGAAGAAGCAAATCTCAGTATTGAATATACTCCATGGTATAAGGATATTGTGCATTACCTCAAAAACATGAAATGTCCTAAAGGGATGAATAGCAATCAGAAAAGGACCTTGAAACTACAAGTATCTAAATATGTGATATTGAATGCAAACTTGTATTGGAAGAATAGGAATGCAGTGCTATTGCTATGCTTGGATGAATATCGGTCACAAAGAGTGTTACAAGAGATGCATGACAGAGTATGTGGAGGACACTTTTTGGCCAGAACCACAACTCATAATTATTAAGAGTTGGATACTATTGGCCTCAAGTCTTCCAGGATACATATAAGTACATAAGAAAATGTGAGGAATGTAAAAATTTCTCTTGGAAACTGAAGTTTCAGGGATGTTTACCATTAAGACCCTTGCATGTAGAGGAGCCTTTTCAGCAATGGGACTTGGATCTCATAGGAGAGATAGCAGAGACATCAAGTGGGAGTCATCGATGGATCCTTGTAGCTACAAATTACTTTACAAAATGGGTGGAAGCAATTCCAACCAAACAAGCCACGAGCAAAGTAGTGATCAAATTTAGAAAATATCATCACAAGGTTTGGAGTTCCAGTAAAGCTTATCACTTACAATGGAATGTGTTTGAGATTTGAGGAATTTAAAACTTTCTGCAAAGACTATGGTGTGACAATATCATACTCATATCCTTACCATCCTCAAGCTAATAGGCAGGCGGAATCAAGTAACAAAAATATTCTTAAAATTATCAAAAGGGTGCTTGGAAAAAACAAAAGGGTGTGGGACTCAAAATTGAACTTGGTTGTTTGGGCAGATAGAATGACAATTAATAAAACCACAGGTAAATCCCCATTCAAGTTGGTCTATGGAAAACAGGCTAGGATGCCTTTGGAAAAATTTTTACCAGTCTACCAATTCATAGTAGACGAGGAGATTGGAATTATGGATCCAATGGAAGAAAGACTGGTGCAACTTGCTGAATTAGATGAAGATAGAATACAAGCAAAGAAAAGGAACATTTAAGCCCAAAAGCAAATGAAGAAATTATATGATAGGAAGGTGACTAATAGGAAATTCCAAGTAGATGATTTGGTTTTGATGTGGAATGCCAAAAACTATGAGAAAGGAAAGCATGGGAAGTTTGAAGCATTGCGGGTAGGACCTTATGTTATCATAGGGAAATTTGGGGAGGATTCATACTATCTGTAGAGTGTTTCAGGAGAAAAATAGGAATTGCCAGTGCATGGACAATTCCTGAAAAACTTCTTCCATTGAAAAGAATATATGTTACATGCACAGTAGATTAGGATCCACTCCATTGTGCATACACCATCCACTCTATCCATTAATCAAAGATTTTGAATTCTTGTAAGTATCCATAGCATACTTACATCCGCAAGATAGAGCCATTGTTATAACCAAAACTCTCATCAGCAGAAATTGTCACCACTTGACATTCATGCCACCTCTGAGCTGAAGCTATAGAAGTTTTCTTACCCAAATTACACCATGGAGAGTGTCTAAGGAAATCCCCATATTCCACTGAAGCCCATGTTCTTGTAATAAAAACATGATATTTATCCGACTCCATGTAGTGACATTTTCAAAGGCAGCCCAAAGTTTCAAAGAAAAACCATTAGATCCCATCGACATACAAAGCATCAGCAGAAGATGTGCTTAAGAGCCTTTTGGTGAAACAAATATATCGAACAGACTAAAGAGAATCCCAATGATTTTGAACTCTCATCGAAAGACTGGTGTCGATGAAAGAAGCAATAACTCCATCAAAACAAGTGTTTCAACAAAAGAGTGACATCAAACAATCTTAATGAACTTTCAGCAAAACTCAAACCCTCATCGATATATATGTGTCGATGAAGTCACATTGGAATCCATCGATAAGAACTCGTTGATGAAAATAAGGATTTCAATAACCAAATTAAAGCATTTATCAAAGGGACAATTTTATTGATGCCCACGGCTCGAAGAAAACAAAGCCAATTTCATCAAAAATTATTTTTCGATGAAAAAGTGACATCGATGGAAGCCTGAAATGATAAACCGAAGAGGCATGTTTCACCGAAACAAGGTACTATCCTAAACAAAGTAACATATCGATGGAAGGGAAGGAAGTCTCATCGACATGATAAAACATTTTGATGACAAGGAATCATGGAAGGGAAAGATAAAGGTTACAGCGAAGAGACGGTTTTCATCGAAATTACATCATCGATGAAGGCAACAACTGTTTTGTTGAAAGAATAGGTGTCAATAAAAAGAGGAGCATTGGTGAAATCTATAAGTATCTGAGAGAATCCAAATTTTGATTGAAATGATGATTCACTCATAAGAATAAATGTCGATGAAACCTGAGTATTGAGGGGCATAAAAATGATGTTATCAACAAGGCCTATTTCATCAAAATATGACATCTAAAGGGAATCAATAGAAATTTTGAAAGATCCAGCAAAGGAAACTCCATTAGAGGACGTGGTGAGTTAATGCATTAAAAATCAAGATGGCATTGGACTGCCAGGAGATCTCACACGAATTTGAACAAGTCACATCACCATAAATTCAAATCATCTTCCTTAATGACCGTTGTAGCAATAGAAATTACAAAACTACTGGCACAATAGAATTATTTAGGTAGATAAAGGAGGTTGAGCGAGAAAGGAATTATTTCAGCAGAGGTACAAGCATTATGAGAAGAACAAGGAGAACTATAAGTGGTCTGTCGGGAGCCCTTTCTACTATTTGAATTCAAAGGAGATACGGATATGGAAATCTCTTCCTCCAGGAAGGGAAAAACTAAGAAGGGGTCAGAATCCTCTGAGGTAGAAAAACCTAAATGGAAGAAGAAGGAGGGATGAAATCTAAGCCAGGACATCCTCAACCAATTTTCACTTTCTAGCCAATGATCCTAGAAGATCAAAGGAGAAGATGATGGATTAGAAGACTGGTTTCAGAACCTAGGGGATATATGGACAGAGGTTAGAGGACATGAATTGTTCATCTTCTTCTATGCTAGGAGGTTCATCATACACTAGTCTGCAACATCTGGAGAATGAATTTAGGAAGACTGGTAGTACCTAATGTCTTTGTAAATGGTGAGCTAATGACGGCGATGGAAAACCAATATGATCCTCATATGAAGACCATCTGAGATTATAAGGGAAACTCTCTTCTTCCAATTACTAAGGATTACATTCAGCATGTTTTTGAGTTGGAATGGAGATATGATGAGGAAATTAACATAGAAAAATTGGTACAAGAATATCTGAATATGGAGTGAATGTATAAGCAATGGAGACTCCCTCCACATAGGCCAAAAATTGACGGACATGTCACCATTCAATGACATGGATAAGGCCCCGTTCGATGTCAATTTGTTCTCCTCTTACTTCAAGCTCACTTACTACTGTGTTGCACAAATTATCAGTGTAGAAGCCTCTCCACTAATGGACATTGCAGCTATGGTTATTTGTGCCTATATCCAGTCGAAGTATCCCAAGACCTTTGACTTTGCCGCCTATCTTGCCCATGCCATCAATCATGGATTGGAGAAATTCAAAACCGACAGAACACATGTAATTTTGAGGCTCTTTTCCCACATTATGCACATGTTACTCTACATAGGACAAGAAATAGGGCTATGGATTGAATATTTGTCAATTAGGGAGTATGATAGATCAGGTATTCAGAAGCCAGTCCAATTATGGTTATCAGCCTGGGACCAACGTTATGTAAATAATCAATATATGCATTTCAAAGAGCATTTTGTGAAACCTATGTATAGATTGCTTGGATGTCCATGTGATTTCTCACTATCTCCGCAAATCAAGAAATTTCTCAGGCCACAAGAACTTGATGAAGAGTGGGGGATTTCCCATAATTGGGGAAATTGGTACATCTTTTTGGATTATACTCAAATTAAGGTATACGGGTTAGAATGAGAACCCTATTTATTGCCAATAACAGTTCCCGATAGGATAGCATAACTGGAGATTGTAAGATAGCTCTCGATAGTCAATGCTAAGAACCTCACTGATCACAGCAAACAATCAATTGTGCCTGGTTCATTATCCTTTTCAGACTTCCTCATTAAAATTTCCAAAATCTATGGTCTGTTATTGGAATATTTTCATTTGGTAAAGGGTGATCCTTAGCCAAAATTTGATCTAGAAGGATATATCCAGAAAGCTTGAAAGTCATAGAAATTGAAATGTATTGATCATTGTGCCCATGATGTTTGACGACTTCATCAGAAATATGGAAAGAGAAGAGGCCACCAAGAAAAGAACAATGTATGACAAGGTTCTAAGAGCTTATGAATGGAAGATGAGAAGAGCAAAGATCAACGAAGAAAAAGTTGAAGTAATTGAAAACCCTGTGGAGAAGGCCAAGAGATTAATATCACATGAATTAGAAATCATTGAGGGTGTGCTATTATATGTTTTCAGAGAAAAGACTAAAGATCCTAGGGAGACTACTCCTCTTGCTCATTCATCCCCTGCCACCACTATTTAATACATTGATGTTGAAGAAGATTTCCCACCATGAGGGTTAGGTATAGACCACCCTATTTATTTATCTATGGGACAGATTAATGAAACACAAATCGATGATGTCAGGATCCTCGAATATGAGGAGTTCATATCGGACCAGGAGTTCATTCACACTATTGAGCTCGAAACTTTCTTATATCAACATAAGGGCCAAATCATTAGACAATAGTTTGGAAGAGTGTCGGAGGAGGATGCCCTACGATTATTACAAGAGGTCATTTATACTAATAATAAATAAATGACTCCCAAAAAAGGGAGAAATCTCCTTAAAGAGGTCGATGTAATAATTTATCCTAGATGGGAGATGAAGGCAACAATCATGTTTGATAGTTTTAGAAGAAAACAACATAATGATAAGCAGCTATTGTTGGAAGAGGTAGATAATACTTTCATGGGGTCTGGATATGATCTAGAACAAAAGGAATTACTGCTTTGGGCTTTGTACCCCAGAGATAAGAGACCCCTGGTAGTTGATATTGATGAATCCTTCGGGCATTTGATGATTCACTAGGTAGCAAGAACTGATGCAAGGATCACAGCTCAATTGAATTTAGATGTTGTGAAGATTAATAAAGATCAGGTCAAATTCTTAGTTCGGGAAAATCAAACCTTGAAAGTCTTATATGTTAAAATAGAGGAACAAAAACAATATTGGAGAGATAGAGCATCAAGGTTGGAATTAGCCCCATGGAATAGAGAGATCGAGTTTACCTCATATGAAGCCAACATTGATCTTCTTGAGAGTATTCAAGATGCAAGCTATTGGAGACATCTAAGTGAGAAGGGGGACAGGTTGCTCAGAGACACCAAGAAACGCACCGTTAAATTGATCGATGACATTGTCAACAATCGTTTAAGATCATGTTAAAACATTCTGAGGAATTCTAGAAAATGCATACTGGGACTATCAAAGCTTATACAGAGTACACCAGATTACAAGGAAGAATCGATGAAATCATGATAATTCATGACATGCTCACCCCTGAAGACAGAAGCAAGGATACAAATCTGCTCTGAATGCATGAGAAATTTGGGAATAGGTTGAGAGAAATCATTCAGTTTCTAAAAGATGAACAATCTATTCGCCTGCCTTCAGTGTTTCGTGATGGATAAATAATTTTTCTTGGAGATTGGCAATATGAGTTAGCAGGCTTCATGAATAGAGCTAGAGGACGGGTGGATGAGGATGCAGACATGGTGCCCTACATGATAAATGTGACAAAAAGATCATACACTATGGAAAGTGCAATGAAGAAGTGGGTTGTCGAATTCCAAGCTTATAATAGTGACGATTATATTAATTATTTGGGATTGATAAACTTGTTTATTTTTAAGTTTAAAAAATTATCGTTGCTTGTATAGAAGAGATGTGTCTCTTCATTTAGAAAGGAGAAACTTATGACTCTCATAATTATATAAGAGGTTTTGTAATATTAAATCATTAGAAAGAGATACATAGGACTTGATAATAGTTTCAGCATTTTCATAAGTTCAAGAAATCATATCTATTGAATATTATGAATAAATATATATATATATATATATATATATATCAATTTGCCTTCATTTACTTGAGTTGTGGATTAAGATTGCTTTGGGTATCATTTCTCTGCGATATTACTAGATTAGCAAGGTTACTTTAAATCTTTGGTGTGGATGTGGATAAAATCAATCTGAGTTTGCAAAAGCAATATTGATGTGAAATTTATAATTTCCTTTGATAATTGTTTAATTGTTCTTTTGAGAATAAAAGTTAAACCCAGTTAAGAAAATTGAGATTGGTTAAATTTGCACACAAGCACTCAGGCATAGGACTACTGACAGGCTCACTATGAATTAGGAGTTTAAAAATTTTCTTGCTGAAATTATACATGAATCCCCATAAGCAATTGACTTTCCGGCCCAATTAGGGAAGGCACTGATCAACTACTTAAATTACTCTTAAAACACTAACCAATTCTACTTTTTTTAATTTTTGTTTAGGAGTAGGAAATCAGGATTTAGAATATTTAGTAGAAGAAACAAAATAGATTCCACAACAACAATCTTGAACTCATTTTCAATCTTACCTTGAAAGATAGTGTCATTCAAGTAGTAGGAAAAGTATTTAGGAAGCTCATTAAATCTGCAACAAACATACTGGTACACCCGCCTAGGTCATGCAGAGCCTAAAGTGAGAGAGTTAGCAACCTCATTGGTGCACTCTACAAGCTGGCCAAATCAATTGGGAGATTTTGGAGATAGGAATGGCACTTCATTAGAAACTTTCCAATCTGTTGGTTCGAGGAATGGGAACCTCATTTATAGCTGCTACCCTTTCAGGGTCAATTCTCACCCCTTCCTTGGATACTATGTGTCCAAGTAACTTTCCTTCTTCAACACCAAAATGACATTTTTTAGGATTCAAGGAAATCCCATACTCTAAGGCTTTCTTGAATATCTTCTCAAGGTGCTCACAATGATCATCAGCCCTTTTTGAGTATGCAGTTAAATCATCTTGGTATACTACCATGATTATGTCAATTAGTTCTGCAAAAGCCACATCCATTGCTCTCTGAAATGTGGCACCAACATTAGTCAATCCAAATGGCATTCGTGCATATACATAAGTGCCCCATGGAGTTGTAAAGGTTATTTTATACTTTTCAGTTTCTTTAACTTTCACCTGATTATAACCTGAAAACCCATCCATCATAGATAACAATTCACATCCTGTTACTTTCTGCAGCATGTTGTCCATATTTGGTAATGGGTAATTGTCCTTTAGAGATGATATGTTTAAGTTTCTAAATTCCACACACAATCTAATATCCCCATTCTTTTTTCTGACTGGTACTAAGTTAGAGACCCATGTGGAATATCTGCAGGGTTCGATAATTCCTGCATCTTTCATTTTTATGATCTCTTCCCTCATCTTTGGTAACAATGTTGGATTAATAGGTCTCTGCTTTTGTCTGAATGGTTTAGCTTCTGGCTTAAGCGGTATCTCATGCTGAAAAAGATCTTCTTTGTAGGCTTTGAGATCTTCATAAGACCATGCAAACACGTGTTTATATCTTCTTAGTAATGTCATCAATTTTTGCCTCATGGCAGGAGTTAGCCTTTTCCCAATGAAAACATTTCTAGGGGTTTCTTCGCTTCCTAAATTGACTTGTTCCACATCACTTTCTCTAACAGCTGATCCTTTAGTCTCAATTACATCCTAAGCATTGAAAGCCCTTTCCAACGCCACTAAGCCTCTCGGTAATTTATTTGACTTTAGTTGTATGATTTCATGTCCAAATAAAGTTTCCTTACCTTCAGTCTTTTCCACGAAGTCACTGAAATTTATTGCCTGAGTCTGATAGTGATCAATGCACTGTAAGAATTTCAGTAGCTCTGCATCATCATGAAACACTTTCCAATTATATATGTTGTCAGGAACTGATGGTCTCACTTTCATCTCTACTTCAGATATCCCAGTTAATGTTATATCATTATCCTTCAATGCAATACTGGCCAAAAAGTCTGCCATGATGTTCTTTGACCTGTCAATCCAGTTTATTTGGAAAGCACCAAAAAGTTCTATAGTATCCCAAACAGCATTCCTATATTGTTTCAGCCTTAAGTGCTTTGAGGAATACTTCTCTTTTACCTGTGAGACTATTAACTCTGAGTCACCAAACACACTGAGTAATTTAATTCCATGTTTAACCGCTATATTAAGACCATTGAGTAAGGCTTCATATTCTGCAATGTTATTTGTGCACTCAAATAGCAATTTGAAAGAATATTTGTAAGTTTCCCCTGTGGGTGAGATAAATAGGATCCCAGCCCCACTCCCTTCCTTGCTACAAGACCCATCAAAGAACATTTTCCATACTGGATCATTCCTCTCAACTAGGTCTGATTCAATAGAGATCCATTCATCAATTTTAGGTTTTGTCAACTGCACTTGAAAATTGTCCATATCAATTTGCAAGAAACATATTTGATTTGCTGACTCTTCCATGTCTTCTATGATATATGTGGACCGGGGTTCCCTATCAATTTTACCTCCTGCCCATTTATTGGAATTGTAGCATATGATAAATCTAACTGCACATACCCTCCAATCATGTTCGACCATTGCCTAGATAGCAACATCCCATAGTTTGGAGGGACATCCACCACTATGATATCTGTTTTGTATGATGCTTCAGGGCAGGCTGCCAATTTGAATTCTACATCCTTCATGATGCCAACCACCGGGACCGACCTATTATCCATGGCATAACATTTCCCAAAGGTAGTATCGACTTCCAATCCAAGTTCTTTCATCACTCCCACAGGCATAACATTTATGGACGCTCTTGAGTCGATCATACAATTCTTTACTTTTTTATTGTTTACCACCAAAGTAAGATAAAATGGGTCTACTTGTGTTGGGTTTTTGGTTATCGCAGACCCTAGATATATGACTGGGGCCATTTGTTCATTATTATTACCTTTTGGAACCTCTTGTTTCTGTTCATTCACCTTTTCCTTCTGGACACCTGAGATTATCTCAAGAGTCTTTTCTCTGTATTCAGGAAACTTCATTATTTCCATTAGGGGAACAGAAACTTTTAATTGCGTTAATGCGTTTGAAATATCAAACGAAGTGGAGTGTTGTGCCAAAGGAAATTTTGTTATATCTTCCTTTTGAACATCAAGACCTCTTGTATTATTCTTTGGTATATCTTCCTTAATCTTGGCTGCTTTACTTGTTTGCTTGGGTGTTTCATCATTTTCTTTTATAAAAAGACTAGTGAGTTTGTTTTGCTTTGGATTCACCACCCTATTCCTCAAATCATAAGTTCTTTTTGCTTGTGCAACGGCATAAGCTGTAATTCTTCTCTTTCCTTCTTTAGTGGGGATTCTGAGCTTAACACTTTCACTTATGTTGGTGGTTACAAGTAACACAGAGCATTGGTCAATGTTCATGGAATATGATCCTCCTTCTTCTGCAAAGGATATCATGTTAACAGTTGGATCACCCATATGTTCTTCATAACCATTCTCTTCCTCCTACAATCCTTTTGCTACAGCGCACAAAGAGGGAGCATGTGGCATATTGCAAGCATAACACCACATGTCATCATCTTGAGTATAGTTTACTGTTCTTTTCAAAGGATCTGGAATTTGCTGGTTGTCTCTGTGATTCCTGTCTACTGGTTTTCCATCTTTCCAGGTAGTGTTGTAGGGCATGTCATGCAGTCTGGGCCTCTTAGGACGATAATATTGCTGCTTCTCTATTTTGTTTACTCTTATAGATAAATCTTTTAGGGCACTCAAAACTTTGTCAAGCTTATCCTCATCTTTATTTGCCTTGGGTGCTTTAGGATTGTACAACCTGGCATCTTCTCTTTTCCCTACTTTTCCAGCAGCCTTCCTATTATTTTCTATAACAATGGCATCTTTCATAACATCCCGGAGGTCTCTAGGATTTTTGGTTCTCAGCTCATAGTTTGTTTTACTATCATAAGCATTGATGTAATATAGAATGCTTACCTCAGGTACTGGCTTCATCCTATTAGGGATTTTATTCAGAACCCTACTAAATCTTTTATTAAAATCTACCACTGATTCATTTTGCTCCTTTTTTATGCTAATGATCTCATGTAAAGCAAATTCAGGGTTGTTATGGTCTCCATACTGCTCAAGGAATAAATTTTTGAACTCTACAAGATTTCTAATAGTTGCATCGGGCAACGCCCTAAACCAATCTCTTGCATCTTCTATTAATGATTGCATAAATAACCTGATCTTGACATCTTCATGTGGTAAGCCGAAATCCTCAATTACTGCATCAAAGGCTTTACAATGAGCTTCTCCTGAGATTGCATTACTTCCTGTGAATCTTGGTGTTGCAGTCCTGATTTCATTTGGGATAGGATATGGGTATACCATCATTCCTAAAAAATCAAACTGCCTCATTTGTTCCATATTCATTAATCCATGTCCCCCATGAGGGTTCCCAAAGTTTTGGTTTATATTACCATATAAGGGCATCTGATTTTGATAAGGAAAAGGGTATTGATTCTGGTATTGATATTGAAACTGATCAGGGGGTGGATGTTGATTATAAAATTGGCTTGGGGGCAGAAATTGGCTATGAGGAACAAAGTTGTTATGTGAATTTGGCTGGACTGGTGGTGCACTTGATTGCACATGATCATCCCTTTTGTTACCAAACAAGGGGTTCTCATAAGCCTTAAAATTATTATTCTTTGTTTTACCCACTCCCTGAGCACATTTTTTCTTGTAGTTGCTTACATCTTTATTAAAGTCATCCTCACCAACATTTATACCTGATTTAGCACACAGTTCTAGACGTTCCTGAGTCCTTCCTGAATCTCTCATTTCAGCAGCTGCCTCCATCATTTGTCTAGTTAAATCTGTAAATCTATCTGCAGGATCTGTCATACCTGACCTTGATGAAGGCGGTGTGTTTTGTCTGGATCGTGCTTCATGATTTTCGAAACCAAGGGGAATTTGATATCACCCCTTCTGAGCTTTATATGCTACAACCAAATCTTCATTCACTGGGCTGGAAGTAGTTGCTTTATCCTGTTCTCTTAAGGGTGAATGCTGGTTGCTTTCATGTTTATACTGATCGTACCTTTCTCTCATGAATTCATTCATGGGTTCTTTGTTTTTGTTCCTTTGTTGAGAGAAATCTAACTGGGATAAAGATTGTCCTTTTGTGACTGATCTTGTTCCATGCATAGATGTTCCTTTATCTTTGAGTCGCCACCTCTCTTCCTGAGAGGAAAGTTTTTTCTTTCTTCTGAGTTCTCTCCCACAGTAGAGTTTTAATAATTCTTCCCCAGCAGAGTCGCCAATCTGTTGGGTCTCAAATCAACAGATTGGATAGGTTCTAAGGAAATGCCAACTCCTATGATCAAACCCTCCAATTGACTTGGCCAACATATAGAGTGAACCTGTTTAGTTGTTAACTCTCTCACTTCAGGCTCTGCAGGACCTAGGCGGGTGTACCTATTTACCAGTCGTTCTTAATGACCGGTGCTTTTTATAGCAGATTAAGTGTCTTGATCTGGTTCCCTCCTATCTCAAGATGGCATAGATTCCTAGGATGGAGATATAGCAGATGAGTTCAAGATTGTTGTTGTAGAAGCTATTCGATCTATGTTTCTTACTTAGTTACTCCTGTTGCTTTTTAAAATGACATATGACGAATACGGTGATAAGTGTAATCTGTAAATAACCAGTGCCTTCTTCACTGTTTGGGCTACAGAGTCATTATATTTTCTTCAGGACTTATTATGCGAACCTGTGAGACAGCTTTTTAACCCACCCCTTTATGGACCTGTCGGTTATTATATCTTTTGAGATCAATTGAATGCTTATATCATAAGTTGCTTGAACGAATTTAACCCTACCCTTAAGGGACCATTCAAGTAAGCACTACGAAGAACAATTACAATTCACAAGAAGAACTTTTATTTCAACTTTATAACATATAACATAAATTTCATTCCAAGAATATGAATAACCTTATCTCTTTAGATAATATCACAAGCGATTGCCAAAACAAAATGAAATAATCCACAACGCATATGCAAAGAAAAACAACTGGTCATAGCATGTATTCCATCAAAATTTATATAACAGAGAACTTACAGGTGGGCATACATTGCTATCTTGTTCCTATTCTAACTTGTTACCCTATTACAAAAAGCCTTTCTCACATATATATGAGAGCAAGAGACAAATATGAAAAGACGTGTCTTTTCAAAATGTTAATTGTTAATTTGAATATTCCTAACAAACTTAAGTAAAAAGAGATTAAGAATTCCTAAATGATGAATATAATCATCCTCTTTGAAAGTCTTGATCTTAACACTCTGTTTCTTCAATTCTTCTCCTTGTGATAGGTATTTGAAGATCATCTGGTTGATGGTAGGGGCCATGTCTTTGCTTCGGTCCAATCTTGACAGAGCCCAATCCTTGATGCTTATAAGCTCATTCCGCAAATATTCCATGGACACTGCTCCTCCTTCTTTATAAAATGAGGGCATTCCAATAGGGCTCCCATCATCCAATTCTTTAAGATCTTGCTTTAGCATATCTTCGAACTTAGCATGATCTTCTATGTGTGAAGTCCATTCAGCCTTCTCCTCTGGCGTCATCACATCAATACTGCTTATCACCTCATCCAATCGTACTTTTAATCTTTCATGCTCTCTTAATGCTTTTATGGTTCTAGCGTACACCCTCCAGTAATGTTCGACATGTATAAGCATGGTGTTGAATCGGTGTTCAATGATGTCGTTAACCAATTTATCCATTTTTTGCTGGATATTGTTTACCTGTTTGGTAGCCTTATCTGCTTGATACTTCCAATATAGAGCATCAGAAACATTGTCCAAGCTCTGTCCTGTAGGATACGAGGCATATTCATTCAAAGGAATCCCTGTCTCAAGTTGTAATATTTTTGTTTGCAACTTTTGATTCTCTTCTTTAGATTTTTCATATATGCCCTTATAAGTAATATTTTCTCTGACCAAAAACTCCGTCTGATCCATATTTAATTTGGCTACATCCAGGTTCAACTTTGCAGTGACCCTAGGGTCAGTCTTTCCAACCTGATGAACCATGAGGTGTCCAAAGGTTTCTTCGATATCTACAATAATTGGCCTTTTTCCCTTTGGATATAATGCCCATTGTAGGAGAGCCTTTTGATCAGGATCATACCCGGAGCCTAGGAACAATTTATCTACCTCTTGAGGCAACACCTATTGATTCAAATCCTGTTTTTTCAAGAATCCATCAAAAGGAAGTGCAGAATTTATGTCCCAACCAGAGAAGATGATGACACCAGCTTCTTTTAATATTTTCCTCCCTTTCCCAGGGGTCATATCCTTCATGAGGGTATCGATTTCATCCTATAATCTTTTCATCTGTTCTTCTTCGGGTCTTCCAGCCATGCTTCGTTTCACATGGGCCCCTTTATACTGGTACAAGAATGAAAGGAATTCCCTTGAAGAGGCAAATCCATCATCAGCAATGAAATCCTCATGCTCTGTCATTCTTATGTCAACTACATCTTTGATGTTGAATTCACCAGTGTCTACATCCACCTCTACTTCAAAACCCGGAGGATAATCTTCTCTAGAAGAGTCAGCAGGGATACTACTAGCAGTTGATTTTGGTGACATGTGAGCCAATGGTTGACTATCCTTTTCAGTATTGATAAAATGAAGGAACTGGGGGGGCACCCTATGCATAATCTCTACTTCATGTTGAAGTAGCCATTTGGCTATCTCCACAAGGTCTTGGAGGTTTCCAAGCAAGTCTCCATCCACCATCCCCCTTGCTCTTTTCCATTTGAAGGCTTCCCAAGTCATTTCGCTTTTTTCTCTCAAAGCCCTGGCCTCTTCCCTTTCAAGGTTCTTGATCAAGTCATCTGGAATTTTAGCCACATGTATTCCGGCCTTTAGTTTTTGTGACGCCCTGGCAGCTTTTATATATCCCTCAGGATCAAAGTTCTCTCTAGGTTCACCCAGAGTCATGCCATAATAATCTAATTTATGTTGAAGTAGATGATAGTTTTTTGAACTTTTAACAATAAAATCGGAAAAAACCAATAACCCTGGAACAATGGACTGTTTACCAAAATCCGTAAGATGTTTGGCACTGACCGTAGATAATTGTCTCACAATCTCCAGCCTAGCCACCCTGTTTGGTACTGTAATTGGAAGGATGTATGGCTTTCCTTCATACCCAAATACCCTAATTTCTGTATGATTATTGTGGCAATACCAGTCACCCCAATTGTGATCAATCTAGGAATCCGGAGAGAAGTCTTTTGGCCTGAGGAATCTCTTAATTTCAGGGGACAAAGTATAATCTCTATGTTGCCCAAAGGCCGCACTAAGGGGTTTCACAAAATATTCCTGAAAGTGCCAGTACTGGTTGTTCATGAATCTTTGATCCCATATAGAAACCCACAACTGAACTGGTTTATTCAAACCATTCTTATCATAAGCTCTAATGCAGAAATCATCTGACCAGAAATTGATTTCTTGTCCACAATAAAGAATAATATGCATCAATAAAGAGTAAAATGAAAAATGGATATTCACAAGGTCTCCTTTCAACTTCTCCAAACCATGATTTAGGGCATCTACAACATAAGTGGCATAATCAAATGACCTAGGGTCTTTCGATTGTAAATCGGCACACAGAACCATAACCCCAATATCCATGAGAGGATGAGCCTCTAAGCCTAATACTTGGGCTGCAGCATAGTATGTATATTTAAAATACGGATGGAAATGGTTGACATCGAATGGCACCTTGTCATTTTTGCTGAATGGAACAATGGACCCGCCCACTTTTGGCCAGTGAATAGGTAATCTCCATGTTCTATAGATGTTTTCCAAGCTAAAGAATTCTTGCGACAGTTTCTGCATATCAATTTTCTCCTCTACTTCCCAGTCTAGATCAAACACCATATCAATAGTCTGTTTGTTAATCACCACCAAGGGATTCCCTCGGTAGTCGCATATGGTTTTGGTTCTCAGATTATAGCAATCTACCAGAGCTTTCATTAATTCAACATCCACAAACACATTTGGGACTACCAATTTCCCTAAGTTTTTCTTCCATAGATTACTTATGGGCTCAGGAGCATCCCTTCTTTTGTAACTAAACAAGAACAATTCATGTCCCCTGATTTCGGTCCATATGTCTCCCAGATGTTCAAATCTATCCTCCAATCCTTCTTCTTCACTTTTGATCTTTTTAGACCTCACGCTGGATGTCGGGCACTGGTCTAGCAAATCCTGAGTCAAAGCTCTACCTTCCTTTTTCTGTCTTTTGGGCTTCTCTTCAAGGTTTAGCTCTTTCCCTTTCCTACGCTTTTTAGACGAAGAAGACGGTTCAATAATAAATATGAGAAATCAAACTTACTTGGAAAGTTTGTCTAGCTCCTCTGATTGTCGTTCACGAATTCCAGCAAATTCCTTGCAGCTTTCAGTTTCTTAGCATCAACCTGGTTCTTATGAAAAATTTTGATCAGTTCAGCTATAATTGCATGGGCAACTTGTGCATAGTTAATGTCTCTGCGTCTATAACGGCTATTCAAATGTTTAAACTTAATTGCAGATGTGACATTCTTCACTTGGGCTTTTAACGCTTTTGTGGGAAGTACTGTTCAACTGAAATGATTGTAAATCGAGTTTTCGATGAAACCCTTGTCTTCGGCTGGATACTTTAGCCTTCTATCGAAAACTCACTTCCTTCGATATCACTTCATCGGTGAATAGCCTATGTTGAAAAACCCTTTTCAAGTCTCCTCGAAATCATCTTTTCTTCAATGAACTTTCTTTCGATAAATCACTCGCAAGTTTCATCGAAATCATATTTCGATGAGTTCTATTCTTTGGTGAAATTTCATGCAAGCTCTTCGAAAGTCATTTTTCTTCGACATCCTCCTCATCGATAAAACCCCTCTATTTTTGTTCGATACAATGCTATCGATGAGATTTGTATTTCGATGAATGCTTTTTGAATTTCTTCGGTAGTTGTTTCTCATCGAAATCACTTTTTGCCTTTTGCTTTTTGCTTTTCGATGAAACTAGAGTATCGATGAGCGGCTGCCTTCATTTATTGAAAGTGATAGTCCGCCGAAGACCTTTTTACGTAGTGCTTTACACGTCATGCTTTATTTTGATGAAAGCATTCTTTTGGTGAAACTCCCTTTGAGATGCTCGATATGACACTTTGGTCGATAACCTTTTAGTTTTCACGCCTTTGGGAAGATTTTTTTTTATTTTCAAACATAATGTTCAACAACGTCAATAACAAAACATCATGAATGCAAATAAGTGATTGGCAATGATACAACATCTATACTAGAGAGTGGGAGTCAAATCTTCAAGAGCAGATAAGAATGGTGAACATGTAAATAAGGAAACTATGAAGAGTCCATGCCTAGAAAGCTAAGTTGAGCTTCAAATGTTATTTAACTCTACATGTCATGTATCATTTGAAATCTAGCTATCAGTAGAAGAGATCAATACAACTTCTTGAAAGATTCAGTTGATTAATAAGTTTGAAGATAATAGGTGGATTTTTAGTTCACACAGTAGTTCAAAACTTAAATGGTGGAGTCTATGAGGAAAATGAGGCATTTTATGATCAATTTGAAGCCCTACATAGGTGGTACATGCGTTAGAAGCACTTTTAACCCACCAAACTTGAGTTTGCAGCAGTTTGAAGACCTTTTTTGCATGCTTTGAAGGTAAATTTGACCGAGGAAGATAGGATCATGCAGCATGGAGATGAAATCAAGAAGAAGCTTCAATTTGCAAGTAGATCCAGGGAACACAACCAATTGATCTTTACTTTTCAAAACTTCTTCAATAAGTATTTCATCTTCCCTCTTTTATTAGGGGTTCTTTTTTCTTTCTTCTAGCTTGCATTGTATCTATCCAAGTTGTTTTAGGCTGAAGAATGCAATTGTAACTCGGCATTTCAATTCTAGAAGCATTGTAATGAAATTCCTTTTTAGTATTCAATAAAGAAGCAATGTTCTTAGATATTTCTAGTTTTCATTATCTATATAAATTATTTGATGTATTTTTTGTGTTTTCTTTTCAATAATCCTCTCAATATGTCTCATTTATGCAATGATAAGGTTAGGGATTATGTAGGTTACAAGTTGTGTTAGATTGCTTAAAGTAGTTTGAAGTTGTGAAACTCAAGTTTCCCTCACACAAACAGTGATACAAGAGGCCTTCTTATGAAATATTTATGGATTTCTTGATTTTTGCGTGTTGTGATCATAAAAGTCTCTTTCATTAAGTCTAGTTGTGAGTTTAGGACAGCGAATAGAATTAGAATGTTTGGTGCATCAACTCCTCCTAGGGTAGGTTTAAAATCCAGTTATCCTTCTATCCCTTTACCCAGAAAGTTATTTTCAAGAGGTTCATCAAGGAGACACTTCTCACTCTAGAGATTCAATTTCAATTTGAGCAACCCATAGGCTTGAAGGTATTTCCATGTTTCATAGGATTGTTGAGTTTTATACTTAACAAAAAATGTGCAATCCTCATGACAACAATTTTTGGCACACCTGGTGGGACATGACTGAACTTCTCCAATTCAATTTGTTGGTATTTGGTGTGGTATCAACAATTTCAGCCTTTGGAGGCAAGATCCACACACACACCTGGTGACTCAAGGTTCAGATCTTCTAGTTTTGAAGATACAAGTGTTGGTATGTTTCAAAATAGTGATTTATTCTAATTTTCAAATCTTTGAATTAGTTGAAATGTCAAGATGGAAATACATGTTATTACCCCCCATATCATGAGAATGTTTCTCCTACATCCTATTATCAACCTTATCCAGGAAACTACAATGTTCATTTTAGTCCAAATAGCTCTGCTACAATAAGTAACCAGTATGCACATCATGCTTGCCACCCACCCACCCACCCCTTCTCACTCTTCTTGGCAGCCTAACAAAGCCTACAACCACTCTCCAAGAAACTATTTTGTTCTAGATCAACATGATCATATTCCCTACCAGCTCCAAAATGAATATTTTTGAATTAAGGAAGTCAAGAATATATTGCAAGGCTTCATAGAGAAAATGGATGAGATCAAAAGACAACAAGAATAGAAATATTTATTTTTCCAAGCTTATATTAATGAAAAAATAGGATGGGTGATCTCATCAAGCCTATATTTGTGAGTAGAAGGATCTGACTTGTCAAGACCAATTTTATAAGCAGTATCTGGTGACACAACAAAGGTTGTATGAGGAAAATCTTACAAAGGAGTTAGCCTTACAAAAGGAGAAAGACTAACAACTACAAAAGAATAGATGATGAAGATTTTTCATGCTACATTACAAAAGGTAGAGGCACCACCAACCCTTTCTCCTTCATGCTAAGAACCTAAGAAAAAGCTATCCCTACTCATGTCTTGCCAAATCAATTTTTTGAAATGGGTATCCTACATTCAACACAATATGCTTTATACTAGATGCACCACATCAGCCAATAATCCCTAAAGACCAACCTCTTGAAGAACCTTTCTACTTTACAACAACCCTAGAAGTTACACAAGTTGATCTAGTGGATCTTATTGTTCCCCAAGAGAGCAGTCATACTAAGCAGAGAATGCTGGAACATCGAAGTATAGAGCAAGAAAATGGTAACCAACAGGAGGTATTGTCTAATTTATTCAATGAACTTCCACTTTTTGTTGAAGAAGGGGAAGTTGTACAATGTTCAATGCCAACAAATTAGTTGGGACAACAAGATGAAGGTGTAAAGGAAGGTAATTGTGATGGAGTTTCCATTTTCTTTATTGATGAATGTCCTTGTTTCAATGACCAAGATGAAGAAGACAAGACAAACTTGGGATAGCATAGCTTGATTTTTAACGATGAAAAGGTGGAAATGGAACAAGTGTTCAATCGGGATGAACAAGTTGAAATACAAGATATTATTTCTCAAGAACGAGATTTGGTTGGTCCAGGTAAATGATTTGATATTTTTTATATTCAGGAAAGCAATCAAGGAGCTAATTGTAATGAGAGCATATTCTTTAACATAATTGAAAGTTTTTGCTCAAAGTTTGATGTTAAGCCTCCAGTCTCTAGATCAGAAGATTGTGAGCGGGATATTATTGATGTATCATCAGAGCTTAGAAATAGTTACAATGAAGTCCAAATTAGTCCTACTATACAGAAAACCAAAGAAGACATTCAGGAAGACAACCTTTTGCATGATTTGGAGACATTTTGTTCAAATATAGAGGATAAGACAACATATTTTGAAGGAGTAAGTCCTAAACAACAGAAGAAAGATGTTCAAGAGGTCATGGTGCCACATGAACCACATGAATTAATTATTTCCAATCAACAAGGTAAGGTTGAAAAAGTAGTACATCAGCTTCAGATTAGCAAAGAGAGCTCAAGTTTCATTCACACAAGAGGCTACCCAATCAGATTCTTATCTAGAGTTGAAGCTATCAAAGAAGTACCTATCATACATTCACTTGAATATGAATAAGTAGATGAAAAATATATGTCATCGCTCACCTATCCACAAGAAGTTTCAACGAAAAATCTAGAGAAAGAGGTAGGTGGCTGCAATTTCATTCTTGAATTTGTCCATAAGCATGCAATACATCCAAATTTGGGAAGAAAGAGGAGTTATTTTTCAAAACCAATGAATGGTTTTCTTTGAGAAAACTTTCATCCTTGGTTAGGATAGGGTAGAGTAGGTTTCATTTAGCATTTGTCATTCCTCCAAGTGATTTGGTACAAAATTTTCATTTAGCATTTGTCATTCCTCCAATTGCTTTGGCACAAAATTTTCAATTCAATTTGTTCTTCCCCCTCCCTAAGTGTTGATGCACAAATTTTTAGTCTTGTTACATACTTGGTTGCTACTTTTACATTTTTCTAATAGTTGAGTCTAAGTCTAATCTAAGTTTGTTTGATATCAATATTGAGACTCTATACCCAATGGACGATAAAGGCTATTGGTTTCTTATGCTTAGCAAGTGAACACAATTGAGATGTCGCTAGAATGTTACTTATTTTTTCCTCTCAGTGTAAAAATTACCTCGAATGAATCATAGATCTTGTATAGGGGTTTGGAAAGGTCCAAAAACTTAATTAAATACTTGAGACCTATAAAAGATAAGTGTGAAAAAAAGGGAAAAAGAAAAAAAACCTCTTGTTGGTGCTTTGAAAAATAAGATAAAGCATGAAATAATGTTTTATTAAATAGTAATAGGAGGTAAACAAAAGTAATTAAAATCATGTGATTCCATGTGGTATGGTGGCATGGAAAGCTTCATGTCTAATCTTTCAAAGAAAAGAGCTTTTCAAATGCAAAAACCTCTCCTTAACTATAGCTCTTGATTGAGTTGATTTTTGTTTCAGGCTTTGAGTCGAGGTTCAATCCTTCACACAAGCAAATAAACCCTTGTTTTCAAAGATAATATGAAGAAGAGTTTCACTTGTATAAGGGAGAAAGATTGAGTATCAAGCAGCATGTTCCTCATCTCCATGTCATCATGCATGCATAGGGAAAATTTATTCCAAATTTGTGAGATCTTGGAAATGTTATCATTGTTTAAGAAAGAGATGATCATAGTCTTTAAATTTTCATGCATTTTTAGTTGGCATCCACATGCATTGCAAATAAATCCCATAACAAAGAGTAGATCACATTCTATTGATAAGGTTTTAGTTGATGTTAGAGATCTTTGCATGTTTCCATTGCACATTCTCATAATATCATGCATGTAAAAGATAGAAGTCACTATGTATTGTGAGATAGAGAGACAAAAAATTAAGAGGGGATTGTCTTCAATGATAAAAGATCATTGTCAAAGCTTTCAAAGTTATTAGAACAATCACATGGTTTCAAGATGTAGAACTTATTGATAAGATTGCTATTTAAAGAGACAAAAGGAAGTATTTCAGGTCTAAGACAAAAGAGGGCATAGAGCAGCACTTATTTTTGGGTGCACAAACTTCTCTCCATTGTTTAATGTGACAATCAAATGCACAGTCCAATGTACAATGCCCACACATTAATGAAAATGGAGCAAAAGAAAGCTTTATATAGTACTTCATGAAAAGGGTAGTTTTACAAAGAGAATGGAAGAAATACAGTCTATAAAGACAATGATTTTGAAGATACAGTACCAAAGATCAAAGAGATCCAGCGAAGGATTAGTTTATAGTCTAGGATTTGTGATTGTCCCAATGTTAGAGTTCCCCAAGAGATCACACAGAGCTTCAAGGATAATGTTTTACAAAGATTAGAGCAAAAAAATGATGAATTAGCTTATAGCCTAGGCACTTAAACAACAACAAGGATATTCTACACATGACATGATTGGAGATATTAGTGATGGATCACATAAAATACAATCCCATGTAAACCTAGAGTAGCAATTCTAAGAAGGTCAGCCACAAAGACAATGACATGATTATAAAATTAGAAAATTCAAAGGCTTTGAGAGCAACCATAGGCATGATTCATTCGTATCTTAAGATATATGAAATGGGTTTTCGTAAATTTTAGAAAAAAATTAGAAAAAGGTAAAATGAAAAAACCTAATAAATTTCTTGGAAACCCAGTTCGTAGTATTTCTGGAAATTTCACCAGTACGCATTGAAGAGCCTTCAAAAATCAAGAACATGGTCCAAGGTCTAAATTAGGGATTGGAGAATATGATAGTCTTCAAGATAACAAAGAATGATTTGTAACCTAAGTCCAAAATTAGAAAATGTATTCAAAATGTGGTCATGAAACTGATCATAGAGATAAAGGGCAACAATAAGGGTTTCAAGAACTTAAATAAGACAAAGTTTGCATGAGTAGTGTGAACAGTCATTCATAGTGAAAATTTGTCATAAACAAAGTATTATATAGTGAACTTGTGTCATTCAATGCTTCTAAGTTCATATCAATTAATGATATAGCATCTTATTACATGCATTCAGAGCAGCAAATGTTTCATTATTGTCATAATGCATGGAAACTATTGTAGGTATAGAGGTATGACAAAAACTCACAATGCTTGCAAAGACAAAGAAGATATCATACATAAGGAAGTATCGAACATTGACAAGAAGATAATAGCCTAATTTGTAGGGCACAACCCATTAGCTTCATAAAGGCAACCATAGAGAAAACAACAAAGAACTTGTCACAACCACAAGAAACATATGAAGATAGAGAAAACAATTCTAGCAAAGGGAATACTATAGTATATCAAAGCTTATTAGACCAGTCCACATCAAACACAGTCATGAAGAGAGATACAATGAGTAAGGGTTTCTTGTAGATACAACAAACAAGGTATAATCAAGAGATTCTAGTATGTAGTAAAAGGGCCCAGTCATTAACACACAAAAAAAAATAGTCCAACATATAGTGCATGATATCAAAGGGTGAAGTGGCAAAAATACAGTCCAAAAGAATAGAGGACATAAGGTTCAAATAAAAACATAGAGAAGTCTCAAATTTGTCAAAGGAAGCTCAAAAGACAGTCACAGTCAGAACAATGAATTATAGAAGTCTTGATAATAGTCATTAAAAGGTATAAATGCAATCACAAGGTAACAGTGATGTCAAAAGAAGAGATAGTTCATTTGGGCATGAAAAAGAAATGAAAGCACACATGACCCAATATTAAAGTTGATTTTCAAGGACGGTCATTTGTCCAAAAAGCACTTTGTCCATATAAAATATAGTTAAAGACTCTATACACAGCCATAGGAAAATAGTAAAGGATAGACCTAAGCAAGATTTCATCTTCAAGAATACATCAATAACAGAACATCATGAACACAAATAATTAATTGACAATGATACAACATCTATACCAGAGAGATGAGTCAAATCTTCAAGAGCAGATAAGAATGATGAACATGTAAAATAAGGAAACTATGAAGAATACGTCAATAACAGAACATCATGAATGCAAATAAGTGATTTACAATGATACAACATCTATACCAGAGAGTGGAGTCAAATCTTCAAGAGCGGATAACAATGATGAACATGTAAAATAAAGAAACTATGAAGAGTCCATGCCTAGAAAGTTGATTTGAGCTTCAAATGTTGTTTAACTCTACATGTCATGTATCATTTGAAATATATCCATCAGTAGAAGAGATCAATACAACTTCCTGAAAGCATCAGGTGAGTAATAAGTTTGAAGATAAAAGGTGGATTTTTAGTTCACACAGTAGTTCAAAGATTAAATGATGGAGTCTATGAGACAATGAGGCAGTTTATGATCAGTTTGAATCCCTACATAGGTGGTACATGAGTTACAAGCACATTGAGCCCACCAAACTTGAGTTTGTAGCATCTTGAAGACCTGTTTTGCATAATTTTAAGTCAAATTTGACCCAGGAAGATAGGATCATGCAACATCGAGATGAAATCAAGGAGAAGCTTCAACTTGCGAGCAGCTCTAGGAGGCACAACCATTTCATCTTTTCTTCTTCTCAAAACTGTTAGACACGATGCACCACTTAGAGGGGGATGAACTAGTGGTTCTCAATATTTTCCCTTTAACTATCCTATGTGTGTATACCAGTAATTAGATCTAACTCAATGCAGACTTACCAGTTAGTAGGGAGACCAATACAAATCCATTCACACACAAAGAGACATCTCATAACACCAGCATATACGAGGAAAACCCAAGGTGGGAAAAACCTCAGTGAGAAATGCTACTGAAGTCTACTGCTCCAATCCAGCCTCACAATGAATCTCTAATTATAATGTTTAGGGCACCAACCCAAGGAGCTATAACCCCTACATCGAGCTCCAACTCAGTGAATACAAAAACATAATCATTTACAACTTAATAGCCTTGTTACAAATGGATTTTGTAACTTTTCTTCAAAAACTATCTACTGGATCTTCTATCCAGTTTGCTATCTATTCTCTCTTCTGGTTGTCTCTTCTCTCAACTACTCTGTTGCTCTCCATCGGTACCATCTTCTACTAGTTCTTTTCTTTCCTACTCTACACTCTTCTGCAACTCTTCATAGTCAGTTTTGTCACAACTGGTAACCTCATTGTTGTTCGTTGAACTCTTCAACCCTAGACTCTTCTCGCACTCAGTCTCTAGTTTGGTACTCATTGAGTAATTTACTGATCTTCTCTCAAATACAGCAACCCTCTCTCAATCAGCAGTTTATTGGTTGCTCTACACTCACTGATTAAACCTTCGTTAAAACATATTACCGGTTGTTTCCCTACTGCTTGACCTCTATGATCCTTTGTAGATATCACACTTCATCTACTTCTTTATTCGGCCTTGTGCATCACTTGGCAGCATCTCTCTCTAAGGCATCATCAAACATGTCTTTTGCCCACATATTTGTATTCAGACATTCCCACAAAAAGCATCAGTCAAACTTGGTGCCTTAGGGTTTCTTCCATTGATAACAAGGCACAATGAATCCAATCAGATCTCATTCGATCTAGGCTCCAAGACAACTATCTACACATCACCGCTATTAATGTGCCTTCCAAAACACGTTTTCTATGTTTTGCAAACACAGACAATTAGTTGGCGAGACACAAGATCAATCACCATTAATGGTTCTGAATATTGCATCACCAACCTTATTCTGCACCTGGACACTCTACATCGATCACCTCAATTCAACCTTCCTCAAGCCGAACACCTCTGCAACACCTCAGCAACACATCCCATGATTTATGGGGTCTACAATTAATATCAACCAACTCAGCAACAACCTCGTCAGTGCACACTCCATTTACCGATGCATGCATGTTTGCCACCTTGACTCCACATGGCTCCTTTGTCGACATCCACCTTATCTTGGTCCCCTTTGTCTATTCAGAGAGGATCACCAACCAAACACTCAACCGGTCCTTCTTTTTTGTCGGTTCACTAACCCTATCGATATCTCACACTTTACCGGTTACCCTATATGTATACACTTTGTTGATCTATCAATGGAACACCTTAACTAGTCGTCAGACATGTCTATCCATAGCATGCTCATTCTCATTAGGTAGGAGCACATCACTCAGCCTCTTTGCTTCCTTACCGGTTCTCATGATGATTGGTACACATCTTTGAACATATCCTATGGAGGCTTCCTCATCTTCCACTTCAGTCATCCAATCTATGAATCCAATCACCTACCTTTTCTTACTCAGACTATCTTATCTCAGAGATTCATGATGTATGCCAAGGAGATTGGGATAAATAGGGTATTACCACTTACTGGTGGAAAAGGATCTATGTCACCTGCTGGAATTAATGTGACATCCCAGAGGAGTAGATGCATCTTCAACTTAACATATGACCTAGTAGCTTTCCCATATGCCATCCTTTCTTACTGAAGCAACACATTCTCTGTTACTCTTCTCTTCATCTGGTGGGAGTTATTTTGTATAACATCTAACTCTTACTAGTGGACTACACATGCTTTACCTCCGGTGTTGATGGGATTCTTGTAACATTCCGGTTGGCAACCATTCAATGCCAACACATTACTTATCGGTCATCATACCATACCGGTCTCTAGTGCATGTCTACAACACATGCCAACACTGACTTGTGTAACTATGACCTGCAATACTTGGATGACATCAATGTCACCAATACACTTCAATCTCCCATACCGGTTATGCTATATCGGTTGACATAAATGACAACATAATGCCAACAATATCCTCCTTTGCCATTGATGTCAACTCATGTAGTATCTAACATACTACAAAATCCTTATCCCCCTTTGACAACAATGGAAAAGGGCATTGTCAAGGTCTCTCACTTCCTTGTATTTACTGGTCACTGTCAGATATTTTTCTCCCCTTTTTCTCTTTACTGGATGCATCTCCTCATTTGATACCAATTGGTACAATTTCTCAAGTTACAACTCTTGAGATGGAGGACTCAACCATCAAATAACACCAATTGATTAGAACCAAGTGTTTATGCAAACCGAAAAACACATGCATAAACAAGTCTGAAACCAATTGAAGACCCATGTGTCAGTGAACAAAAACTTACCTGTCGGTAAGACTGCATCATCTCCCCTTTGATATGATGAAGTTACTCTAACCCCAATTAGCTGATATCAAGTGTGATTGTACTATGAATACAACCAACCAAATAAAACGTAGATACCCTTAACCATGAAATTATCCTACGTATTCCTACAACCATTTCCATCATCTGCAGTTTAGGCAGTCAGTAACTCATAAGTTCAAGCATGTCGGCTCTGCTTCATAAGCACTTGAACTCCCCCTAAGTCATACATCTCAGGTCCACAATGTCGGTCAGAACCAATACTGGGACTCCAACAAACTCCATATATTGGTTGAGTTGTGTGTGTATGATCATCTGATGATCTTTCAGTTTTATTATATCCACCATAGCCTATGACATGATCCTAGATGTACACAATGCCATACAATGTCATCATCATGCCAAGAAACAAACCGGTTAGCCCAAAAACATGTATGCCTGCATGATCAACAACCAGGCCAATATATGTCCTTCAGGTCTTCATCAACACCACTTGAGACATAACTTCCCATTGCATGTTACCAGGGATAATGCAATGATCTCCAACCTCATTGACTTACATAACCTGCAAGTACCTATTAGCATTCATGTCGGTAATATCCTGCACATATTGGTTTCCTGCACCAGTCCATCATCACGACCGGAGCACCTTCCTATGGCTCCTGACATTTTGTGTCACTATGTATCTGATTTCAATTGTTAATCTCCATCCATTGACGCATGCAGTAGTGATCCAACTTTGATCTGTAGGTGTGTAGCCAAGGCTGCCCCTACACATACTTATCATCTAATTTATTTCCTTTATATCGACAGCAGCTTGTTCTTCCAAGTGTCCTTTACTGAGGGGCATGAATGATCTAGTCAATATGTTACTCCCCCTAAGGTCCTGCATCTCCTTTAGGCTTTAGGAGATATCACTTGTGTGTTGAATGCATAATGTCAGTTTGTGGTTACATCCTCTTGCATCTTCCTCCATACTTGCTTGGTCCCATTCTTCTTCCCATTTTCAGTCATGGGAGCAGGTCTTACCTTCTTCTGCATATGGGTCCTTTCATTTCTAGACTCTGCATCACAATTAGAAGCAGTGCTATAGTAGCACATAGCATCCACCCCTACTTCATGATAGGGGAATCTCTTAACATACCAGTTTGACCATCTTCTTCTAGTCATGTTGTTGTGACTGGCAACCAGAACTGGTGGACCTCTTGATCCTGCAAGGACATTTCTCCTTTGGTTCCATGCAGGTCTTTGTCTTCCATATGCTCTATATCCATTTCTAAGTTGAGCATAGCTTCTATACCAGTTTCCATATGACTGCATGTCCTTCTTCCTACATTCATAACTTATGTAGCCAATTCCATTGCAGTTATAACAAACATTATTTGCATAATCGGGAGAGGGGATATGCATGCATCTAATCCTTGATACATTGTACTCATATGCATGATATCTATGAGATCCTATATTGTTCCATCTAGATCTCTTTCTAGATTCTTCTTCCCTATGGTCATGACCGTTACATGTAAAGCAATAACCAAAGAAGGATGGAATAAGACTTACAAAATTATTCTACCATGCATGAGGACATCTTACCGGTCTGGCATCTCCATTTCTCCATCTTTGAGGATGGATCCTGAGTTGTCCATTCTTTTCATTTCTTTATATGATCTCTTCTTCTCCCACACTTGTTTTGTTTTGTGGGTGGTATCACTTCCTTGTCTTCTACCAGTAGGATGACTTCTTTATTGTCTTCTCATGTTCTTGCTTTCGGTGAAGTTTTCTTCTCCCATTTTCCCTTTTCTTTTGGGATATACATTGTTCCTCCTTCTTGTAGAACCAGTATTCATTCTTGTCTGCAAGTCTTCACCAGTTGTGGTTAGGTCAACCTTCTTCCGGGGAGCATTTCTAACTGTGAAGGTTTGTCCCTTGTTCTCTCTATTTGCGGAGACAAACAAAATGTCATTGTGGGGGACATTCTTGTTGGTGGAGCATTCACCGGCACCACTTCCTAAACCTTCATTGTCCTTGGCATGCTTTTTGTTTTTCAACATATTGTCCAAGGCATCACTGCTACTATCAAATCAGATTCTTAGCTTGAGCTCATCCTGACATTTCTCAAGGTCATTTCGGAGAACCTCCATTTCTCCAAGTAGCTGATGATATTCCTTATCTTTAACTTCTATCTTAGAGGCTAGACCACTACACTGGCACTCCTTGGTGTCTCCTTGTTAAGGCTTCAACTCTGAGATACATTTCTCAAATTATTCAAGTCATTTCATCAACCAGTTCTGCTCCACTATAGCAGCATTCTTGAATAACTTGTATTCCTTTCTTACTCTACTGAGTTCTTCAAGTGCATTCACAAGCTCACTTTCAAGATCAACTTTTGCTTCATCTTCTTCTTCTCCTTCACTATTGTAGACACCCAAAGTTGTCCAGTCTAATTAAATAAATATTTTATTTATTTAATTATCTAAGCTTAATTCTTCTATTAATTAAATAAATCTTTGTTTATTTAATTAATTCGTTTATCCTCTTCTAACCTTATTTCTCATTTAAATAAATACATTTATTTATTTAAATTATCCTTTTCCTAAATTAAATAAATATCTTATTTATTTAATTGATCTCACTCCTATTAATTAAATGAATCTTTATTTATTTAATTAATTCATTAACCTTTTCTACCCATGACACATGTCATTCATCTCTTAATTCATACACTACCTACCACTTTCATTATTTTATTATTTCTTTTACCTACCCGCTAATCATAGCCGACCTCCTTTTACACCTCTCAATCTTATCCCTCCATTTCATATAGTGTCTTCTATATAAGGAGATGCTTCCTTCATTATCAAACCCCCCATTGACTACTTGACTACACTACACTTTTGAACATAGGTGATCCTACTTGCAACCACATTCTGTTCTTTGTTGAGCTCTTGTGCACACATAAAATCTGAGAGCAAATATATCAACAAAGATCAATGGAGATAGGCAGAATGGAGATTCAAACCCTATTGGACATGTGATGGTATAATCTTTGTGATTTCATTTGATTTCCATTGTCTTAGGTAATCTTCATATGTTATGGTGGATCTTTGTTGTTGTTAGGCTAGGGTTTTGTCGTTGAATTCATTTAGCCTTTCAATATTGTTGTTATCCATTTTCACAATAAACATTTTACCATGCCCCGTGGGACATTTATTTTTGTTAGATCTATGTTTTTTGCAGATTTTTCTAACCCTATATTGTTGTTTTGTAAAACAATTTGGAGAATAACCTTGTGCAGCTAGGGTTTTGGACACAAAATCAAGATCTTGGAGAGATTTGATCATATCTCACAAATGGCTTGTAAATTTTCCACCAAATTGTTTTTGCAGGTTGAAGAAAGTATCAGGAGCTCTCAATCCAAAATTCAGAATTCTTGGAGCACATTTTCATTTTCTATGAATTTTTTATGATTTTTCATAAAAAAATTAATTTTGAGAGCAAATGAGAGAATTTTTTAGATTTTCTTACATTTTTGGAAATAACTCATAATTATACACAGGATCTATTCTTTGTGATTTTAATTTTGATGCAAAATATTTCCCTAAAAATCAGATCTTTAAAAATTAGGGTTTTTCCTTATTTTGATCAGATCTCACAAACTGCTTCGAATTTTGGCATAAAATATTTTGTGTAGGTCAGAAAAAGTATCAGAAGGATTTAGTAAAAATTTTAGATTTTTTGGATCATTTGTTCAATTTATATAAATTTTTTATGATTTTTCATAAAAAATTAATTTTGAGAGACAATTAGCGAATTTTTCAAATTTTCTTACATTTTTGGAAATATCTCAGAATTATACATAGGATCTATTCTTTGTGATTTTAAATTTGATGCAAAAAAATTCCTCAAAAATCAGATCTTTGAAAGTTAGGGTTTTGCTTTATTTTACTCGTATCTCACAAACTGCTTGGATTTGGTGTAGAAATTTTTTTCATGCAAGTTTGGAAGACCATGAGGACTCTCCAGTAAAAATTTCAGATTTTTTGGATTGATTTTGCATTTTATATGATTTTTTTATGATTTTTCATAAAAAATATATTTTTTGGAGCAAATTAGCAAACTTTTTGGATTTTCTTACATTTCTGGAAATCTCTTGAAATTTTACAGCTGGTATTTTTTTATTGAGGAAACATATCTTTGAATTGGTCAACAAAATGCATTGTTAAAGGCCCCTATTTCACAAAGTCTTTTGGATCTAAAATTTACCTAACTTGTGTGCTTGTAGGAGGGGGTGATAATTTCAAACAATCCAAACTACTAATAAATCTTTGTTGCAGGTCCTTGGCAAGGGTTTTTAGATTTTTATTGTGTGCCTTGTTTTCATAGACTAGCAAACACTTCAATTGGTGCACTAAAATTGAATCATTGTCTTTTGTGTCTTGAGCAATAGGCTCTTTTTGTTTAATCTTTAGAGGGCCTATCTTCCTGTGTGGTCATTAGGACTACTAGTGAGAAGAGAATGACCCAAGTGGTAGCGAGGAAAACCCACCTCTTCCAAACCACTATAAACAACTATATTCATGGTGAAAACTATGGATAACGTGTGCTTATTAGTTCATACCGACACTATGTCTCCCCATAAACCCGTTTGATCAAATTTATTTGGTCAGTTGTAGGGCATAACCCCTACCGGCTGGGAGCCTTCTATATTTACAGAGCTGAAAGTGCCGCATGTATGGCCACATGAGCAGATGCCCTTACTAGCACCTTTTTGTTTTAGAAGCCAAAATCCTTCTAGTTGTTGAGGCAGGAGGTCGGACCTCTGGTAGCGGCCCACACACATATGGTTCTTAGTAGAGATACAAAGTTTGCCATGAGGAGTTTTTGTGGGGACTGGTGCTTGGCTGACTCGAGAAGTGAGTGTCAAGGGTGGAGCCATTGAGGTCAAGCATCTAAGTATCCACTCTAAATAGCGTAGCCTCAGGGGTAAAACCTCATGTGGGATCAACAACTATTGTCTTAGCCAGCCATAAGAATTGTGCTTGACTTATTTTAAACTTTCAAAACATTCAAGACCAAACAGCAAAACATTGTGTCTTTTGTGTCTTCAAGTGTATACAAAACATTTTTACATCAAACAACACACTTTTCTTGGATTCATTTTGATTCTAAACACTTGCAAACATTGAGTCCTCATCAACATTGTGTCCTCTTGTCACGAAAAATAGTCAAACATTCAGATTTGGTCACAACCAACAACTTCACAAATTCGAAAAATTTTACAGTCCAGCAAACAAGAGCAATCAGTTTCAGAATTCTTGAGCTTCCTAGGTTGTTTCTCCAGGTTTTCATCTAGCATTCAACTTGTCTTTGGGTCTCACAAAGTCCATCATTGCTTTACATCTTGCATTAAATTTACATTTGTCTAAACTTGAGTCAAAAGGTCACTTGCTTGTCCTCATCATACTTTGTCAACACACTACATACAACAACATTTTGCTGAGTGGTCCCTCATCAAGGTCTATCACCTTTGGGTCTCATTTGGTCTTACTTAGAGTCAAGGTCAACTTACCTCATCAAGAGAAACTATCCTCTCTTTGGAAGTCACACCTACTCTACTACATACATACTTGGTCTTACACTTTGGACATTGCAAGTACACCTCTAATTCATTTACATTCCATCCAACTCTTGGTCTTCCATACTATTTCCATTTTCATCTAGTCTCACACATCTCGGTCAATACCTAGTTCATGGTTGAAACCCGTCTTCAAAAATCTAAGAGAGAAACTAAAGAGGCTCAAGAGTCCGCAAACATGAGTGCCTATGAGTATGACAATGATATCTTTTTCAATTCTGATCATACTAAATTACCTAACATGGATGCCTATAGAAACATTCCAACTGTTGAGAACATGGACACTACAAACAACAATGATACACACAATGATGATATGGACAACTTTTCAGTACATTCAGCAGATGTGGAAGAATCCATTATGGATCCCCGTTTCAATCGATTGGTTGAGGAAATAATGAGGAGGGATAGACAATACTTCTTACAAATGATGGCACAAAGTGGAGCCAAGATACCTCATGATTTTGACATGTCTCAAATAATGGAAAATCGACCTTTGCAACAACCTCACTCCAACATGGATCAAAGGAGGCCTAATAGTGGAGGCAATAGAAGACCACATCTTGTGCCTGAATCACCATCATCTTTGTTTCAAAAACCAGAGGTCCCACGTACACTTGGTCAAGCATATGATACTCACCTTCGCAGACCATTATGGAAGTCTTATGCAGAGAAATATGCTCAATCACATATCAATGCTAAGGATCAACCACCAAAGCAATTGGATATTCAAAGGCATGCTCAAAATTTGGACACAAGGAAACCCCATGTCAAATTTGGGGGCAACACATTAGAACATGACATGCCTATAGAGTATGGTATACATGGACAAAATAGATATTTCGTTCCTCAACATGAATCTATACCAAGTGGTCCATATATGCAGCATCACTATAGACCTCCTCCATATGAACATGTGTATGATCAATATCATCCATATATGCAACATGCTCCTCCTCCAATTGGTGCCTCAAGCATAGGGTATGGTCCAAGAAGTCGATCTCCACCTAAGAACAATTTGGAGCAACAAATCAGGGACTTACAAAAGAAAATGGAGGACATAAATACACCGAAGCCAACATACACAATGAGAGACATATGTCCTTATCCATTTGACAAGAGCATTCCAATGCCTCCTTTTCCTACATACTTTGTGACACCTAAGTTTGATAAGTATAGAGGAAAAGGGGATCCTAAGGCACACATAAGATAGTTTTTCACAGCTTGCATTGAGGTAGCTTCAAAAGAGACATATTTGATGAGATTATTCCCACAAAGCCTAGGTGATCAAGCTATGGAATGGTTCTCCCAACTTCCACCTGGTATTAAGTCATGGGGTGACTTAGCAGAGGCATTTATTCAACATTTCTCCTACAAAATAGAGACAGACATATCAATCACTACTTTGTGCAACACCAAGCAAAAAGATGGAGAGTCTTTTTCATCATTTTTACAAAGATGAAGGAATCTAGCTAGCGGATGCTCTTGTGAAATTCCACAAAAACAAATGGTGGAGATGTTCACCCAAAATGTTAATAAAGACATTGGCTATGATCTAAGGAAAGCTTGTTTTTTCACCTTCAAGGACGTCATTGAAAAAGGCTTAGCGACAGAAAAGGTCCTAATTGAACAAGGAGTCATTGAGATATTCAAGGAAAACAAAGATGACTTTAAAGGAAAAGACAAGCCAAGATTTTGGAATAAAAACAAGAACACAGTCAATGATGGTGTTGTTGATGCCAATACAGTGCGACACAAATTCATTTTTTCCAGATCAAATCAGGTGAATACTCAAACAACTTCTAAATCATGAAGGAAGTACACTCCATTGGGAGAACCACTTGAGTCAGTTTTCAAAAAGCTAGTGGCAAACAAGGTAATCACTATTCCAGATTTTCCTCCATATGAACCAAAGGTTAAACCAAATTGGTGGAATGATGATGAATATTGTGAATTTCATAAGAGTAAGGGTCATAAGACAGGAAATTTCCATCGACTGAAGAACATCATACAAGATCTCATTGATAGGAGTGACATTGAGATTGAAGGGCACTCATCCAATCAAGAACATGAGATGTTTAAGGAACCATTCCCAAAACATGACAAAGGAAAAGCTAAAGTCACAGATGATCAAACCAACTATACCAAAGCATCCTAAAACTATGATTCAACTATCAATCACATCTCGATGGACAATTACATCTCTACCATTATCATCAAGGACAAAAACCTTGAGAAATCTACCCAGAGACCCAAGATTGTCTTAAAAGGCGTTGGATCTTCTTCCAAACCTACCTCTGAATGTCATGTTACAACTCGTCAAGGTAAAATCACTTTGCAAGGTGCTCCAGCCAAGAACACTGCTTCCTCATCAACCAAACCTGAGTATGACCTTGTAGAACAATTAGGAAAGACACCTGTGCTCATTTCCATTCTTGAGCTCCTACACATATCCCCCGCACATAAATCCATTCTTGACAAAATCTTGAGAGAAACTGTCATTCCTACTAATCTGAACGTGGACCAGTTTCAAGCCATGGTGGGATACCTTTCCATTCCACACTCCCTTACATTCAGAGAAGCCAATGACGCCTCCGTAAGTCAGCCACATAATGCACCTTTACACATTGAAGCCTTCATACACAAACATAGAATCAAATGAGTCCTGATAGATGGAGGAGCAGGTCTAAACATTTGTACATTGAGCACTATTAAACAATTGGGATATTCAAATAAAGCTGTGAATTCTACAAACAAAATTACCATCAAGGCATATGATAATGA
Organism: Cryptomeria japonica; assembly: GCF_030272615.1. Taxonomy (NCBI): domain Eukaryota; kingdom Viridiplantae; phylum Streptophyta; class Pinopsida; order Cupressales; family Cupressaceae; genus Cryptomeria; species Cryptomeria japonica. The sequence continues at coordinate 431,466,305 of NC_081414.1, forward strand.
AGAGCATTCATCCAAAGGCACAGTCACCTTACCTATCAGAGTTGGGCTAGTTACAAAAGATGTGATTTGTCAAGTCCTAGACCTTGACCTCACATACAACATACTCTTGGGACATCCTTGGATTCATGAGATGAGCACGGTACCATCTACATATCATCGATGTATCAAGTTTCCACACAATGGAGTTGAAGTGACCATCAAAGCAGATCCAAATCCATTCATATATTGCAACAATCTGCGACCTAGATCAGAAATAACAATACCAGTCAATCAAGAGGCTATTCCATCTTCATCATATGTGGATCCAGAATCATTGAAAGCTTCTACATCAAAACAAGCAGAGATCAAAGAAAAGTTCAAGTTTAAAAAAAGGGGATGTGGTGAGTATATCTTTCATGTTGATCAACTCCCACAATCTCCTAAGGTATTCAATCGACAGGAATAGTCTACAAGCAACTTCCAATACCAAGGAATTGGGTGTGAACCACCTAGTGTTGTGGCTACTAAGTCTGAATGCAAATCTCCTCCAGTGGTGCAAGTAACTCTTGATATCAATAGTCCTAAGAGTGGTTCCAACAAAGAATCTATTGAGCATATTGCCAGCCCTCTTGATAACTCACATAGCTTTACCATTTCATCCACTCATTCCATTTCCACTCCACTTCCAGACTTGGATCAACAAGAATTACAAAATCCCTTACTCATTGGGGATCAAAAATCAAGCTTTGAAAAGAAAAATCTAAAAGTCAATAATAAAGAAAAGTCCTTTAGTCTAAATCAAAATCAAAAGCTATTGGACTCTACAAAAATCAAAGTCAAGGATAAAAATCCTATGAAAGAAAAAGAGCAAGAGTTGATCTCCCCTAATATCAAAATAACTAGGGGCAAAAGTTCTACAATTTTAAGTCATAAAGCATACTTGTTGATCCTTAGTCTCTATCATGTCATCCTACTTTCACTTCTTTTCGCAATCATAAGCCTTCATCACTCATCTACTTGTTCTACACATCCTTTCCCTTCTGGTGATACATCATGGACCTTTAATCGAGCTTCCTCGAAGGACTTTGTTGTCAGAGATGCCCAAACTTCTTTAGGTGACACGCATATGGGCCTATGTAGTCCACACACTAGTAATTCTATCTCAGTTCCTTTATCAACGAAGACAGTCACTCGAGCTACACATCATTCAATCAAGGAATGATGCAGTTACAATCACAAAGTCAAGCCTCGCACATTTGAGGTAGGGGACTTAGTTCTCAGAGAAAATCCCAAAAATCAGCAAGACAGAGAGAAGAAGGGCAAGTTCGAACCAAATTGGCTTGGTCCTTACATCATTACAGCAGCATATGGTTCTGGGGCATATCGTCTCTCAACTACAGAAGGTGAACCTTTGGAGGATCCTATCAACAGCATGGACCTTCGCAGGTTTTACACATAGCTCTTCAGAGTATCCTAATTCAAAAAATACAAAAAAAATCAAAAAATTCAAAAATACAAAAAAAAATTATAAAACAAAAAAAATCGTTACTTGGTGAAAACCTGGCAAACAGGTGTCTTGTGACACAAAAAAAAATTGCAAAAATCAAAAAAGTGAAGAAAAACATTTTCGTCCAACAGTGAAAACCACTTCGGTGGTGCCCTGGGCAAGTACCATGGTGAAAACTGGGTCACCAATGCCATGTGTAGAGACATTGCTCCTCCCTCCTTCGGGATTCTCTTTCATCACTTCACTTTGCACACACTCACGACCAATTCATCCATAATAAACTTACACATTCCCATCATGCCTTGTTATTGATCTACCCAAGATTGGTTCACCATCCATAATAACCTCCCTTTTCACTCCTTTCCATCCATAATAAATCAGCTCCTATCTATGGCTAAGGAAAATCCTACATCTAGTGATGGGTGTGGAATTAGGAGCATCACATGTTTCAAGGAGTACAGTTTCTTACAGCTTTCTTCAGTTTATCCGTGCCCAATTTGCAATAAAGCAGCATCTGCATCGCCAATCCACAATAAAGTTTCATCTTCTTCGCAATAAAGTATCAGTTTCATGGATTCAGTCAGTTTTAGATGAGACAGCAGCAACAATGGGCTTCAACAAAATCAAATCTTTCAACAGAATCAGACAACATATGGTTTCGTGCTATCTATCCTTTTTGTGAAAGTAAACATTGTGACCACAATAAAATAAGACTTATACAAGTGACAAGAGACACTAAACTTGAGGACTACAGTGGATGTTGGTGTCGAGTCCTGGTTTTCTTTTGATTTTATCTTTTGGTGATATGTCTTTTAGCTTTTTCGGGATGTCTCTGACTAGAGATTCTATCTCCAGGATGTCTTTGACTAGAAAGGCAAGGATGGGGTATCGTCACCTATTTTTCTTTTGTTGTCTGTGGATTGTCTCTTAGTAATGCTATGACTTGTCCAAGGATATGAGGACACTGTGAGTTTAGTGTGAACTGGGGCATTCTTTGTTTGTGACTGTTTTATCTCCATGCAAATAGGTACAATGACTTTCTGGATCGAACATATGCCTCAATTGTCATAACCTACTTGCCATAATAAAGCTCAATGATGATAGCACACAAGAAGCTCTTTCACTTTCATATCTTCTATCTTCCATCCCCCTTTCTTGATTGACTTCCATCGTCCTTCTTGAGTCCGCGTAGCCTACTATCACATGATTGAGTATAATGACACACCAAAAACATTTGCATTTCATGTAGTTGCACCTGCATTACCACATATAAGCATTTCATACATACATATAGATATCACAACTGCATCACATCCTGCACACAACACCTGTTAGCACAATTTACATTTGCATTATCATATTCATCTGCATTACATACATTCACATTTGCATCATGCATACACATATAAAACATAAAAGAACAAAAATATATATATTGCATTGCATCATATACATATTTGCATCCATATCATAAGCATCACATAAGAACATCTCATCACATAGGTACACATGCATATAGCTGCCGCAAAGATGAATCATCTCATATATATATATAAAGTGTCATGATACAATGATGTCAAAATCATATGGCTACAATCACCCGCAGGTGTCTACATCATCATACAAAAATGGTACAATACTGATACATAGGGAGCCCTCTACGGCTATGATGAATTCCCTCCCTCAGAGCCAGCTGGCCTCGATGGAGTTTGAGCCCTAGAAGGACCCGCCCCAAGATCATCTCTCCTAGCCCCTGTGTCCTCTATAGCCACCCCTCGTGTCGCCCTATCCGGACAGAGGAACCCACTAATAACTCCTGCCAACACTATTGGTAGTGCTAATCTTGTCCATGTCATGGTATCCCATGCCACATGTCCCACCCTCATCTCCAGTCCCAGATCCTAGAAAAATCTACTAAGGGCATCCCTGTCTCCATCTCGATCGTACGGAATTAGCTCCCCATCGATCGATATCCGCAGAATCCTATATACATCCTCCAGGGTGACTATCATCTCCCCCATCGGCAAATGAAAAGTGCAAGTCTCAGAGTGCCACCTCTCCGCCAGTGCAGTCAGCAATCCCACGTTCGCCTGAAACTCAGGCACATACAGAATATGTCTCAATCCCATGCCTCAATCGTAGCTCGGTCCTTGACTGTCAACTCAGGTCACAACCTCTGAGTCGATGGGAATCTCTCCCGTGACTCCAGCATAGGCAAATACTCCTGCAGTCACACAAATCAATCATCTCAGTCCTAGTGGTACTTCTTGTTCATCATAAAATACTACGTGTTTGGCACTCCCTGTTCATCACAAAGTGTTGCTCACATTTGCACTCACTGTTCATCACAAAGTGTTGCTCATATTTTAGTACTCCCTATTCATCACAAAGTACTATATCTTGGTACTCACTGTTCATCACAAAGTGTCTTGATCTATCCTATCCTAGGGCCTTTGCTTGAGTGAATCCTCTTGAGAAGTTTCCTAATTGGCAACGTATGTTCTATCACAGAATTGTCAATCCTAGCCCTATTTGTTATCCTAGTCTTCCCTAGAGGACTTGCTTGAGTGTATCCTCTCAGCAGCTTATCCAATCGACAATGTATATTCATCACAGAACTGTCGATTTGACCTAGAAGACACAAAGTCACATTTTTGGACACAAACGTGCTTTCATGACATAAACGCTCTTTTAGACCGCATAAACATGCCTGGCACCAACGCAGACGTGCCTACATGTTTTTGACATTTTTTGGACCCTATTATAAGTGCATTTATTACTCTACCTAGCATGCATTAATGACAACAATAAATGCATCAAAGTGCAAGGAGGTTTTGTGGTACTTACTGGCTCTCCTGCCTCTACTGGCCTCTGAAATCGGCGAACGTGATCGAATCTATGAGCCATTTCCATCGCTACTGACTGATGCTGCTCTATCTCGCTCTACACTTGATCTCTTGGATGTGTGGATGACAATAAGGATGTTTTCCCCTCGTGGTCTATCTTATAGACTACCCTAGCCCTAGTCTCCTGTGTCAGTCTTCGTTCTCCCGTGACTTTGTCACTTTATCTGGTCAGTCCATTCTAGCCTTTATTTCTTATCGAGAGATTGTCTATGGTCTTTTCACACATTTTCATCCAATCTCTCGAGGGGGCATATCATTCCCATCTTGGGGCAACTTTGTATCAGTTCATCTTATCTTCTTTGAAACAACGCGACAAGCCGCATTGTCTCAAAGAGGGGCAAAATGTAGACACCCAAAATTGTCCAGTCTAATTAAATAAATATTTTATTTATTTAATTAACTAAGCTTAATTCTTCTATTAATTAAATAAATCTTTATTTATTTAATTAATTCATTTATCCTCTTCTAACATTATTTCTGATTTAAATAAATACATTTGTTTATTTAAATTATCCTTTTCCTAAATTAAATAAATATCTTATTTATTTAATTGATCTCACTCCTTCTATTAATTAAATGAATCTTTATTTATTTAATTAATTCATTAACCTTTTCTACCCATGACAAATGTCATTCATCTCTTAATTCATACACTACCTACCCCTTTCATTATTTTATTATTTCTTTTACCTACCCTCTAATCATAGCCGACCTCCTTTTACACCTCTCAATCTTATCCCTCCATTTCATATAGTGTCTTCTATATAAGGAGATGCTTCCTTCATTATCAAACCCCTCATTGACTACTTGACTACACTATGCTTTTGAACATAGGCGATCCTACTTGCAACCACATTCCGTTCTTTGTTGAGCTCTTGTGCACACATAAAATCTGAGAGCAAATATATCAAGCAAGATCAATGGAGATAGGAAGAATGGAGATCCAAACCCTATTGGACATGTGATGGTATAATCTTTGTGATTTCATTTGATTTGCATTGTCTTAGGTAATCTTCATATGTTATGGTGGATCTTTGTTGTTGTTAGGCTAGGGTTTTGTGGTTGAATTCATTTAGCCTTTCAATATTGTTGTTATCCATTTTCACCATATACAACTATCACTGCGAGGATGTGCTGGTAGGGGTGATTTGCATGATCATTCTCAGATGTGTGCCTCTCATCTTCTGATTCTTGAGCCATGAAGAGGTGGGTTCCTTCATCATCATTGTTGCAGTTGCTAGTAGATCTACCTTCATCATCTACAGATACATGAGATGCATTTCTCATCCTATCATCACAAGTCGGTTCTGCAGTAGTGGGCTCATTTCCATAGAGCTTCTTCAATCTATCCGATAAGATTTTTGCAGATCTGCATCTGTCCACCTGAGAGGAGACATCATCTATTAGCCCACATACTATAGCCTTTATTGTTGCTTCATTGCACGGGTTTCTTCTTTGTGCATCTGAATCAGTGGGAGGACTAACTTTACTAGGGAAGCCATTTATAACAGACATCCAAACATCATACCCTAGAGAGGATAAATGAACTTATATTATACAACTCCAAATGGAATAGTTAAGCCCATTAAACACCGAAGTTGGAATTGACACTAAATAGACCATTGTGTCCATAAGCCAAAATCTACCCAAGATGGAGAAAACTCGTCTGGCTGGGAACCTAGGCTTTGATAAAAATTGTTAGACACAATGCACCACTGAGAGGGGGGTGAATCAGTGGTTCTCAATCTTTTCCCTTTAACTATCCTATGTGTGTATATCAGTTATTAGATATAACTCAATGCAGACTTTCTGGTTAGTAGGGAGACCAACACAAATCCATTCACACACAAGGAGACATCTCATAACACCAACCTATATGAGGAAAACCAAAGATGGGAAAAACCTAGGAGAGAAATGTTGTTGAAGTCTACTGCTCCAATCCAGCCTCACAATGAATCTTAGATTACAATGTTTAGGGAACTAACCCAAGGAGCTACAACCCTTGCATCAAGCTCCAACTCAGTGAATACAAAAGAATAATCATTTACAAGTTAATAGCCTTGTTACAAATGTATTTTGTAACTCTTCTTCAAAAAATCTCTACTGGATCTTCTATCCAGTTTACTATTGGTTGTATCTTCTCTTAACTGCTTTGTTTCTCTCCACCAGTACTATCTTCTGCCAGTTCTTTGCTAGCCTAATTTGCACTCTTCACTGTCAGTTTTGTCACCACTGGTAACCTCACTGTTGTTGGTTGAACTCTTCAACCCTAGACTCTTCTCACACTTAGTCTCTCTTCTGGTACTCGTTGAGTACTTGACTGATCTTCTCTCAAATTCAGCAACCCTCTCTCATTCAACAGTCTACCACTTGCTTTACCATCAGTGGTTAAACCTTTGCCAAAACCTATTACCATTCATTTCCCTATTGCTCGACCTTTATGATCCTCTATAGATATCACACTTCATCTACTTCTCTATTCGGCCTTGTGCATCACTCAGCAGCATCTCTCTCTGAGGCATCATCAAATCTGTCTTTTGCCTGCATATTTGTATTCAGACATTCCCGCCAAAAGCATCATTCAAACTTGGTGCCCTAGGGTTTCTTCCACTAATCACGAGGCACATTGAATCCAATCAGATCTCATTCAATCTAGGATCCAAGACAACTATTTTCACATCACTGCCATTAACGTGCCTTCCAAAATACGTTTGCTATATTTTGCAAACACAAATAGTTAGTCAGTGAGACACGAGATCAATCACAATTAATGTTTCTAAATATTGCATCACCAACCTTATTCTACACCTGGACACTCTGCATCGATCACCTCAGTTCAAAATAACTTGAGCCGCACACCTTTGCAACACATCCCATGATTTACGGGGTCTACAATTAATATCGACCAACTCAGCAACAACCTCCTCGGTGCACACTCCATCTACCATTGCATGCATGTCTGCCACCTTGACTCCACATGGAACCTTTGTCGGCATCCACCTTAGCTTGGTCCTCTTTGTCGGTTCAAACAGGATCACTGACCAAACACTCAACCGGTCCTTCTTTTCTGTCGGTTCACTAACCCTATCGGTATCTCACACTTTATCAGTTACCCTTTATGTCTACACTTTGTTGATTTGTCGATGGAACACCTTAACCAGTCATTGGACATATCTATCCATAGTATGCTCATTCTCATTAGGTAGGAACGCATCATTTATCCTCTTTGCTTCCTTATAGGTTATCATGCTAAGCGATACACATCTTTGAACATATCCAATGGATGCTTTCTCATTTTCCACTTTAGTCATCCGATCTATGCATACAATCACTTGCCTTTTCTTACTTAGACCATCTTATCCCAGAGAGTTATGATGTATGCCAAGGAAAATGGGATAAACAGGTTATTACCACTTACTGGTGGAAAAGGATCTATGTCACCTACTGGTATTAATGTGACATCCCCAAGGAGTATATGCATCTTCAACCTGACATATGACCTGGTAGCTTTCCCATATGCCATCCTTGATTAATGAATCAACACATTCTTTGTCACTCTTCTCTTCAACTAGTGGGAGTCTTGTTGTATAACATCCAACTCTTACCGGTGGACTGCACATGCTTCAACTCCAGTGTTGATATGATTCTTGTAACATTCTGGTTAGTAGCCACTCAATGCCAACACATTACTTACCGGTCATCATACCATACCAGTGTCCAGTGCATGTCTACAACACATGCCAACACTGACTTGTGTACCAGTGACCTACAATACTTGGCTAACATCAATGTCACCAATACACTTCAATATCCCACACCAGTTATGCTATACTGGTTGACATCAATGAAAACAAAAACTTCCTCTATAAGTCTTCAATCTTCTCTCTTTTATCAAGAGTTCTTTTTTCTTTCTTCTAGGTTGCATTGTAGCTATCCAAGCTCTTTTGGGCTAAAGAATGCAATTGTAACTCAGCATTTCAATTCTAGAAGCATTGTAAAAGAATTCCTTTCAATATTCAATAAAAGCGTTCTTTCTCATATATTTCTAGTTTTCATTATTAATATGAATGATTGGATGTATTTTTTGTGTTTTCTTTTCAAGAAACCTCTCAATATGTCTCATTGATGCAATGATAAGGTTGGGTATTTCATGTAAATGTAGGTTACAAGTTGTGTTAGATTGTTGAAAGTAGTTTGAAGTTGTGAAACTCGGGTTTCCTTCACAAAAACATTGAAACAAGAGGCCTTCTTGTGAAATGTTTATGTATTTCTTGATTTTTCTGAGTTGTGATCATAAAAACCTCTTTCATTGAGTCTAGTTGTGAGTTTAGGATAGTGAATAAAATTAGAAAATTTGGTGCATCACCTCCTCCTAGGATAGGTTTATATTCTAGTTATCCTTCTATACCTTTACCCTGAAAGTTATTTTTAAGATGTTCATCAAGGAGAAACAACTCTCTCTAGAGATTCACCTTAAATTTGAGCAACCCATAGGCTCGAAGGTGTTTCCATGTTTCATAGGATTGTTGATTTTTATACTTAGCAACACGGGTGCAATCTTTGTGAAAAACATCTACCTCATGTAGTTCCACACCAAATAGTATATTCAATGATGACATATTTTGAGTTTACCCCCAAGGGCCATCCACTATACAAATCCAAGCTAATCCATTTTTTTATACAAATACCTTTTACAATTCAAAAATCCTGGATCCATTGTCGTCATATACTCAATTTCCAAGCAAACCCACTTCAGAGAGTCCTATTCAAAATCCTTTCTCATCATGCCAAAATATTGACTCCTTAGAAGAATCCCCTATAAATATCCAAATTCCTACCCCATATCAAGAGGATAATCCAAAGTCAGAAGAAACAAGTCATAACGTAAATCAAGATCAATAGACCATGATTGCTCAATCTAATCCAATTTTTTATCAAGATCCCACCTGTCAAGATTCTTAGGAAGATCCCATCATCCTTTTGTATTACATCCACGATGATCATATTCTATCTCAAGAAAAATGTTTTCTTCCAAGTCTCATTCATAACCCACCTCCTAATCAAGAACGCGATATTTTTTTCCGTCCCCTCCAATAATCCAATTCAAAATCAAGAGAAAAGTACAAGTTACAATGATCCTCCTTCATGTCAAGATCAAAGTATCCTTTCATCTCCTTGTCCTTATCCTCCTCATGATCCTAATTCATCTCACCATCCCATTTCCTCTACCCATGTTGTTCATGAACCCCTTACATATTTAATAGGTTCTTATGCTTTCATCCAATCCAATCTACTTTATTGTCATATTAATCCTTCCATACCATATCCTCCTCAAAATGGACTCGTGTCTTGTTTCAAAAGTAATAAGTATCCCATTGCTAAAATTATTTGTCAAAATATGCATTATCAAGGCATAGGGTGAGGCTTACATGAACAAGGTATATTAGAATCCTTTCATATTAAAGAAAATCTCAATTATCATGGCCTTGGATACATAGCTCACTCTTAAAAAATTCTTATCACTACTAAATCCGACATCCCTCCATCAAAATCCAAGCACACACAATCCCTATTTATTTTGGGTCTTTTTATCCCAAAATTAAATCCTTCCCTACATCCCTCCATCCACTATCCATATAACCCCTAGCTCACAATCCAATCACACTATCATAAATCAAGGTCAGCAAAGGCACACATCTTTGAGTACCTTCCAACCATCTACCTACTAAACCCATCCAAAATACCTCCAAATCATTACTATTCATCCATGGTCTCATTCCCTTTGGAATTAATTTGGATGCCAAGCATAAAATCCATAAGTCCAAAACACACATACATCCAAATATTGACATGTCCAATATAAAAGACATGCAAAAATAAAGAAAAATTTGATCTAGAAGCAAAAAGAAAAATTAAAAAGGCCCATTAAGAAAAAATAAAAACCATGTGGATTCCCTAGTCGCTCATACAAGCACTATATCCTAAAGAAAATTTAAAATTGGCATCCAAACTTGTTTCTCACAATGCTTCCTTCATCCCTCCATATAAACACATCACACCTTTCAAGTCTATTTTGGGTCCCTATGTCCCAAAAGACACTATCTTAAATACTCCATCACCTCCTTTATCCATTTTGGGTTCTTATGTCGCAAAATCCACAAGCACCCCTTCCTCAAAATTTCAAAATTTAAAATCCACTTGTCCTCCATCACTCCACCACCCCTCAAGGTGTGTTCTAACATTGATCTTGAAAGAATTTCCATCCACCCAAACACAAATCTTCCAACATCCTATACATTATCCAACACCTATTTTTCATCCTTCTATAGCATCCTAAATTGTACTCGCCTACAATTTTGTCTTCACCTAGGTCTCACTTTGGCGTTCCAATTTCTAAGGCCTAATTACAATGTTGATTCTACTCGCACCACTTACCTATTCTGCATTTTCATCAATTTCCCAATTCCACCCCATTTTTAGAGTCCTAATTTCCAGGACTAGGACGTACCATGCCCTGGTCCCAAATCATGACCAAGGCATACCACGCCTTGGGCATCTTAATTGGGCCCCAAATTGCACCCTCTTAATGATCATCATTGATGGGCAAGAATTTGGATCTCATGTCAGCCTAGTGCGAAAATTCAATTTTATTTTTGATGATCAAATATAAAAGGAGGTCTACCCCCTCTCACTTTAAACCTGACGAATTGAAATCAAGATCTACACTAGTGAATTCAAGTGAGCAAGCAATAAATCATTCATCAAGCATTGGAGCAGAAGTGAAGTCAAGTTTAAGCATTTATGATGGCATTCATGATCCATGTATTATGAAGGCATCCTACATGAAACTCTAAAATATTTGTGTGAAGACAAACAAAACTTCATCAAGGTAAACATTGTGATTTCAAGCATTACATTTCAGATTCAGTATTTCCCTCAAAAGAAAAGTACTTTATTTCAGTCTTTCATTACATTTATTAATTGAATTTCATGGTTAATTCCAAAATCAGGGTTTTACCTAAGGCAAACCCCTATTCCCAACATATTTCCCTTTCTTTCTGTGTGCAGGAAACAATGTAGAGCTATACTCGAGAAATTCGGTAGAATCCATAATGACGAACATGTTCAGCATTTGACAACTAAAATTTTGAAGGACCGAGGGGGATCTATGCTATGTGGTCCCAAAAAATTAGGCCAAACTTCTGGGAACAGGTCTGACACATCTTCTTTTTCCCAGATCCAAGTTTGTGGCTCATTGGGACATCTGTAGCTTACTCTTTCAGTCAATTTAATTCAACAATTCATTGTTTTACCCTAATTTCACAATTGCATTATAGTTCAACTTAAGAAAGAGATTAAGTCAAATAGACTAGTTGAATCCAATTACAATCTTAGTCTCTTTCCCGCAAGGATTGACCCTAGATCTATTGGGTTAACCCTCTTTCAATGTAAGTAGGTTAGTTGGGCTAGTTAGTGGTTTTATTATCTTAAACCCTAATTCCTAATTTCCAACACATTACATTTTGGTGAACCCAACATCTTGCATGCCTAATTTTGATTTATTATCTCAAATCTAATTTTGTATGCATTTTATAATTCAAATTTGCACTCATAATTGTTATTTTTAATTGAATCTCATAAATTTAGAGGTTAAATTCACAAAACCCCTAATTTATTATTCTAAAATTAACTTGTGGGTTGTATAATTTTTCAAGTGTATTTTCACATCTGATCATTATGACAAGTTATGTTATGATCAAAAGGCATTTATTGTTCAAAATCATAATAAAATTTTCTTAATTAATTATTTAATCAATCATTGTTACAACAAATTGCATTGCTTAATCATAGTTTTAAACTTTTGCATTCAAATTTCCCTCTTTTGTTCATAAGATTTGTTTTGATTAATTAAAAATAGGTTTTTGAAAGGAACCTGGAAACTTGTTACAAAGTAGGAGAAAGATAGAGCATAAAAGAGGCAGAAAACAACAGTGTCCGACCACCCATACATAGAACAGTTCCCATCCAAAACAAAAAGGGAACACAAGACAAAGGAAGCAACACTAGACAGCCAAAGGAAAGCACAAAGATAGCACAAGGAAAGCTAAATGTTTCTCATAAGTTCTTCAGCATGAACCACCATCTGCTTCATATTGATCGTAGAATTTTTCATTTCTTCCAGCTCTTTTTCCTTGATATCACCCTATTTCCAAGTGTTGGCCCTTGTTCTTTTTTTGTGACCCTTCTTCTCCATCTGATCCTTATCACCCTCCTTGCCTTTAGTCTATTCAAATTTGTTAATCAAGATGTTAATATGGTCAATAGTGGCCTTAAGGATCTGGAAGTTTTGCTCAGTATCCTCTTCACAATAAGCTCCATCCTATCCACTCTATTGACCAGATTGTTCAGGTTAGTATCCAGACCCTTAGCATCTTTGTTCTCTTCCAACTCCTTCACCTTCTTTTCTGTTTGCAGAATTTTACTAACCATAGCCTCAATTGCTTCAGCCTTGTTAATAGCAACCATTAATTCTTTTATGTTTTCAGAGAGAGGTTTCTTGCCCATAGTTGCATTTTTTTATCACATTGAGGTCAATCTTCAAGTCACTAATCTCTTTCGCCATTTTGCTAATGACCTCACAAAAACCCTTGATGCTATCATTACCAATGTCACCATGACAGTCATTTTGATTTCCCATGTTGTTCTCCTGACCCTCACTCTGCATTCTTTGTGTGCTCACGTTCTCCCCATGATCACCATCCAACATTTCATCTTCCTCCTTACCCTTCTTATTATCGGTTTTTTCAACCTCAGTATCCTCATAAGAGGAAATAAGAATCTACCTTTTCACCTTGTTTATCCCCTTACGGGTCTTCTTTGTCCTTTGGGTTTTCTTACCCATACCCTTTCTCTTCTTGCTTTTAATGAATTTATCATCAAAAGACTCATCCATAGAGTTTGAAAGGTCAGAATCCTCAGCAGTCCCCTTGCTCTTGCCCTTGGTCTTCTCCTTGTTGCTGAAATCCTCAGACTCACCTTTAGTTTCAGAGTAGAGATTGAACCCACTATTCTCACTTTCAATATCATCATCCCTAATTCTTTTTCCTTTACTAATGGATTTCTCAATAGTTTTCCCCTTCAACAACTTATAAACTAAAACCATTAAACCCTGGTGGAGGGCATGGTCTCTTTGAGAGTATTTCTGCACTTCTCTAATAGTATGATCCATAGAGAAAGCAAGATAGTAAGGCAGACTGATCTTGTCACCATGATGGAAGTGATTAAGCAACACAAAATGATTCCTATAAGCCCTTATGAATCTCTCATCCAGAGTAATGTAGCTAATGGTGGCAAACAGCACAAACCTCCACGGCCTGCAAATACGCTTAGGGGAATGGTAGGGATTATCCACCTTCACCAATTTCCTTTTTTCTCCATCAGTGACAAGAAACATATCCGTAGCCTTGTCAGACACACTTCGATCTTTGTAAAATTTAATACCTTCTTTGACCATAACCATAGCTTCAGCAATGACATCTTCATCCACCTTCTTCATCTGGGTACCAATAAGAACCTTACCATTCTTCTAGTTTTTTATGAAATTCTTAGTGACAATGGGGTCTTTGCCGCAGAGCCTTTCCATAAAAACACTCAAGCCCCCCTCTTGAAGAATCTCCCAGACCATTATTTTTCTTCTAGTCCAAGCAAGAAGTCGGTTCAAACCTCTTTTTATTACCTCCCATATTACCCTTAGTTTCACAATTCTTCCGCTCTGTTATTTTCTCTGTGATCTCTGTGAAGAAACCTAACAATTTTGTTGTTGTTATGAAGAACCACCTAGAATCCATGCAAAGTAAATATGATATGACTAATAATAAAACCAGTCACGCCATCATAGTGAACAATCATAGAAAAATGAGAAAAGGCATTATAAATTGTGATTACCAAATACATGTTGCTTCATCTGGATATGGTCCAGTTCAATCATTGATTTCGCCTCACACTTGAGATTACTCTCACCATAAAGGGCAATGATTTTGTCAGAATGGCAAGCCAGGTTGGCATCCCAATCAGCACACTTGTTGGCTTCTCTATATGCTGTTGGCAATATTGCATTATAACAGACAATTAAAGATTGTTGACATTTCAATAAGGATATTGAGAAGGTTGTTGATGATTATGGACATAAATTATAAAGATGTTTTACTATCTTGATATTATTATTTTGTCATTGATGTCAAGAAATTAATTTTCTAATTCAGTATGATGTTGCCATATCTTGAGAAGTATGATATGAAGATTATAAAGAAGTCGGTAAAGACACAGGAAAGAATATGATGAATAAGGGGATAAGTTATTCAATGGGCAACTCTACCGAGTCAGACAATGATGAGATCTTGATGTTTTAGATTGTTTTAACATCATACATATGTTGTAAAATGTAAAGGTTAATACTATAATATGTTATCAAGAAAAGAACCTAGTCGGTAAACCATAAGGAACCTAGTCAGTAAACCCTAAGGTTATCGCTATCGGTTAATGAAGGCAGAATGTCTACTGAGTGAAGTTTAGTATTTACCGAGTTGTAACTGAGCTAAAACATAATGCATTAAATGTTTACATGTGATATTTAATGAATGATGCTGATGAGCTAGAGTGGATCAATGATTGGTAAGCCGTGGAAGTAGTTTGTTAACGAATCTAAGGCAATGGAAAGTCGGCAAGAAGATCTACAGCTCAGATTGAACTGCATTACCCTAACACAAGTTCCAAGTGAATATGCAAGTTCCAAGGTGGGGTAAAACATTTTCAGATCGAAAGATACATTGAACCTGGACCAGATTGAAGATCTAATGGCAATGATTGATCATGGGAAATGTGATCAATGAGATTAAGCGGTTAGAAGATTGATTATAAATAGGAAACTGTTGATAAACAATGTATGCGGGCAAGTGTATGTACAGGGATGCTACATAGTGATTACCAAGCACAGAAGCTTGAAGGCCTGTTAGAATAACAGAGTATTGATGCCCAGCAGATAGACAAAATTAGTTCTATGTCTAGATTGTATTGAACAAATAGGAATCTGCTTTAGCATTTTAGATGTGAAGTTGCAAATAGATTTTTATTACTGTTATTTTGTGAAAGTGACAGGAAATCTCTTAACCGAGTGGACTTAACAGTCTTATATGTAAATCCTCTAGCAAGGTGACATTCTAATTGAGTGTTTGAAATCCTTTGACAAGGTCACTTCTAACAAAGTGAAGATCCTAACAGATCTAAGGGAAATCCCTTAACCGGGTCACATCTAGCAATGTGTTTGTAATCTTTAACAGGATTTTCTTTTAACCGAGCATACTCTAGAAAAGTATATTTCTTAGTGGGTCCAAAATCCCACAGTGGTTTTTCCCTATTTGGGTTTCCACGTTAAATCTGGTGTTATGAGGTTTATATTGTCCATATGCTTTTGAGTTTGCATGTTTGATAGTTTTTGGTTATATGACTGATATATGTGTTACGAGGTTGAATCTGATGTTTTTATGGATGATTAAGTTTGTATGATTCACCCCCCCCCCTCTCATCTTGTTGGCTATTGGATATGTACTTATATTAAGTATCAGAACTATCAATTGGTATCAAAGCTTTGGACTCTGAAAGGAAAGTTTAAAGGCACTTGAGTTAAAGATCCAAAGATGTAAAAGAGGGATGCACCTAAGCTAAATAAGTCAAGTTTCTCTACATGGTAGAAAAGGATGAAGCTACATCTATCAGGAGTTGGAGAATATGCTATATACTATCTGGAGAATGATTTTGTTGCACCGAGCACCTATCCATTGACTATGGAAGATATAAAGGTGAAGCAAGACCATATTCAAGCAATGATTGAAATAACATCTGCATTGATCGATTCTGAGTTTAATGATCTAGAAGGATGTACTGATGCAAAGGCAATGTGGACTAAGCTCATATCTGTATATGGAGGAGATGAACATGTTCAAAGAGAAAAGTAGATAGTTTAAGAGGACAACTTGAATCTATGAGGATGAACGAAGGTGAGAACATAACCCAGTACAGTACAAGACTAAAGGAGATTGTAAATCAAATCAAAGGAGCAGGAGGAACTATTGAAGAAAAGGATGTGACAAGTAAGTTGTTAAGAACCCTTCTACCTGCCTATGCAATCCGAGACTCTGCAATCAATGAATTGAGGTCTGTACCTAATATGCCAGTTTCCTTGGATGCTACTATTGGTAAGATACATGCATTTGAGTTAAGTAATTTTGATAAAAGTGGGTCATCGGTAAATAAAGTTGAATCTGCATTTAGTTCTTTTCATCTGAATGAATCTAATGATTACAATGAAAGAAAGCATAAGTACTCTGAAGGAGATCATAGTGGAGCAAGTGAAAGATTTTGGAAGAACATGGAGGAGGTACACAAACTGTATGAAGAAATCAGAAAGCAAGAAGAGTTTGAAGCACTATTGGCCAAAAGGTTACCGAGAGGCAAAGGTAAGTATAAAGGAAAACTACCTTTGAAATGTTTCAATTGTGATAAGATTGGACATATGGCTTCTAACTGTCCTGACAAAGATTTCACCGAAAAGAGAGATTACCGAGATGACAGACAGAAAGATAATCATTATAGAGGACACCGAGACTTCAGAAGAAGAGATAGAAAGACATGCTTAATTGCTGATGAGGAATCTGACGATGATAAATCAGATGAGACTGATACAGAGGAAGTTGTTTATGTGGCTATCAAGGATGGATCAGATGAAGAAATGTATGAAGAAAAAACCCTTATATCTCACATAAACACTACTGATTCTTGGATTATAGATAGTGGATGCTCACATCATATGACAGGAGATAAACACAAGTTTGTTTATGTTAGAAGATTATGATGGAGGCTATGTTAGATTTGGTAATGATGCACCATGTCCGATAAGAGGTAAAGGATCCATAACACTTCTTGATAATGCAAGATGCAATGATGTTTATTGGGTTGAAGGTTTGAAATACAATTTGTTGAGTGTAGCACAGCTAAACAACATAGGTTACCAAATAGAATTTCAGAAAGGAATTGTCAAAGTTCATCACAAGAATGGAAAGTTAGCTGCTACCGGGACACAAACAAAAGGTAATACATTTCACCTTGACTCAACTCACAATAAGTGTTTGCATGCAAATATTAATGATACCTGGTTATGGCATAAAAGGTTTTGTCATGTTAATTTTGATAATCTAATCAAAATAAGTAAGAAGCACCGAGTAAGAGGTCTACCGAGTCTTGAAAAACCTCAGAATTCTATGTGTCCAGGATGCCAGATGGGTAAGATGACAAGATCAAGCTTTACAAGTAAGTCCTACACTTCTAAGGGAATTTTAGATCTTGTGCACACTGATCTTTGTGGTCCTATGAAAGTTCAAAGTTATTATGGTGATAAGTATTTCATATTATTTGTGGATGATTATTCAAGGATGATGTCAGTAATGTTTTTAAAAGAAAAATCAGAAGCTTTTCAAATGTTTAAATGGTACAAGGCTAGAGTTGAAAATGAAACAAGAAGACAACTGAAATATCTTAGATCAGATAGAGGAGGAGAATTCACATCTGATGAGTTCAACCTATTTTGCAATGATCATGGTATTAAAAGACAAGTCTCTACACCGAGAACTCCACAACAAAATGGAATAGCTGAGAGAAGAAACAGATCTATTGTGGATTGTGCTAGAACACTGATGATTGAGAAGAAGGTTCCACAAACATTTTGGAGAGAAGCAATAAGCACAGCTGTTTACACCTTGAATTGAGTTCAATTGAAGAAAGGTACTTTGAAGACACCTTATGAAATTTGGTATGGCAAGAAACCCAATGTAAGTTATTTTAAAATCTTTGGAAGTAAATGCTATGTTCATAAAGATGATAGAAATGGCAAGTTTGATCAGAAAAGTGAAGAAGAAAAATTTCTAGGATATTCTTCTAGAAGCAAAGCATTTAAATGTCTGATCAAATCATCTAACAAAATAGTAGAAAGTGCAAATGTGAAAATTGATGAATTTGCAGAAAGAAATGATGAAGGAAATTCCAAAGAACCAGAAGACTATGATGAATTTGTCTATGTGCAACCAAGAAGTTCTACTGAGATAATTGTTGAAGAAAATGAACAAAATATCTAGTTACCGAGTGATGAAGAAGATCATACAGAGCCTACCGAGCCTGTATTAGCCAAGTATGTCAGAAGACACCAGGGTGAACTCACAATGCTGGTTCCCACTTTCTAGTACATCCTAATTTTTGCTGAAATCATACATTTTTAAGAAAATATAATGATTAAAGCTTTAAGAGGTCTCATTTGAAGTAAGTAATTGAAGAGAGTTAGATCAAAGGCTCTTAGATCAAAATTTCCTGGATAGAACCTCTCTGCTTCTAAATCATACTTGCAACGGAGTCTCCTTTGCATCTATCAAATGCTGATAAAAAACCAATTTTACATTAGCTTTTGGGGGGTCAAATGAGTTCATTTAGAAGTTTTATTTTTTGAAGTATTTAGTCCTTATTATAAGCTTTCCAAATAGTATAATTTTTAATATATTTAATTTCATTAATATATTTTTATTTTATTTCTTATGAATGTAGGTTTTTCACCGAACATGAACTTCTTTGTTCAATGCATTGGGAAAAATAGTAAACTTATTCAAAAAAAATCTGAAAAATATATATGCACTAGGTATTGATGTCTTCTTTCAAAAAAAAAAAAAATTGAATTTTGAGATATATAGAACAAGTTATGTGTTCAAACGTACACCTATATCTAAATTATAATTAGTCGAACTTCAAAACTTAATAAAATAAAAAATATTCAACATATCACTATCATACCAACTACATGCCCTGGGTATTGATATTACAACCCAAAATTCAAAAGACTTAAATTTTTATCATTTATAAGAAAAAGTAATGCGTTTCGGGATGCACATCACTCTTAAAAAATGTTGTTTGTTGTAATAAACTACTTTTGAGGGAGATGGAAAAATCAATAAAATTTTAGTAAAAAATAATTGAAAAAAATACATTTAGAATCTACAAATAACATGTTACAAATCACTAGTTTACATCATCTTCAAATTCTTAATGATTTAAAAGTTATAAGCGTCAAAAAGTGAAGTTTTTTTTCAAAATGTTCATCTAAGTGTCAAAGTTGGTCAAAAAGTGGGAACCAGTATTGTGAGTTCACCCACAATGCACCAAGTCAGATTATAGGAGATAAGGATGATCTAGTGATGACAAGGAACAAACTAAGACAGAACACATGTTTGATATCTGAATTTGAACCGAGAATAGTGAAAGAGGCATTTAACAATGAAGATTGGATAAATGCTATGACAGAAAAGATTGATTAAATCAAGAAGAATGACACATGGACACTGGTCCCAAGACTGAAGGACAAAAATGTAATCGGTACAAAGTGGATCTTCAGAAACAAGTTAAATGAAAAAGGTGAGGTCATTCGGAACAAAGCAAGACTAGTTTGCAAAGGTTATGCCCAAGAAGAAGGAATTGATTATGGTGAGACTTTTGCACCTGTTGCTAGACTTGAAGGAGTAAGAACATTGTTGGCATATGCTGCTTTCAAGAACTTCAAGGTATATCAAATGGATGTCAAATCTGCATTTTTGAATGGAATATTAGAAGAAGAAGTTCTCATTGAACAACCTGAAGGATTTGTTGAAGACAATAATAAAGATCAGGTATGCAAATTGAACAAAGCTTTATATGGTCTGAAACAAGCACCAAGAGCATGGTATGAAAGATCGCACTCTTATTTGATTAAGATTGGTTTTATAAGGACAAGTGAGAACAGCAACATGTACATGAAGAATGATGAAAATGGAATACTAATCTCAGCCATATTTATTGATGATATTATATTTTGTGGAAATGACTCTTTATGCAAGAATTTTGGAAATGAAATAAGAAAAGAATTTGAGATGTCATTAATCGGTGAGATAAAGTATTTTATAGGTTTACAGATACTGCAAATGAAAAATGAGATTTTCATTACCCAATCCAAGTACATAAAGGAAATCTTGAAGAAATTTGGAATGGAGGATTCAAAACCAGTAAGTACTCCTATGACTACCAACTATAAACTATCAAAGAATGATGAATATGCATATGTTGATGAGACACTCTATCGATCCATGATTGGAAAGTTGCAATATGTTGTTCATAGCAGGCTAGATATAGCACATGCAATAGGTATTCTTGCAAGATTCTCTGCAGATCCTAAGGAAATACACATGACAGCAATCAAAAGAATTTTCAGATACTTAAAAGGCACTGAAGAGTATGGCTTAGTATATCAAAAAGGAAATGATTTTGATTTAAAATTTTATACTGATGCTGATTGGGTAGGCAACATTGATGACAGGAAAAGCACAAGTGGAGGAGCTTTCTTCTTAGGAGAAAGACTAGTGAGTTGGCTTAGCAAGAAACAAGGATGTGTTTCTCAGCCAACAATAGAAGCTAAATACGTTGCTGCAGCACTGAATTGTACCAACATTGCATGGATTAAACAACTGTTGGAAGGTATAAATGAGAAAATTACCGAGCCAATAACTATATTCTGTGACAATACTAGTGCCATTAATATTTCAAAAAATCATGTTATGCACTCTCAGACAAAGCACATATCTATCAAATATCATTATCTTAGAGAAGAAGCTCAAGAGAAGAAAGTGGTGTTGGAATATGTTAACACAAAGGAGCAAATAGCATATATCTTCACCAAGCCACTACCAAAGGACACTTTTGAATATCTCAGAAGTAAGTTAGGGGTCCTACCCCTATCTTCTACTCACTGACTGAGTTCAGTGAAAGCATCAATTTGATGACTCTATTTAATATCTTTTGGGGAGTTGATGTTGGAGTGATACACTTTAGAATGTTTTTCTGAAAGTGTACTGGAATTAATACTGGAATAATACAAAGAATGATATAGGGAACAGGAATTGAAGACAAATACTCTGACCGAGACTCAATTGATACGCAACAGCAGGAAATAACTTCTTACAGAAAGACATTATGTTTTAGTTCTATTCTTTTTGGCATTGTTGTCAAAGGGGGAGAAGACTATTATGGGGGAGAAGATCTACCAAAGGGGTAGAAGACCTGAGAAGACTGAGAGAAGACTACAGATTGAAATAAAGACTGAAAACAGAAGAGAAGTCTAATGTATGGGGAGAGCATTTCAACATTTCAGAATCACAGCAATCTGAATATTTTAAAGGTCAAATCAATTGGTTTTGCCATCAATGCCAAAGGGGGAGATTGTTGGCAATATCGCATTATAATAGACAATTAAAGATTGTTGACATTTCAATAAGGATATTGAGAAGGTTGTTGATGATTATGGACATAACTGCTTAAAGATGTTTTACTATCTTGATATTATTATTTTGTCATTGATGTCAAGAAATTGATTTTCTAATTCAGTATGATGTTGCCATATCTTGAGAAGTACGATATGAAGATTATAAAGAAGTCAGTAAAGACACAAGAAAGAATATGATGAATAAGGGGATAAGTTATTCAATGGGCAACTCTACCGAGTCAGACAATGACGAGATCTTGGTGTTTTAGATTGTTTTAACATCATACATATGTTGTAAAATGTAAAGGTTAATACTATACTATGTTATCAAGCAAAGAACCTAGTCGGTAAACCCTAAGGAACCTAGTCGATAAACCCTAAGGTTATCGCTATCAGTTAATGAAGACAGAATGTCTACCGAGTGAAGTTTAGTATTTACCGAATTGTAACCGAGCTATAACAGAATGCATTAAATGTTTATATGTGATATTTAATGAATGATGTTGATGAGCTAGAGCGGATCAATGATTGGTAAGTCATGGAAGTAGTTTGTTAATGAATCTAAGGCAATGGAAAGTCGGCAAGAAGATCTATAGCTCAGATTGAACCGCATTACCCTAACACAAGTTCCAAGGTGAATATGCAAGTTCCAAGGTGGGGTAAAACATTTTCAGATCGAAAGATACATTGAACCTGGACAAGATTGAAGATCTGATGGCTATGATTGATCATGGGAAATGTGATCAATGAGATTAAGCGATTAGAAGATTATTCTGATTGATTGAAAAATAGGTTTTAAGGACCCGAACCATTACAACATAGTTAAATAGAAAGTTGAGAAAATAGAGTCCACATACAAAGCGACTGGTCAAAAAACCAGCGAACAGAAAAAAAAAGGCTAAACAACAAAAAATAGCAAAGAACCCAAGGAGACACTACAGAGTAATTTTCTTCAGCAGATCCTCTGCCTTAGTCACTAGCTCATGATAGGTTGCCCCAACTACTTTTAGCTCCTCCAGGTCCTTATTCACTTTCTTTTACTTCCTCTTTCCACAGGTGCGGGTTCTAGGACCTTGGGCTTCCCCGGTTCCTTCTACATCCAGGTCAATTTCCTAGGTTTCCTTTTCATCATCAAGCTTGCTGATGAGGGTATGGGTGTTGTTGGCTGAGATTTTCAGAATGCTAAGACTCTACTCCACAATGTTCTTGAGGCACTCCTCTATCTTGTCCACTTTGGCAACTATATCCAAGAGCATTTTTTTGCTAGTTTCCTCCAGGGTTTTTCTATCCTGTATCTCCTTTTCAATTTTCTCAAACCGGAGATTAAAGGCATCTCTGATGTATTCCGCTTTGGCAATTGTGTTCTTTAGATCTTCGATATAATTGGCCATAGTGTTCCCCTCTCCAATGTTAATGGTCTCCAGGATCATGACTCTATTGCAGAGTTTTTTGTATTCATCCGCAGCATTCTCATTCCCATCAATAAGCCATTCAATGGTTTTCATAAAAACCTTCAAGGCCTTGGGGTGAGGACCAGGAGAAGGAGTAACTTTACCAGGGGTTATCTATTCATCTTTAGTGATATGGAGGGCAGAAATAGTGTCGGCAGCCCTGAGGGTCTCCTCCATAGTCTCCATCTCCAGGCTTTGATCAGCTTCCAAGGTTCTTGTTTGCTTGTCCTCTTTCGGTTCCTTTCCGGTCTCCTCCGGATCTTTGTCAGTCTCCTCTGTTTTCTTTTGCTTCTTCCTGAGTTGGGCTTTGTTCTTACTTTTTTCCTTCAGCACTCCCTTAGGGATCTTCTTCTCCTCAGGGAAATCAGAGTCCTCTTCTTCCAAAGAAATACTAATCAAGGGTTTGCTTTGGGGTTTTTTGCTCTTAGAAGAAGAGGGTTTTGATTTCCTCTTCTTGCTCCTCTCATACTCTGAGTCGTCAGAGCTTTCCTCATTATCAGTCGAGGAAATATTATCTGAATCCTCCTCCTCCAAGAAATCAGAATCAAACATTTCTTCTTCTGAATCCACAGAGAGCTGCATTCAGTTGATTTTACTAGCCTTTAAATGATCATAAATGAGGACCATAAGTCCCTGGTGCATTGCAGTGTCACCCCGAGGATTTTCTTTATATGCTTTTAGGGATGCATTCATAGAACAGAACAAGAAGTAAGGGAAATTTACCTTATCATTATGCCTAAAATGATTTAAGAGGACAAAGTGATATCCATATACTTTCGTAAACCTACCATCTAGAGTTATATACCTCATTAAAACAAAGAGAATTTCTCGCCAGGGTTTTGCAAAATCCCTAGGCGGGTAATAGGTTTTACTCAACTTTACCAGTCTTTTCTTCTCTTTCTCTGTGACCAGGTACCTTTCAATGGCTTCGCTGCTGACCGTCCTGTCTCTGTAGAAGTTGCAGCCCTCCCTTTTGAGTCCCGTAGCTTTAGCTATTAACTCTTCGTCAATTTCCACCAGTTGGTCGCCCATTTTAAGCATTGCCTTCTTCCATTTTTTGCAGAAGAAGCTAGTAATCTTTCCATCACGGCCATGGACTCTCTCAATGAAGCTCGAAAGACCACCCTTCTGCAAAATTTCCCACACCTCTTCTTTCTGTTTCCACTCCTTACAACTTCCTGGCTCATATCTTCTCCTATTTCCGCCCATGGTGTCGTTTCTCACAGTCAAGTTTAGGTTACAGAAAGCTTTTTGAAGTTAAAACAAAAACCCAGAAAGCATGTGTAGCATTAGTGATTTGACAAGTTATAATGCACGGTCTGCTAGCTTTGATGTTATAATGAGTAATTCCCTCATTATCGAAGTAACTCGAAGTGCTTACTTTAGTACATATCATAATTGCCCCGTCAATCAAGATTATTTGGGGTACTTCAATATCTTTCATTTATTATGATTTGTCTAGCATCTTCGGGAAGACCGCTCTCACCTGTCCACGTGGAAATTGTCTCATTCTTCACCGCCACGTTTGCAGCCCAATCAGAAGAATAGTTGGCCTCCCGATATATATGGGATATGTGGCATTTTTTGAAGGTTCTGATGATGTCAATGGAAGAAAAAATTATATTGTGAATCGACCAAGAGGGCTTAGAGGTCCCATTGAGACTCTTATAAATATTATTGGAATCCCCTTCGATCCAGAGATGGGTACAGTTCCATTTTTTGGCTAGAATAATTCCTTGAAGGGTTGCCATAGCTTCCACCTTATGATTGGTTTGAATGCCAATAGGGACAGCAATCATACCTTTGCAAATGCCTCTGTCGTCTCTGAGAATAGCTCCACAGCCTGAAGGACCTAGATTTCCTTTGGCTGCTCCTTCAAAATTGATTTTAAGCCAACCATGGGAAGGGGTTTGCCATTTAACTTCAAGCCTTTTATTGTAGCTGATATTATGACCATCACTGATCTTCATATTCTAGGCTCTTAAGATATTTAACTCCAAAGAGTTGTTTGAGTAACAAGAGACCTCCATAGTTCCCATATTTTCCTGAATAGCCCTTTGAATTTTCTGAAAAACAATGTCTTGATTTAAGGACACATCCCTGAAAATTCAGTTGTTTCTTTCCTTCCAAAGACCCCACAAAATGTGAGGAAGAGAGAGCTGCCACATACACCTCAGAAAAGAGTTGGTCCAATGAATTTGCCAGGAAGAGAACAAATCTCTGATGTTACTGGGAAACACCCAAGCAAGACTAAAGCTTTTGAGGAAGCTTTCCCAAACAGAGGTTGAGAAAGAATAGTGCAGGGCAAGATGGTCCACTGACTCTTCCTCTTGAAAGCACAGCACACACCTATTTGGAAGGGCAAAACCTCTACATTTAAGGTTGTCAATAGTAAGGATTTTATTCTCGAGAATAGTCCAGAAGAACATATTGATTTTAGGAGTGAGCCCTTTTAACCAAGCTTTAGACCAGAAAGGATTCATAGGAGGGGAGGGGGAGAGGATAAAATACATCGAAGATACAGTAAAGGTACCTTTGGGGTTATATCTCTAGATCATGGAATCCTCTTCCTTATTCAGCCAAATAGCAGACAATTGGGTTTTGAGCTTGGAGAGACTGTGATGAATACTATCATTGTTTTGCCAGTTGTTCGCATCCCAGTAATCTGCCACTAAGGTACCAAAAGAGCCAATACAGGAGGGGGAATGGGAAGCCCACTCATAGAAATCATTATGGGTTTGTCAAAAAGCCAAGGATCTGTTGAACACTATATTTGAAATATAAAAAAAAAATATATTTCCATAAGCGTGAAAGACTACAAGATTTTCGGCCAAGAAATTGTATCGAGCATTTCAAAAGGAGTTTCATCGAAAGAGTGCTTTCATCGAAATAGAGCATGACGTGTAAAGCACTATGCAAAAGGTCTTCGGTGGAATATAACTTTCGGTAAATAAAGGAAACTGCTCATCGATACTCCAAGTTTCATCAAAAAGTGAAAACAAAAAGCAATAGGCAAAAAGTGATTTCGAAGAAATATAACTACCGAAGAAACTCATAAAGCATTCATCGAAATGCAAATCTCATCGATAACATAATGTCGAACAAGAACAGAGGTGTTTTATTGATAAAACAGGATATCGAAGGAAAAGGACTTTCGATGAACTTGCATGAACTTTCACCGAAGAACAGAACTCATCGAAATACGATTTCGATGAAACTTGCAAATGACTTATCAAAAGAAAGTTTGTCGATGAAAAGACGATTTCGGTGAGTCTTGAAAATGGCTTCTCGACATGGGCTACTCATCGAAAAGGTAATATCGAGGAGAATGGGCTTTCGATGAAAGATTAAAACACTCGGTCGAAGACAAGGGTTTCATCAAAAACTTGAATTACGATCATTTTGATCAAACTGTACTTCCCGCGAAAGAGTTAAAGACCCAAGTGAAGAATGTCACATCTCCAATTAAGTTTAAACACTTGAGTAGCCGTTGTAGACGCAGAACATTAACTGTGCACAAGTTGCCCATACGATTACAGCTGAACTGATCGAGTTTTCATAGGAGCCAGATTAATGCCAAAAGACTGAAAATTGCGAAGAACTTGCGAAAATTTGTGAACGACAATCAGAAGAGCTGGGCATTTCTCCAAGTAAGTGTTGTCTCTCGTATTTTCTGAAATCATGGAACCTTCTTCTTCTTCTTCTAAAAAGAGTAGGAAAGGAAAAGAACTAAACCCTGAAGAGAAGCCCAAAAGACAAAAGAAGGAAGGGAGAACTCTGACTCAAGATTTGCTAGACCAATGTCCCACATCTAGTGTAAGGTCTAAAAAGATCAAAAGCGAAGAAGAAGGATTGGAGGATAGATTTGAAAATCTGGGAGACATTTGGACTGAAATCAGAGGACATGAATTATTCCTATTTAGCTACAAAAGAAGGGATGCTCTTGAGCCCATAAGTAATCTATGGAAGAAGAACTTAGGGAAATTGGTAGTCCCAAACGTGTTTGTAGATGTTGAATTAATGAAAGCTCTGGTAGATTGTTATAATCCGAGAACCAAAACCATATGCGATTACAGAGGGAATCCCTTAGTGGTGATTAACAAACAAACTATTGATATGGTATTTGATTTAGACTGGGAAGTGGAGGAGAGAATCGATATGCAGAAACTGTTACAAGAATTCTTTAGCTTGGAAAACATCTATAGGACTTGGAGACTACCTATTCACCAGCCGAAAGTGGGTCGGGCATTTGTTCCGTTCAGCAAAGATGACAAGGTGTCGTTTGATGTCAACCACTTCCATCCATATTTTAAGTATACATATTATGTTGCAGCCCAAGTATTAGGCCTAGAGGCTCATCCACTCATGGATATTGGGGTTATGGTTTTGTGTGCTGATTTACAATCAAAAGACCCTAGGTCATTTGATTACGCCACTTATGTTGTAGATGCCTTAAATCATGGGTTGGAGAAGTTAAAAGGGGATCTCGTGAACATACATTTTTCATTGTACTCCTTATTAATGCATATTATTCTTTATTGTGGACAAGAGATCAACTTCTGGTCAGATGATTTCTGCATTAGAGCTTATGATAAGAATGGTTTGAAGAAGCCAGTTCAGTTGTGGGTTTCTGCATGGGACCAGAGGTTCATGAACAACCAGTACTGGCACTTTCAGGAATATTTTGTGAAACCTCTTAGTGCGGCCTTTGGGCAACATAGAGATTATGCTCTGTCCCCTGAAATTAAGAGATTCCTCAGGCCAAAGGACTTCTCTCCGGAGTCACAAATTGATCACAATTGGGGTGATTGGTATTGTCACGATAATCACACAGAAATCAGGGTATTTGGGTATGAAGGAAGACCACACATGCTTCCAATTACAGTACCAAATAGGGTGGCTAGCCTGGAGATTGTAAGACAATTATCTATTGTCAGTGCCAAACACCTTACAAATTTCGGTAAGCAGTCCATCGTTCCAGGTTTATTGGTTTTTTCTGACTTTGTTGTTAAAAGTTCAAAAAGCTATCATTTACTACAGAATAAGTTAGACTACTATGGCATGACTCTGGGTGAACCTAGAGAGAACTTCGATCCTGAAGGGTATATAAGAGCTGCCAGAGCGTCACAAAAACTCAAAGCTAGAATACATGTGGCGAAAATGCCAGATGACCTGATTAAAAATCTTGAAAGAGAGGAGGCCAGGATTTTGAGAGAAAAGAGTGAATTGACTTGGGAGGCCTACAAATGGAAAAGGGCAAGGGGGATGATAGATGGAGATTTATTTGGGAACCTCCAAGATCCTCTGGAAGTAGCTAAAAGGCTACTTCAACATGAAGAAGAGATCATGCATAGAGTGCCCCCGCAAT
Organism: Cryptomeria japonica; assembly: GCF_030272615.1. Taxonomy (NCBI): domain Eukaryota; kingdom Viridiplantae; phylum Streptophyta; class Pinopsida; order Cupressales; family Cupressaceae; genus Cryptomeria; species Cryptomeria japonica. The sequence goes on from NC_081414.1 coordinate 431,494,896, forward strand.
TCCTTCATTTTATCAACACTGAGAAGGATAGTCAACCATTGGCTCACATGTCACCAAAATCAACTGCTAGTAGTATCCCTGCTGATTCCCCTAGGGAAGATTATCCTCCTGGTTTTGAAGCAGAGATGAATGTGGACACTGGTGAGATTAACATTAAGGATGTAGTCGATATAAGAATGACTGAACATGAAGATTTTGTTGCTGATGATGGATTCGCTTCTTCAAGGGAATTCCTTTCATTTTTGTACCAGTACAAAGGGGCACATGTTAAACGAAGCATGGCTGGAAGACCAGAAGAAGAACAGATGAAGAAATTGCAGGATGAAATTGATATCCTCATGAAAGATATGACCCCTGAGAAAGGGAGAAGATTACTAAAAGAGGTCGGTGTAATCATCTTTTCTGGTTGGGATATAAACTCAGCACTTCTGTTTGACGGGTTCCTGAAAAAGCAAGATTTGAATCAGCAGGTGTTGCCTCAGGAGATAGACAAATTATTCCTAGGCTCTGGATATGATCCTAACAAGAAGGCTCTCCTACAATGGGCATTATATCCAAAGGGGAAGAGGCCTATCATTGTGGATATTGAAGAAACCTTTGGACACCTCATGGTTCATCAGGTTGGAAAGACGGACCCTAGGGTCACTGCTAAATTAAACTTGGATGTTGCCAGATTAAACCTGGACCAGACAGAATTTTTGGTCAGAGAAAATGTCACATATAAGGGGTTGTATGAAAAATCCAAAGAGGAGAATCAAAAGTTGCAAGCAAAAATATTGCAACTTGAGACAGGGACTCCCATAAGAGAATACACCTCATACCCCACAGGACGTAGCTTGGATGATGTTTCTGATGCTCTGTACTGGAAGTATCAAGCAGATAAAGCCACCAAACATGCAAATAGTATCCAACAAAAAATGGATAAACTGGTCAATGATATCATCGGACATCGGTTTAACACCATGCTTTCGCATGTCGAACCATATTGGAAGGTATATAATGGAACTATAAAGGCATTAACAGAGCATGAGAGATTAAAAGCACGACTACATGAAGTACTGAATAGTGTCGATACAATAATGCCAGAGGAGAAGACTGAAGGGATAGCGTACATGGAGAATCATGTTAAAATCGAAGATGCGCTAAGGAGAGATCTTAAGGAATTGGATGATGGGAGACCTATTGGAATGCCCTCGGTCTATAAAGAAGGAGATGTAATATCCCTGGAGGACTTGCGGAATGAGCTTATCAGCGTCAAAGATTGGGCTTTGTTAGAAATGGATCGAAGTAAAGACATGGCCCCTACCATCAACCAGATGATATTCAAATATCTGTCGCAAGGAGAAGAATTGAAGAAACAGAGTGCTAAAATCAAAACCTTTAAAGATGATGATTATATTCATCATTTAGGAATTCTTAATCTCTTTTGCTTAAGTTTGTTAGAAACGTTTAAACTAATGATTAGCATTTCGAAAAGACGTGTCTTTTCATGAATAGCTTTCGTTCCCATATATATATGAGAATGGTTTTTGTAATATGAAAAAAAAGGATACACAATAAGAAGATGGCGATGTATGATAGCCTGTAAGTTTTACAAACTTCGATGGAATACATGCTATGAACTGTTGTTTTTCTTTGCGTATGTGTTGTGGATTATTTCACTTTGTTTTGGCAATCGTCTGTGATATTATCTAAAGTGATAAGGTTATTCATATTCTTGAAATCAAATTTGTGCTTCACGTTATAAGGTTGAAACAAAAGTTTTGCTTGCGAATTGTAATTGTTCCTCGCAGTACTTCATTGATTGGTCCCTTAAAGGTAGGGTTAAATTCATTCAATCAACATATGATATAAGCATTCAAATTGATCTCAAAAGAAATAATAACCGACAGGTCTATAAAAGGGTGGATTAAAAAACTGTCTCACAGGCTCGCATGATAAGTCCCGAAGAAAGTATAATGACTCTGTAGCCCAAACAGCAAGGAAGGCACTGGTCAAATTCAGATTACACTTATCACCATATTCATCATATGTTATTTTAAAGCAATAGAAGTAATTAGGAAACATAGATCGAATAGCTTCTACAACAACAATCTTGGACTCATCTGCTATATCTCCATTCTAGGAACCTATGCCATTCTGCAACTCGGAGATATCAGATTAAGAAACTAAATCTGCTATAAAAAGCATTAGTTGAAGGAACAACTAGTGAGTAGGTGTACCCGCCTAGGTCCTGCAGAGCCTAAAGAGAGAGAGTTAGTAACCAAATAGGTTCACTCTATAAGTTGGCCAAGTCAATTGGAGGGTTTGATCATAGAAGTTGGCATTTCCTTAGAATCTATCCAATCTGTTGATTTGAGACCCAACAGATTGGCGACTCTGCTGGGGAAGAATTATTAAGATTCTGTTGTGGGAGAGAACTCAGAAGAAAGAAATAACTTGTGTCCTCTAGGAAAGAGGTGGCGACTCTGAATCAAGAATATCAATGCACGGAACAAGATCAGTTACAAAAGGACAATCTCTATCCCAATTAGATTTCTCTCAACGAAAGAACAAAGACAAAGAACCCATGAATGAATCCATGAGAGAAAGATACAACCAGTATAAACATGAAAGTAACCAACATTCACCCTTAAGAGAACAGAATAGAACAACAACTTCAAGCCCGGTGAATGAGGATTTGGTTGCAGCATATAAAGCTCAGAAGGGGCGATATCAAACTCCCCCTGGATTTGATAATCACGAAGCACGGTCCAGACAATACACACCACCTCCATCAGGATCAGGTATGGCAGATCCTGCAGATAGATTTACAGATTTAACTAGACAAATGATGGAGGCAGCTGCTGAGATGAGAGATTCAGGAAGGACTCGGGAATGTTTGGAACTGTGTGCTAAATTAGGCATAAATGTTGGTGAGGATGACTTTAATAAAGATGTAAACAACTACAAGAAACAATATGCTCAGGGAGTGGGTAAAACAAAGAGTAATGATTTTAAGGCTTATGAGAATCCCTTGTTTGGTAACAAAAGGGATGATCATGTGCAATCAAGTGCACCACCAGTCCAGCCAAATTCACATACAAACTTCACTACTCATAATCAGTACCCACCTCCTGGTCAATTTCATAACCAACATCCACCCCCTAATCAGTTTCAATATCAACACCAGAATCAATACCCTCTTCCTTATCAAAATCAAATACCCTTATATGGTAATATGAACCAAAACTTTGGGAATCCTCATGGAGGGCATGGACTAATAAATATGGAACAAATGAGGCAGTTTGATTTTTCAGGAATGATGGTGTACCCATATCCTATCCCAAATGAAATCAGGACAGCAATACCAAGATTCACAGGAAGTAATGCAGTTTCAGGTGAGGCTCATTGTAAAGCCTTTGATGCAGTAATTGAGGATTTTGGTTTACCATATGAAGATGTCAAGATCAGGTTGTTTATGCAATCATTAATAGAAGATGCAAGAGATTGGTTTAGGGCATTGCCTGATACATCCATTAGAAATCTTGCAGAAGTCAAAGATTTGTTCCTTGAGCAGTATGGAGACCATAACAGCCCTGAGTTTGCTTTGCATGAAATCATTAGCATAAAAAAGGAACAAAATGAATCAGTGATAGATTTTAACAAAAGATTTAACAGGGTTCTAAACAAAATCCCCAATAAGATGAAACCAGTACCTGAGGTGAGCATTCTATATTACATCAATGCTTATGACAGTAAAACAAACTATGAGCTGAGAACCAGAAATCCTAGAGACCTCTGGGATGTTATGAAAGATGCCATTGTTATAGAAAACAACAGAAAGGCTGCTGGTAAAGTAGGAAAAAGAGAGGATGCAAGGTTGTACAATCCCAAAGCACCCAAGGCTAATAGAGATGAAGATAAGCTTGACAAAGTTTTGAGTGCCCTAAAAGATTTATCTGTAAGGGTAAACAAAATAGAGAAACAGCAATACTACCGTCCTGAGAGACCCAGATTGCATGACATGCTCTATAACACTACATGGAAGGATGGAAAACTAGTAGACAGAAACCACAAAGATAATCAGCAAATTCCAGATCCTTTGAAAAGAACAGTAAATTATACTCAAGATGATGACATGTGGTGTTATGCTTGCAATATGCCACATGCTTCTTCTTTGTGTGCAGTAGCAAAAGGATTGCAAGAGGAGGAGGATGGTTATGAAGAACATATGAGTGATTCAACTGTTAACATGATATCCTTTGCTCAAGAAGGAAGATCAGATTCCATGAACATTGATCAATGCTCTGTGTTACCTATGACCACCAGCAAAAATGAAAGTGTTAAGCTCAGAACCCCTACTGAAGAAGAGAAAAGAAGAATTACATCTTATGTCGTTGCACAAGCAAAAAGGACTTATGACTTAAGGAATAGGATGGTGAATCCAGAGCAAGGTAAACCTACTAGTCTTTTTATGAAAGAAACTGATGAGACACTCAAGCGAATAAACAAAGGAACTAAGACTAAGGAGGTTGTACCAAAGAATAATAAGAAGGGTCCTGATGTTCAAAAGGAAGAAATAATAAAACTTCCTTCAGCACAACACTCTACTTCATTTGATATTTCAACTGCATTAACACAATTAAAAGTTTCTGTTCCATTGATGGAAATAATGAGGTTTCCTGAGTACAGAGAAAAAACTTTGGAGATGATTTCAGGTATCCAAGAAGAGAAGGTAAATGAACAGAAATAAGAAGTTCCAACAGGTGACAGTAATGAACAAATGGCCCCAGTTATATATTTAGGGTCCACTATAACCAAAAACCCAACACAGGTAGACCCATTTTATCTCACTTTGGTGATAAACAACAAGAAAATAAGGAATTGTATGATCAATTCAGGAGCAGCTATAAATGTCATGCCTGTTGGGGTAATGAAAGAGCTTGGTTTGGAAGTTGATACTACCTTTGGGAAATGCTATGCTATGGACAATAGATCAGTCCCAGTGGTTGGTGTTAGGAAGGATGTGGAGTTAGGTTAGCGGCCTGTCCGGAAGCATCATATAAAACAGATATTACAGTGGTAGATGTTCCTCCAAACTATGGAATGTTGTTGTCTAGGCAGTGGTCAAATATGATTGGTGGATATGTGCAGCTGGATTTGTCATACGCTACGATTCCAATCAATGGACAGGAAGTAAAAATTGACAGAGAACCCCGGTCCACATATATCATAGAAGACATGGAAGAAACAGTGAATCAAATATGTTTTTTACAAACTGATATGGACAACTTCCAAGTACAGTTAACAAAACCTAAATTTAAAGAGTGGATCCCCATTGAGTCATGTCTAACTGAAAAAGATGGTCCAATATGGAAAATGTTCTTTGATGGGTCTTGTAGCAAGGAAGGAAGTGGGGCTGGAATCCTATTTATTTCACCCACAGGGGAAACGTACAAATATTCTTTCAAGTTGTTATTTGAATGCACTAATAACATTGCCGAATATGAAGCTCTACTCACTGGTCTTAACATAGCAGTCAAACATGGAATTAAATTGCTAAGTGTCTTTGGTGATTCAGAATTGATAGTTTCACAAGTAAAGGAAAAATATGCCTCAAGACACCTAAGACTGAAACAATACAGGAATGTTGTTTGGGATACTATGGATCTTTTTGATGCTTTTCAGATAAATTGGATAGATAGGTCGAAGAACATCATGGCAGACTTTCTGGCAAATATTGCACTAAAAGATAATGATATAACGCTGACTGGGATGTCTGAAGTAGAGATGAAAGTAAGACCATCTGTTCCTGACAATTTATATAATTGGCAAGTGTTCCAAGATGATACAGATCTGTTGAACTTCTTACAAGGTATTGATCATTATCAGACTCAAGCTATAAACTTTAATGATTTTGTGGAAAAAATTGAAGGTAAGGAAACTTTATTTGGACATGAAATTATACGACTGAAGTCAAATCAATTACCAAGAGGCCTAGTAGCATTAGAAAGAACTTTTAATGCTCAGGATGTGATCGAGACTAAAGGATCAACTGTTAAAGAGAGTGATGTTGAACAAATCAATCTAGGAAGCGAAGAAGCCCCCAGAAATGTTTTTATTGGAAAAAAATTAACTCCTACCATGAGGCAACAACTGATAATGTTGCTAAAAATGTACAAACATGTGTTTGCGTGGCCTTATGGAGATCTCAAAGCTTACAGGGAAGATCTTTTTCAACATGAGATACCACTTAAACCAGAAGCTAAACCATTCAGACAAAAGCAGAGACCTATTAATCCAACATTGTTACCAAAAATGAGGGAAGAGATTATAAAGATGAAAGACGCAGGAATAATTGAACCATGCAGATATTCCACATGGGTTTCTAACTTGGTACCAGTCAGGAAGAAAAATGGGGATATTAGATTATGTGTAGACTTTAGAAATTTAAATATATCATCTCTAAAGGACAACTATCCATTGCCAAATATGGATAACATGCTGCAGAGGGTAACAGGGTGTGAGTTGCTTTCTATGATGGATGGATTTTCAGGTTACAATCAGGTGAAAATTAGAGAAACTGAAAAATATAAGACAGCCTTTACAACTCCATGGGGCACTTATGTCTATGCACGAATGCCATTCGGATTGACTAATGCCGGTGCTACATTTCAAAGGGCAATGGATGTGGCTTTTGCGGAACTGATTGATGTAATCATGGTAGTATACCAAGACGACTTAACTGCATACTCAAAGAAAGCTAATGATCATTGTGAGCACCTTGAAAAGATATTTAAAAGGGCCTTAGAATATGGGATTTCCTTGAATCCTAAGAAATGCCACTTTGGTGTTGAAGAGGGAAAGTTACTTGGACACATAGTATCCAAGGAAGGGGTGAGAATTGACCCTGAAAGGGTAGCTGCTATCAATGAGGTTCCGATCCCCCGAACTATCAAGGCCATTCAATCGTTCTTAGGACAAATTAATTTTGTAAGAAGGTTTATTTTGAATTTTGCAGACATAGTAAAACCTATAGTAAGGATGTTAAAGAAAGAGGCCCAAATAGATTGGACTGAGGAAGCAAGTGATTCCTTTGTGGCGATAAAAAGGGCAATTTCTGAGGCACCAGTACTAATTTCCCCAGATTTTGGCAAACCTTTTATAATATTCTCGTTCGCCTCCTGTCACACAATAGCGGCAGTATTGTTGCAGAAAAATCCAGAAGGGTATGAGCAGCCCATTGCATATTTTAGCAAGTCTTTGAGCCCTTCGGAAGTAAAGTATGAATTGAATGAAAAGCAAGCTTACGCTTTGGTCAAATCAGTAAAACAGTTTAGACCATACTTGGTAGGGGCCGAAGTTATAGCTTATGTTCCCAATGCAGCAGTAAAAGATATCTTCAGATAGACTGAGGTCATGGGTAAAAGGTGTAAATGGATCAACCAAATACAAGAATTCAACATTGAGCTAAAAATCTCACAGGTCATCAAAGGACAAGGGTTGGCCAAACTCATGACAGGAACTAAAATTGAGGAGTCTTGTGTGAATCAAGTTGAGTGGGAAGAAGCTAACTTCAGTATTGAGAATACAGCATGGTACACTGATATCATCTACTACCTTAAGCACTTGAAATGCCTGGATGGTATGACTGATAATCAGAAGAGAGCTTTGAAGTTAAAATCTGCAAGATATGTAATTGTCAATGGGGACTTATATTGGAAAAATAGAGATGGGATATTATTGTTATGCCTAGATAACCACCAAGCAGAGAAAGTTCTTCATGAGATGCATGATGGGGTTTGTGGTGGTCATTTTTCGGCTAAGACTACTGCACATAAGATATTGAGAGCTGGATATTTTTGGCCATGTGTTTTCAATGACTCTTATAAATATGTCAGAAAGTGTGAAGCTTGTCAAAAGTTTTCAAGCAAAATGAAATATCAAGGGTCACTCCCATTGAGACCAATGTTGGCTGAGGAACCATTTCAACAATGGGGGATAGATTTCATAGGAGAAATATCAGAAAAATCTAGTGGAGGACACAGATGGATATTAGTCGCTACAGATTATTTTACCAAATGGGTGGAGGCAATACCCACTAGACAGGCCACCAGCAAAGTGGTGATAAAATTTTTAATGGAAAACATTATTACTAGATTCGGTGTTCCTGCAAAGATCATCTCAGACAATGGTATGTCCTTTAGGTCAGAGTAATTCAATACTTTTTGTGGAGAATATGGCATCAAGATATCACATTCTTCTCCTTACCACCCTCAAGGGAATGGGCAGGCTGAATCAAGCAACAAGAATATCCTAAAGATCATTAAAAAGATGCTGGGGCAGAACAAGAAAGCATGGGATTCAAAGTTGAATCTTGCATTATGGGCAGAGAGGATAACTGTGAAGAAATCTACAGGAAAGTCTCCATTTGAGTTGGTTTATGGCAAAAGGGCCAGACTGCCTTTGGATAATCTCTTGCCTGTACATGGATTCATAACTCAAGAGGGGATAGATCTTGAAGACCCATCACAAGAAAGGATAATGCAGTTAGTAGAACTTGATGAAGTCAGAGCAGAGGCTCAGAGGCAGAATATCAGGATTCAAAATCAAATGAAGAAGTTGTATGACAAGAGGACGTCAGATAGAAAATTTTGTGTAGGCGATTGGGTTTTAATGTGGAATACCAGGAGTCAGGACAAAGGCAAGCATGGTAAATTTGAAGCCTTATGGATCGGCCCATATGTGATCATAGATAAAAAGGGAGAGCATTCCTATTTGCTCCAAAACACAACAAGGGAGGTCCAAGAATTGCCAGTACATGGACAATTCTTGAAAAACTTCTTTTCTTAAACATATTATATCATATGTACAGTAGATTAGGATCCATTTCCATTGTAAATACCATCATGTACCTGCGATAACCAGAGATTCTGAATTCTTGAAGACATACACAATATGCCTCCATCCTCAGTCAGAGCCACTGTTGAACACTATATTTCAAATATAAAAAATATATATATTTCCATAAGCGTGAAAGACTAAAAGATTTTCGACCAAGAAATTGTATCGAGCATTTCAAAAGGAGTTTCATCGAAAGAGTGCTTTCATTGAAATAGAGCATGACGTGTAAAGCACTATGCAAAAGGTTTTCGGTGGAATATCACTTTTGGTAAATAAAGGAAACTGTTCATCGATACTCCAAGTTTCATCGAAAAGTGAAAACAAAAAGCAATAGGCAAAAAGTGATTTCGAAGAAATATAACTACCAAAGAAACTCATAAAGCATTCATCGAAATGCAAATCTCATCGATAACATAATGTCGAACAAGAACAAAGGTGTTTTATCGATAAAACAGGATATCGAAGGAAAAGGACTTTCGATGAACTTGCATGAACTTTCACCGAAGAACAGAACTCATCGAAATACGATTTCGATGAAACTTGCAAATGACTTATCAAAAGAAAGTTTGTCGATGAAAAGACGATTTCGGTGAGTCTTGAAAATGGCTTCTCGACATGGGCTACTCATCGAAAAGGTAATATCAAGGAGAATGGGCTTTCGATGAAAGATTAAAACACTCGGTCGAAGACAAGGGTTTCATCGAAAACTTGAATTACGATCATTTTGATCGAACTGTACTTCCCGCGAAAGAGTTAAAGACCCAAGTGAAGAATGTCACATCTGCAATTAAGTTTAAACACTTCAGTAGCCGTTGTAGATGCAGAACATTAACTGTGCACAAGTTGCCCATACGATTACAGCTGAACTAATCGAGTTTTAATATGAGCCAGATTAATGCCAAAAGACTGAATATTGCGAAGAACTTGCGGAAATTTGTGAACGACAATCAGAAGAGCTGGGCATTTCTCCAAGTAAGTGTTGTCTCTCGTATTTTCTGAAATCATGGAACCTTCTTCTTCTTCTTCTAAAAAGAGTAGGAAAGGAAAAGAACTAAACCCTGAAGAGAAGCCCAAAAGACAAAATAAGGAAGGGAGAGCTCTGACTCAGGATTTGCTAGACCAATGTCCCACATCTAGTGTAAGGTCTAAAAAGATCAAAATCAAAGAAGAAGGATTGGAGGATAGATTTGAAAATCTGGGAGACATTTGGACTGAAATCAGAGGACATGAATTATTCCTATTTAGCTACAAAAGAAGGGATGCTCCTGAGCCCATAAGTAATCTATGGAAGAAGAACTTAGGGAAATTGGTAGTCCCAAACGTGTTTGTAGATGTTGAATTAATGAAAGCTCTGGTAGATTGTTATAATCCGAGAACCAAAACCATATGCGATTACAGAGGGAATCCCTTAGTGGTGATTAACAAACAAACTATTGATATGGTATTTGATTTAGACTGGGAAGTGGAGGAGAGAATCGATATGCAGAAACTGTCACAAGAATTCTTTAGCTTGGAAAACATCTACAGGACTTGGAGACTACCTATTCACCGGCCGAAAGTGGGTGGGGCATTTGTTCCGTTCAGCAAAGATGACAAGGTGCCGTTTGATGTCAACCACTTCCATCCATATTTTAAGTATGCATATTATGCTGCAGCCCAAGTATTAGGCCTAGAGGCTCATCCACTCATGGATATTGGGGTTATGGTTTTGTGTGTTGATTTACAATCAAAAGACCCTAGGTCATTTGATTATGCCACTTATGTTGCAAATGCCTTAAATCATGGGTTGGAGAAGTTAAAAGGGGATCTTGTGAACATACATTTTTCATTGTACTCCTTATTAATGCATATTATTCTTTATTGTGGACAAGAGATCAACTTCTGGTCAGATGATTTCTGCATTAGAGCTTATGATAAGAATGGTTTGAAGAAGCCAGTTCAGTTGTGGGTTTCTGCATGGGACCAGAGGTTCATGAACAACCAGTACTGGCACTTTCAGGAATATTTTGTGAAACCTCTTAGTGCGGCCTTTGGGCAACATAGAGATTATACTCTGTCCCCTGAAATTAAGAGATTCCTCAGGCCAAAGGACTTCTCTCCGGAGTCACAAATTGATCACAATTGGGGTGATTGGTATTGCCATGATAATCACACAGAAATCAGGGTATTTGGGTATGAAGGAAGACCACACATGCTTCCAATTACAGTACCAAATAGGGTGGCTAGCCTGGAGATTGTAAGACAATTATCTATTGTCAGTGCCAAACACCTTACAGATTTCGGTAAGCAGTCCATCGTTCCAGGTTTATTGGTTTTTTCTGACTTTGTTGTTAAAAGTTCAAAAAGCTATCATTTACTACAGAATAAGTTAGACTACTATGGCATGACTCTGGGTGAACCTAGAGGGAACTTCGATCCTAAAGGGTATATAAGAGCTGCCAGAGCATCAGAGAAACTCAAAGCTGGAATACATGTGGCCAAAATGCCAGATGACCTGATTAAAAATCTTGAAAGAGAGGAGGCCAGGATTTTGAGAGAAAAGAGTGAATTGACTTGGGAGGCCTACAAATGGAAAAGGGCAAGGGGGATGATAGATGGAGATTTACTTGGGAACCTCCAAGATCCTCTGGAAGTAGCTAAAAGGCTACTTCAACATGAAGAAGAGATCATGCATAGAGTGCCCCCGCAATTCCTTCATTTTATCAACACTGAGAAGGATAGTCAACCATTGGCTCACATGTCACCAAAATCAACTGCTAGTAGTATCCCTATTGATTCCCCTAGGGAAGATTATCCTCCTGGTTTTGAAGCAGAGATGAATGTGGACACTGGTGAGATTAACATTAAGGATGTAGTCGATATAAGAATGACTGAACATGAAGATTTTGTTGCTGATGATGGATTCGCTTCTTCAAGGGAATTCCTTTCATTTTTGTACCAGTACAAAGGGGCACATGTTAAGCGAAGCATGGCTGGAAGACCAGAAGAAGAACAGATGAAGAAATTGCAGGATGAAATCGATATCCTCATGAAAGATATGACCCCTGAGAAAGGGAGAAGATTACTAAAAGAGGCCGGTGTAATCATCTTTTCTGGTTGGGATATAAACTCAGCACTTTTGTTTGACGGGTTCCTGAAAAAGCAAGATTTGAATCAACAGGTGTTGCCTCAGGAGATAGACAAATTATTCCTAGGCTCTGGATATGATCCTAACAAGAAGGCTCTCCTACAATGGGCATTATATCCAAAGGGGAAGAGGCCTATCATTGTGGATATTGAAGAAACCTTTGGACACCTCATGGTTCATCAGGTTGGAAAGACGGACCCTAGGGTCACTGCTAAATTAAACTTGGATGTTGCCAAATTAAACCTGGACCAGACAGAATTTTTGGTCAGAGAAAATTTCACATATAAGGGGTTGTATGAAAAATCCAAAGAGGAGAATCAAAAGTTGCAAGCAAAAATATTGCAACTTGAGACAGGGACTCCCATAAGCGAATACACCTCATATCCCACAGGACGTAGCTTGGATGATGTTTCCGATGCTCTGTACTTGAAGTATCAAGCAGATAAAGCCACCAGACATGCAAATAGTATCCAACAAAAGATGGATAAACTGGTCAATGATATCATCGGACATCGGTTTAACACCATGCTTTCGCATGTCGAACCATATTGGAAGGTATATAATGGAACTATAAAGGCATTAACAGAGCATGAGAGATTAAAAGCACGACTACATGAAGTACTGAATAGTGTCGATACAATGACGCCAGAGGAGAAGACTGAAGGGATAGCGTACATGGAGAATCATGTTAAAATCGAAGATGCGCTAAGGAGAGATCTTAAGGAATTGGATGATGGGAGACCTATTGGAATGCCCTCGGTCTATAAAGAAGGAGATGTACTATCCCTGGAGGACTTGCGGAATGAGCTTATCAGCGTCAAAGATTGGGCTTTGTTAGAAATGGATCGAAGTAAAGACATGGCCCCTACCGTCAACCAGATGATATTCAAATATCTGTCGCAAGGAGAAGAATTGAAGAAACAGAGTGCTAAAATCAAAACCTTTAAAGATGATGATTATATTCATCATTTAGGAATTCTTAATCTCTTTTTGCTTAAGTTTGTTAGAAACGTTTAAACTAATGATTAGCATTTCGAAAAGACGTGTCTTTTCATGAATAGCTTTCGTTCCCATATATATATGAGAATGGTTTTTGTAATATGAAAAAAAAGGATACACAATAAGAAGATGGCGATGTATGATAGCCTGTAAGTTTTACAAACTTCGATGGAATACATGCTATGAACTGTTGTTTTTCTTTGCGTATGTGTTGTGGATTATTTCACTTTGTTTTGGCAATCGTCTGTGATATTATCTAAAGTGATAAGGTTATTCATATTCTTGAAATCAAATTTGTGCTTCACGTTATAAGGTTGAAACAAAAGTTTTGCTTGCGAATTGTAATTGTTCCTCGCAGTACTTCATTGATTGGTCCCTTAAAGGTAGGGTTAAATTCATTCAATCAACATATGATATAAGCATTCAAATTGATCTCAAAAGAAATAATAACCGACAGGTCTATAAAAGGGTGGATTAAAAAACTGTCTCACAGGCTCGCATGATAAGTCCCGAAGAAAGTATAATGACTCTGTAGCCCAAACAGCAAGGAAGGCACTGGTCAAATTCAGATTACACTTATCACCATATTCATTATATGTTATTTTAAAGCAATAGAAGTAATTAGGAAACATAGATCGAATAGCTTCTACAACAACAATCTTGGACTCATCTGCTATATCTCCATTCTAGGAACCTATGCCATTCTACAACTCGGAGATATCAGATTAAGAAACTAAATCTACTATAAAAAGCATTAGTTGAAGGAACAACTAGTGAGTAGGTGTACCCGCCTAGGTCCTGCAGAGCCTAAAGAGAGAGAGTTAGTAACCAAATAGGTTCACTCTATAAGTTGGCCAAGTCAATTGGAGGGTTTGATCATAGAAGTTGGCATTTCCTTAGAATCTATCCAATCTGTTGATTTGAGACCCAACTGGATCCTCCCAAAATCTAACTTTTATGCCATTTCCAAGTTGCCATGTCACACCTTTAGCAATCACATCTTTACATTTAGAAACATGGTTCCAAATATTAGATCCATTTATACTAAGATCTGAATTAAGAAAAGAAGATAGAGAAGAGGACAAAAGAGAATACTTACTTCTCCAAATTTTGCACCATTCAGAATTAGAGTTAAACCATCTCCAAACTTGTTTTGATAAGAGAGCTTCATTTAAAGTGTGAATCCTCCTAAGCCCCAGACCACCTTTGCTTTTTGGCTTGCAGACCTGATCCCATGCCACCAAGGACATTCTTTGCTTTTCCTCAACCCCAGACCATAGGAATCTTCTTTGAATTTTCTCAATAGCTTCAGCATACTTGACTGGAATTCTAAATAAGCTAAGAGCATAAATGGGGATACTTTGAAGAGTAGCCTTAAGAAGAAGGAGCTTACCAGCTTGACTTAAGAGAGCCCCTCTCCAACCTGCAAGTTTTTTGTGAAAATTATCAACCAGCGAACTCCAATAGGTGTCAGGAGGGGCAATCCCCATGGGGAGACCAAGGTAGGTAGCAGGAAGGTCAGCAATCTTACACTCCAGAATGTTGTTGATCATTTGTTGTCTTCTCTCCGGGGTGTTAATGAAAAAGACATCACTTTTGGCCCAGTTAATAAGCTGCCCCATTGCAAAAGCATATTTACACAAGGTATTCTTCAGAACTTTAGCTTCTGAGATGCTTGATTCCCCCATAATTATTGTATCATCAACAAACTGCTGGTGTGAACAAATAAGGTCAGCAGAAGAAGGTTGGAGACCCTTAAAGGATCCTATCTGCACCAAATTTTCCATGGTCCATCCAAAGCATTCTGCCATAATAATGAAAAGGATGGGGGAGATAGGATCTCCTTGCCTAAGACCTCTCGAAGCTTGGAAAAAGGTTGAAGGAGAACCATTGACAAGAATAGCAAAGGACGCAGTAGTGGTAAGTTGGGAGAAAAGATCCACAACTCTTGGGGTAAACCCAAAGGAAGTGAGGACTTTCTGAAGAAGAGACCAGTCAACCCTATCATAGGCTTTGGAGAGATCAAGCTTAACGATGAGACCCTGCTTCTTCGCTTTAACAAGAGAGTGAATATTCTCATGAACAGTAATAATGGAATCAAGAATTTGTCTTCCAGTAACAAACCCATTCTGATGGTGTTTAATTAAATTCAAGAGAATAGACAAGAGTCTAGAGGTCAGAACCTTAGATATGATCTTGTAAAAGGAATTGCAGAGGCTAATAGGTCTGAACTTGTCTAGAGAATCAGCACCTTGAATCTTGGGGATAAGAGCAATAAAAGTACCATTTATTTCCTTCAAGAGTTTTCTAGCCCCAAAGAATTCCTTAACCCCATTAGCAACATCAATCCCGATAATGTCCCAAAACTCTTGAAAAAAGAGCATTGGGAAACCATCAGGACCAGGAGCTTTGTTTCCATCAAAGGAGAAAACAGCATTTTTAATTTCTAAGGTGGAAGGAATGGAAGAGAGAAATACATTATTTTGGGCATCAATGAGATGAGGAATGTTCTGAAGAAAAGAGGACTGAGCTTCAACATCCAGAATTTGGATCCCTCGAAAGGAGGTCCAAGAAATACCTCTTAGCTTCATTCCTTATTTCATCTTCCTTGACCAACTCCCCACTATCCACAACTACCTTGTTTGTCCTGTTGGCAGCTTTATGTTTGATGGTTGACATATGGAAGAATCTTGTATTCATGTCTCCTTCCTTGAGCCACATGCATCTCGATCTTTGCTTCCAGAACATTTCCTCTTTAGTAATAATATCATGGTATTTCTTAAGAATCTCATTCTTCTCAGCAATAGAAACAGTACTGAAACCATCCTTCTGGATCTGGTCCTATATTTCTTTAAGGTTTTCCTAAATTTTACTCTTAGCCTCAAATATATTCCCAAAGCTATTCTTATTCCAGATTCGGATGTTGTCCTTCACACTTTTGAGCTTCTTAACCACTTTGAACATTGTCGTTCCCTCAACTTGGATACTCCACCATTTTTTAATATATTTTTTAATATCAGGGTGAAGAGTCCACATTTTTTCAAATCTAAAGGGATAGTTTTTTCTTGTGTTGATCAAATCAGCATTAAAAGTAATTGGAAAGTGATCGGAACCAACCCGAATATCAATTAGAAGATTGTTCATTAATAGGAAACTATTAATAAACAATGTATGCGGGCAAGTGTATGCACAGGGATGCTACATAGTGATTACCGAGCACAGAAGCTTGAAGACCTGTTAGAATAACAGAGTATTGATGCCCAGCACATAGACAAGATTAGTTCTATGTCTAGATTGTATTGAACAAATAGGAATCTGCTTTAGCATTTTAGATGTGAAGTTGCAGATAGATTTTTATTACTGTTATTTTGTGAAAGTGACAGGAAATCTCTTAGCCGAGTGGACTTAACAGTCTTATATGTAAATCCTCTAGCAAGGTGACATTCTGATTGAGTGTTTGAAATCCTTTGACAAGGTCACTTCTAACAAAGTGAAGATCCTAACAGATCTAAGGGAAATCCCTTAACTGGGTCACATCTAGGAATGTGTTTGTAATGTATATTTCTTAGTGGGTCCAAAATCCCACAGTGGTTTTTCCCTATTTGGGTTTCCATGTTAAATCTGGTGTTATGAGGTTTATATTGTTCATATGCTTTTGAGTTTGCATGTTTGACAGTTTTTAGTTATATGACTGATATATGTGTTACCGAGGTTGAATCTGATGTTTTTATGGATGATTAAGTTTGTATGATTCACCCCCCCCCCCCTCTCATCTTGTTGGCTATTGGATCTGTACTTATATTAAGTATCAGAACTATCATATGCATGTGTAAAAATACACATTTCAAAAGTTTCACTAATTTCCTTTATAGTTTTGATGGCATTGTGTATAGACCAACAGGGAGGGAAAACATTATTCAAGCAATTAATAATGTTCAAAGAATCGCCTTCAACCCAAATTTTAGTGCAATTGGAATCCTTAGCAAGAACCGACCCATGATAAGCAGCAATGGCCTCAGCAACATGGTTGGTTTGATTACCTATAAGAATACATTTGATAGCTTTGCATATTCCCCCTTCATCCCTTAAAACCACTCTGCACCCTGCATTGCTAGGGTTACCCTTGGAAGCACCATTGAAGTTAATTTTCATCCATCCATGAGGGGGGCATTCCCATCTCGCCTCTTCTCTAGGATTAGCATGTATGATGTCACTCCCCTTTATTCTCCAATTCTTGAAAATGATATTATCACCTTGACCTATGGGGTTGGTTATTCCACCAGTGATGTAGAGGTTCTCCACCATATGTCTTTTGATTTTCTCAAAAATAATTTGAGCTTTTGAACCCTTATCTTTGAACACTCTATCATTTCTTTCTTTCCAGATTCCCCAAAAAAAATGAGGTAAAGCAAATATCCATAACAAAGTAACTGAATTGTTCTTTGAAGGGTGGAACCAGGAATTAAAAACATCTTGGAGAGCTTCAGGGAAGACCCATCTAACATTGAAGTTGTCCAGACATCTAGCCCAAATATCAGCAGAGAAGGGACAATGGATAAACATTTGATTAATGGTTTCCTCATTCTGCATACAAAGATGACAAATACTAGGCAGACAAAAACCTGTAGTTTTGAGATTGTCACTTGTCAGGATCTTATTTTGAAGGATGGTCCAGAAAAAAAATATTAATTTTGGGAATAAGTCCTTTCACCCAAGCCTTAGCCCAGCAAGGACTCTCCTGACTAGAATATTGCTGAATATAAAGAGAGGAGATAGAAAATTTACCATCAGCAGTAAGTTTCCAGATAAGTTGGTCCTCATCATCAACCACCATGATAGAATTCATAATTTTATTCAGATGCTCAAGGGAAGGACCAACAGAGGATAAGTCCTTCCACTGGCCTAAATTCCAGTAGTCAGCCATAGTAGTACCAAATTTTTCCTTACATTGATCCTGAAACTTGCCCCAATCAGGATTGTCACTAATGGGAGAGTCTAACAACCAAGTGTATTCCCAGAATTTAATGAAATTACCCTTCCCCACCTTCCATTTCACTCCTTTGACTATTAAATCTCTAGTTCTAGTGACATTTTTCCAAATGTTGGAACTAATCAGAATATCTTTAGCCTTGAGGAAACTATGAAGGGTATGGAGTTGTCTTTTATACTTATTGTCCCATATCAATTTCCATTCTCCCTCAGTATTATAACCTCTCCATATCTACTTAGCCCTGAGAAACTCATTCATATCTTTGATTCTTCTAAGATCAAGGCCTCCTTTTCTTATAGGTTTGCACACCTTATACCATGCAATCAAATTCATTCTCTTCTTTTCCTCAACCCCAGTCCAAAGAAAGGTTCTTTGAATTTTTTCAATAGCCTCCGCAAAATTAACAAAGATTCTAAAAAAATGGATGGCATATAGAGGGATACTCTGAATAGTAGATTTTAGAAGTTGGACCTCTCTCGCTTGGCTGAGCAAAGAGCCTTTCAATTTAGCTAACTTCTTATCAAATTTATCCACTAGAGTGCCCTATAAGGTATCAGGAGGCACCTGACATAAAGGGAGCCCAAGATAGGAAGCAGGGAGATTCCCATTTTGGCTACCCAAAATGTTACTAATCTTTGTCTGTCTTCTCTCCAGAGTGTTTATGAAATAAACAAAACTTTTAGACCAGTTAATCAGTTGACTAGTAGCAATCCCATATATGTCCAAAGATTTATTTAAGCTTCTAGAATCTTTCATAGAATAATTCCCCATAATAATTGAGTTGTCCACAAATTATTGATGAGAAAAAACTTGGTCAGCAAATGAAGGTTTAAGCCCTCTAGACTCTCCCTTCTCAACTAGTTTTCCAATAAATCTGCCCAAGCATTCCGCCATGATTATGAAAAGAATAGGGGAGAGAGGGTCCCCCTATGTGAGATCCCTAGAGGACTTGAAAAAGGGAGAAGGCGACCCACTGACCAACACAGAAAAAGAAGCAGAGAAAACCAGTTGTATAATTAGACTGATGATTCTAGAACAAAATCCAAAGGCAGAAAGAACAGACTGCATAAAGCCCCAGTCAACTCTATCATAGGCTTTAGATAAGTCAAGCTTCAGAAAGAATCCTTCTTTTTTAGCCCTAGAAAGAGAATGAATGTTCTCATGGACCGTGATTATCGAGTCCAAAATTTGCCTCCCAGGGACAAAACCACTTTGCTGGGGAGATATGATAGAGGGGAGAAAAGTCATAATTTTAGAGGTCAAGACTTTAGAGAATATCTTGTACAAATAATTGCAGAGGTTGATAGGTCTAAAAAGATCCATGAAGTCAGCTCCCATCTTCTTGGGAATAAGAGCAATGAAAGTACCATTCAATTCTTTAAAAATTATCCTAGCACCAAAGAATTCTTTCACAGCACTAGGAACATCCCTTCCAACAATATGCCAATACATTTGAAAAAAGAACATAGGGAAACCATCCGGGCTCGGGGCCTTATTACCTTCAAAAGAGTTGACAGCTTTCAAAATCTCATCATTATTTGGGATAGTAGTAAGATAGGAGTTTTGGTCAGCATCCAAGATAGAAGGGATGCAATCATAAGGTCCCTTTGAGCTTGAAGGTCCAGGTGTTGATCCTTAGTCAAAAAATTGGAGAAGAACTCCAGGGCAGTCTTCCTCATAGAATCTTCATCATCAATAGTTTTGCCATTGACTTTAAGCTAAGAAATCATGTTGATATCCTTGTGTTTCAAAATGGACATGTGAAAATATTTGATGTTTCTATCCCCCTCCTTCAACCAGATATTTCTCGACCTATGTCTCCAGATGGCTATGATGTCATGATATTTCATAAGAATCTCGTCTTCAGCCTCTCTAGAGACATTGTTGTAGCCATTATTCTAAATCTCATCTTGGATATATTTCAGATCTAAGAGAATGGCGACTTTGGAGACAAAAATGTTCCCAAAGGAGTCCTTATTCCATCTTTTAACATTTTCTTTCACAAACTTCAACTTTTTGACCACCTTATACATAGCATTTCCTTCAACTCTAACCTCCCACCAATCCTTGATTTTGCTTTCAAGGTCCAAGTGTTTGGTCCACATTCTTTCAAATCTATAAGGGAAATGCCTCCTTCCCTACTTGGGATCAGCATTAAAAGATATGGGATAATGATCCAGCCCAGCCCTGATATGAGTAGATAAAGAACAAAAGTAGGAATTAAACCAGTCATGAGAGATTAAAGCTCTATCAAGCCTGACCTGAATTAAGTCTTCACCACTCCTTCTATTGGTCCAAGTGTATTTAACCCCTTGCAAGTCCATATCATGGAGAGAATGGTTAATAATGAACTCCATCAATTCCAATATGTTGTCGAGATTGGTTTGGCTCCCTCCCTTCTTCTCATATTCTCTCAGAGGGGTATTGAAATCCCCATGATAATCTAGTGATAACTCAATGATGAACCACTAGTACCAAACCGGTACTGAGAGGGGGGGTGAATTAGTACAAACACAAATACAGTCCAAAACTAGTTTGACAACAGATACTCCAAATGACTGACAAACAGAGGTACTGGTCAAAACAGAGTGCAACAGGTAACATCCAATACAGCTCAAACAGTCACAAACCAGTCACTCACTAAGCTTTCCTTTTAGCTCAATACTATAATATCATTACGCTCTCATGCATGAACAGGTAAACTATCATCTGATCATCACAACAGTTAGTTCAGTATGTTTTATAGACAGGCATGGTCTTAACTGGTTCTTCTTGCTTTTCCTCTTCATCCTCATCTTCGTTAGTATCAGCATTCACCGGTTCAGGGACACTGTTACTAGTACTTGGTTGACTAACAACCGATTCCCAGAAGGGTGCAACTGGTTCATTTACAGCTTGCTCACTGTCGGTTTCCTCAGTTTTCTCAGAGGATTCATCAACTCTTACATTGATACTTTCCATAATTCTGTGAGTCCTATTGTTGTAGCACTTGAAAGTTTTACTCTTGGTGGAATATCCTAGAAATATTCCCTCATCACATTTAGCTTCAAATTTGCCCTGATGTTCACTCCTCTTGATGTAACATTTGCTACCAAATACCTTAAAGTAGCTAACCACAGGTGTCTTACCGGTCCAATACTCATAAGGAGTTGTGTCCTTACCTTTCTTGATGAGTACCCGGTTCATAGTGTCGACTGTAGTGCTCACCGCTTCTCTCCAAAAGGTGTGAGCAACCTTTCCTTGAATCAACATGGTTCTAGCTACTTCAACCATAGTCCGATTATTCCTCTCTGCTAGGCCATTATGTTGTGGAGTCCGGGGGGTAGACAGCTGTCTCTTGATGCCAAATTCTTCATAGTACTTGTTGAATTCACCGGAAGTGAATTCCCCTCCTTAATCAGTTCTAAGACACTTGATCCTTTTACCACTTTCCTTCTCCACTAATGCTCTAAAAGCTTTGAATTTCCCAAAAGCTTCAGACTTGTCTTTCAAGAATGTGACCCACATCATTCTTGAGAAATCATCAGTGAGGATCATGAAGTACCTATCACCCTGCACACTTCTAGTTTTCATAGGACCACACAAATCAGTATGCACAAGATCAAGCAAGTTGTCAGCAGTAAAAGATTTACCTTTAAAGGTTGAGGAAGACATTTTCCCCAATTGACACTCTCTACACAAGGTATTATCTGGTTTGTGTAGCGCTGGCAACCCTCTAACTGCCTTGATCTTACAAGCCTTCACAATGTTATCAAAGTTTACATGGCAAAGTCTCCTATGCCATATCCAACTATCATCGAGCTTAGCCATAAGACAAGTACTTACATTTGCATTCAGATGAAATAGGTTACCTTTGGTTTGCATGTCGGTACCCACCAATTTATCATCTTTACCTTTGATTCTACAAATTCCATTCTTGAATTGCAGAGTGAGGCCACTATCATTTAGCTGGGCAACACTTAGAAGGTTGTGTCTGAGACCATCAACCCAGTACACATTGTCTGCACTGCTCTTTCCATTCAAAGAGATGGACCCTCTGCCTTTGACCATGCATGGTGCATCATTTCCAAAGCAAACCACACCACCATCATATTCCTCTAAGGATAGAAACTTGCTCTGGTCACCAGTCATATGGTGAGAACAGCCACTGTCAATCATCCATTCATTTGAATTATCAAATTGGGAGACAAGAGCCTTCTTGTTTGCCACATCTTCCTTTACAGCAGCAAACACAATGTCTTCATTCTCTTCATCTTCTGATTCCTCATCTGTGACACCTTCATCAACTGCCACAAAACAGTTTCTCTGGTTTCCTCCTTTGAATTTCTTGAACCTCTCTGGTTTATCCTTGTTGTCACTATTAGGACAGTTCATAGCAATATGTCCTATTTGATTACAGAAAAAACATTTCAAAGGGAGCTTACCTTTGTATTTACCAGTTCCTTTTGGAAATTTCCTGGCAAGAAGAGCTTCAAATTCCATCAGAAACTCCTCATCATTCATTTCTCTGCTCTGACTAGGTTCCCCACTAGTGCTAGCCTCTTTTCCTTTTCTGGATGGTATAGCAGAGGCTTTAAAAGTTGATTCTGTCTTTTGAACACTGCCATCAAAACTATTTAGCTCATAGGCTGTCAACTTGGCTATGATGGAGTCCAAGGACACCTTAGACTTGCCTATTGATATCAGCTCTTGAATAGCAGCAACCCTTATTGCATAGACCGGCAACAGGGATCTTAGGACTTTACTTACCATAGTGGAATCTTCTATTTTGCCACCTGCACTCTTGATTTCTCCAACATCTGTTTTGATTCTTATTCCATACTGTTGAATGGTCTCTCCTTCAACCATCTGCATGTATTCAAACTTCCCTCTCAAGCTTTCTTCGTTAGCCTGTTTTACATGCTCATCACCACCATAGATATTTTCAAGAGCATCCCATACCTCTTTGGGATTTGCCTTGTCCTGAACATCAATAAACTCAATGTCAGATAGACTACTGATGAGGGCTTCCATGACTTACCCATTTTCTTGTATCTCTCTCTTTTGGTCATCGGTGAGAGTACCGATAGGAACAACATATACATTTTCAACATAACTCCAGTGTTGAACACCCATGCTTTTGATGAATATCTTCATCCTGTCTTTCCATATACCGAAATTTTCCCAGTTAAACTTTGGACCTTCCCTCTTCATCATTTGACTGGGATCTTTTCCTCAAGCAGTTAAGCTTACAACACAGGGGACCTGGAGTGCTCTGATACCAATTGATAACTCAATGATGAACCACTAGTACCAAACCAGTACTGAGAGAGGGGGGGTGAATTGGTACAAACACAAATATAGTCCAAAACTGGTTTGACAGCAGATACTCCAAATGACTGACAAACAGAGGTACTGGTCAAAATAGAGTGCAACAGGTAACATCCAGTACAGCTCAAACAGTCACAAACACGTCACTCACTAAGCTTTCCGTTTAGCTCAATACTATAATATCATTACGCTCTCATGCATGAATAGGTAAACTATCATCTAATCATCACAATAGTTAGTTCAGTATGTTTTATAGACAGGCATAAAACACAGAACCATATGCTCACCAGGTAATAACAAAGCATCACAAGACAAAAGTATCACACATGACACACATATTTTTCACGTGGAAACCCAACTGGGAAAAACCACGGTGGGGATGAATACCCACAACTTGCTTTTGAACTCTTTTGAAGTCCGCTCTGTTAGGAGCCTTGTCCAGTTAAAGACATTACAATAGGTTCTGCTAGGAACCGATCCTGTTAGGGATCACCCGGTTAAGGGATGGCTATAATACCCGGTTAAGGGTTAAACTCGGTAGGGTTACCTTGTTAGAGGATTTCAAGAACTCAATAGCTAAAGGATCTCCAGAGCTCTATAGCTTCTTAGAACTCATTAACCTCGAGTTACCCGGTTAAGGGATTTGAATCAAGCTGATTAAGACTACCCTGTTAAGGGATTTTGCATCAAGCTAGTTAAGGCTACCCTGTTAGGGGATTTTACAACTGTTGAAGTGGTTAAAGATCAACAGGAATTACAATGATCTAATAATAGCACTCAATGCTAATGCAGATCCATTTTGGCTCCTCTTCTCCTTCTGCACATTCACTTTGCAGGTATCTCTTCTCTCCTTTGGTCTTGCAAGAATCATGTATCACTTCCCTTGGATACACACTCACAACTTTTGCCAACAACCTTAGGAAGAAACACAACATCGACCTTATAGGAAATAGACAGGTCGATAGCAAAAACCCTAAACCCTAAACCTATTGGGTTAAGCAATTCAAGTGGTTCCATCTTGACCGTAGCATTAAATGCAACAATCTTGAATCGATCTCAAGACATTCTCCATCGTCCATTTTCCACCGATTTCATGGCGACTGATAACCCATCGCGCGTTATCACTGTTTGACAGACTTCGCACATTCTCGAGGTAGATAGGAATAGTCTTCTTCATGCAAGATCCTTCACGCGCACAGAGCTTACGTGGCAACACGATCTGCTCTCCATTATACTACTAACTCATCACACAAAGATCACTGATTGAGTCACACAGGCTTGAGGTGCTCCAACCGGAAATCCTAAAGTGAAAACTACCTACCAACTGGTAGTAACACAATGCTTCCATGTGCCAGTTCCTATAACTGCATGCTAATTCATCTTGAACAAACATGCCACTTCACTTTGGCATATAAACCAGTTCATACATATGTTGGTTCCTCTCTCTTTTCACCTATCACATGTGCCGGTTCACACCATGTCTCATATTGACATCAATGACAACATACAATATCATTATGTCTTCATGTCAGTTCACATAATGCCAACATCTAGCTATATTCTGCAAACTTACTTTTGAGCGAGGATAGGTTTCTCCATAAAACACTTCTACCAGCTTTGGTGTTAGCGGTATACAGATTAGTCAAGACCCATGAAGTACAATCTTTCAAATGCTTAAATCTAATACAAGCCAAGTTGTTATCTTGAATCAACACCTCTCCCTTAACATTATTATTATTCCAAAAACTAGCTATACCCCCAGACGCCCCTTCAGAACTACCACCACTAACTCCCCCATTACTAAACATTTTCAGACATTCAACCTTCTCCCTAGACATTTTGGTTTCCTGAATTAAAATAATATCTGGGTTTTTGTCTCTACTCGTACTTTTTATTAAATCTTGTTTATGAGGATTATTCAATCCTCGTATATTCTAGGAAATAATCTTCATGATATTTTGGAAATACCTGCTACAAAGATGGTTCTTTGAGTACCTTCCGCTAGATTCTTGTTGGTTTCCATAGTCCTCTTCTTTGCATTTGAATATCTTCCAAGTAGTCAGATGCTTGTTATTGTTGTTATTTTTTTGTTCTTGCCCTTTCTTTTTTTCCTCTGATATTTCTTCCTCCTCCTATTTTGTCCCACTCTTTCTCAGAGCCTTTTTTATGTCTTCTTCATTTCCCCATATTGGAGCATTTTCCTCCAGGAAAGTCAGCTTGACTTGGGTCAGAGAAGCTAGAGATATCTCTGAGAGCCCTTGCTCCAAGGTATTATCATGTTGAGCATCTTGAAACCAGCTTACTCCATTTTCTGACCCAGAAGAAATTTCTTCTGAGTTAGGAACATCTCCCTCCTCCTTATTGTCCTTGGTTTGACTGTCTCCCTTATCCATCTGACTACTTTCCCGCTTCTCACTCTCAACTATATTCTGATCTGTCATGTCCTTTTGTTTATTTAGGTTGTTGCATTGTGAGTTCTTCTCTCCATCATTAGAATCCCTTCCACTTTTCTCTTGCTCATTTTCCTACTAGGAAATCTTATCATGCACTTCATCCACCGTTTCATTTCCTGATTCCTTGGCTAATTCCTCCTCATTTCTTCCAATCTGGGACTGTTTCTCCTGATCCGAACTATCAGAAGGAAGAGCTTTCAAATAATTTTCTATATTATTATCTGGGTTCATTTCCACCTTTTTCCAAACTCTGGTTTGGGTTTGAGGTTTGGATACTTTGTTTGGGAATTTTTTAGCCCAAATCCATATTAGGCCCAACCCCTACATAGATTTTGGCATAAATGAGTCTTCTTCTAGACATCCTCACTAGGTCAATGTAGAGAAGCTCCCCGAAAGCATTAGCTATCCCAGCAAACACATATTCCTCCCAATATTCCATTGGAAGACCTGGAAGCTTTATCCAGACAGGCACTTGGACCACAAACTCATCATCCAGACCCGAGTTAGGGTACCACTTTTGGATATACATTATATATTTACCTATCATCCAGGTTCCATTGTAGAGGATTTGTCTACGATCTTCCTCACATGAGAAGGAAAATTTGAGACAACCTTTATTCATAGCTACCACATCCACCTAGCCTTTCAGATTTCATTTTATCTTAACAAATCCGCGAAAAACCTCAATGTTAGGTCTCACCCCAAAGAATTTGCCTATCAAGGTAATTTCCATCCAAGCAATATTATGATCTATAATTTGATCAGGAATGGATATGGCATACTTTCCCTGAGAAATATTCAAGATATTTTCAACAGGAGGCAAAGTTGACTTACCTTTGGGTTTGATGCCAAACAGAGAAGACCATTTACTGATCTTCTCAAGCCTAGGTCCACATGATCTAGGACCTCCACTTGGGTCCCTTGAATCCAAAGGGGCACTAGGTTCTAAACCATCTGATCCATCCCCCTCCAAAGGGTCAGAGAGTCCGCCTGCTACCTACTGTCTTGATGCTACTCCAGGTCTCCTGCCCAAAAAAATTGAATTTTGGGCCTGACCATTCCCCTTGTCCGCTCCATCTCAATGAAAAAATGGGTAGAATAAGGTGACCCTACTATTTAGTAAGTCTACTTATCTCCATAAGCTTTGTTACCATTAGTCCTAGGTGCAATATTCCCATGAGAGCAAGTAGTATAATTAAGGCTTCCCAAGAATTAATTACTAAGGGTATGGAGCCTCAATTGGATCACTAATTCCATGAGAATGTTGGTGCTTCCTCTAATCCAACTAATGACATCATTTATCCCCATTCTCCTCATAATTGTCATGATGTGAATGAATCACTAACTAGGGTTACTATTGACCAATTGCAGAATATTGACAATGAATTTAAAAATCTTCAAAAATGGATGAGTCAACAATACTCGAAAAGTGAAGCAAACCCTTTACTTGAAGGATAAAAGAGAATGGTGCAAAGTGATAAAATTGGTGTTGATTTGTTGTGTGGCCTTTCTCATATTTTTGACAATAATATCATGCCAATTAAAAGTTGTGCCGAAGTCCTTGGTTACTTTCAACCCACTAGTCAAGCCAATCATTTCATTCCTATGCCTACATCCTTGCCTAGTGTGCCTACATTTACATATTCTACCATGGCTACTTCCACACAAAATGTTAATCCTACACATATTAGTCATGGGGTCAATCACGTTAATCAATATTCTTGCGTACCTTTTTCCATGAGTCTTCCATTTGTATCCCAGTCATCTTCCATACCAACATACCATAGTGTTCCACCTCCTTATTCCAAACCTTCACCTACATATAAAAATGTTATTCCCATCACAATCCAACATGTCCAATTTCAATCCATCCACCAAAGCAACCATCAATAATCTATCCCAAATTGTTACATCCATACAAAAAAAATTAGCTTCCATTACTAAATCCAAGTTTAATGTGTCCACATTTGATGTACCAAGCCCATTATCTGATGATATTGTTTGTGCAGTTCCCCCTAAACATATGGAAGTTCCTCGATTATATTTGTACAATGCAAAAGGTGACCCCTTGACTCATGTGAATACATTTCAAACTTTGTGTAGCAATTTTGCTCATTACCAAAGACTTATGGCTAAATTATTTACTCGAACCTTTAGAGATAAGGCTTTGAAATGGTATTGTTCTTTGTCTCCTTATTCTATTACATCCTTTCAATGATTGGCTAATACTTTCATTCAACAATTTCAAAATATTATTGGTCCTAAATTACTTTGACTGATCTAATTCATTGTAATGAAGGATTTAAAGAAAATTTGATTAATTTCATTGGTAGGTATAAACATTTACATTCTCAAATTGCTTATCAAGTGGTTGATTATGATGTTCAAAGAATTTTTATTGATAATTTACAAAAAGGCATTAGAGATAAACTTATATTTTCTGAGATTACTTATTTACGTAATTGTGTGAAATGCTTCATAACTATCAGCTTCAAGTGATTCAATTTGAATCATCTCCTTCAATGGCACTAGTTGATAAGAATGAGTTCGTCAACAATTGTTTGTAAAGTTTAAATCAAACAAGGGCTACATCAAGATAAATGACAACATCAACACTCAAGTGGTAGCCATGACATCAGGTGTGGCCCCTTTAGCCAAATACTTCATAAATGAATTTACTCCCCTTTATGAGTCTTTGCATAGTATAATGTTGAGACTAATAAATGCTAATGTATTTAAACTTCCTCCTGTCAAGCCAATTCATACTTCTAAACCATTACCATATTACCATGATCCCAAAGCCTTTTGTCAATATCATCGTCAACCTGGCTATGATACTAAGAAAATTTATATATTAAGGATTAAAATTCAAGACTGCATTGATAACAATACTATATCTGTAGCTGGTGTGAATGACAAAGGAAACAAGTTTGTAGTTGTGTGTGTGAAAAGTGGATAAAGTCTGCAAGCTGTAAGACACAACACTTCAATTAAGTCATTGCATGCATGGTTAGATAGATATAATCATGAATATAAAAACCATAACAAATTGACCTATTTCCTTCTAAAAGATGCAAATATAGACTTGCTCTCATATTTCTCTAAGCAATACCAGTGACTAGACTACACTAAGATGAAGGATTTAATCTATATGAGCACAAGAATTAAGCTAAATGTATGCAAAAAAAAGCTAGATGGATGCAAGATTAAGCTAGATAGATGAATATTAAGCTAGATGAATGAATATTAAGCTAGATGCATTCAAGCAATCACAATTGAACTAAATACGCAAAAAGATAAACTAAGATGCAATAATCTCAAAGCACAATATTTTCAATGACTCCAGAGCAAAAACTGCACAATAACAATAAATATCCAGAGTGTTTTGAATGAGAGACGAAGGTTGTATTTATAGAGACCAATGGTCAAGATCGATTAACAATGAGCGATTGAGATTCCTCTAGAAAAAGCACAATCCAAGTTAATTGAAATAATTGAGAGACCAGATTAAGTTAACCTTGAGATAGATTCCAATTATAGCTTGATTGAAATGCATTCAAATTATAAGTTTGAGTTTGCAAAATTAGTTGATTTCATGCACTTGAGATAAAAATAGGTTATTCCATGCATATTTCTTTAATTTTCTCAAGATTTTTATTTAGAAAAGGCCTTTTCAATGCATCTGAACCTCTTTCCTCAAGAAAAGCTTTGAGTTTTAATTTTAGAGAAAATGATTAATTCAATTTAATTGCTTTTCTGAAATTTCTTAAGTTATCTCAATTTTAGAAAAAGAAATATCGTAAGTTTGATTTCTCCTCTCAATTTAATTCTTTCTTTTGTTTTCAATTTAACTCTTTCTTTTGCAGATTAATTCATTTTTTTTTGTTTAATCTATTTTTGTAAATTAATTCCTCTTTTTGTGATTAATCTCTTTTTGTAAATCAATTCCTCTTTTTGTGATTTAAATGGCAGATTTATTTATTAATTAAATATGCTAGGATATTTAATTAAATAAATAGGATAATTGATTAAAATGGTTTACTTGGAATGATTAATCAATTAAATAAATATTTAATTAATATAGAGTGATTAATTTGCCACATTACATTAATGGTTGAAGAATTAATTAATTAGGTGTTCAAGGTTGATTTAATTGTCTTTGGTTGGGACCTTGGTGATGTTGTCGAGATTAGGGGCATGTGGTTTAGGTGACCATTTTTAGGGTATTACAGTAGCTCCTAATCAAAACCTCCAAATCTTCATCAATCCTTTGCCTTCTCACTCTACTAATGTATTTGAGTCTGATTCTCTTACCTTATTTATTCATTTTGATGGTTGAAGGGTTGGGTAGACTTATAAAGTCTCATGAGAAGCGAGCTTTGATTCAGGGCTAGACTTGGAGTGATAAAGTGTCTCCCCAACCTCATTTGCAATTTTTGGATGTTACTGCTCTGATGTGTTTAGCAAGATTTAATGAGGCAATCAATCTAAGAAGTACATTGGATATTTACTTGGCAGCCTTTGGATAAAATATTAATGAGTAAAAGTCCTTCATATTCTTCTTTAATACTCCTACACCTATTCAGAGTATGTTGACACTAATTTGCAAAGGTTTAATGTGCATGACTATAAGCCAGTTACTATTCAATTTTCTAGTTGGTACTAAGTCGATTTTAAATATGTGTCCAAGTTCTAATGATGATTGTGAGGATGTGTCTATGGTTCCTTATGTTGGTGTCATTGGGAGTTTGATGTATGCAATGCTTTGCACTAAAGCAAATATAGTCCAAGCAATGGGAGTTCTAAGCAAGTTTATGTTTAACCTTGGTAAAGAGGATTAGACTTTCCTAAGTATGTGTTTATATATTTGTGAGGTATTTCTGATTACTATTTGATTTATCATGGTACTAATGATGTGGTTAGGTCATTGGACATACAAGGATTTGTTGATGCAGATTGAGCACTGAGTTGGATGGGTAAGAAGTAGTCCACAATTTCTTTTTCCACCACTAAATTATAGTATATGGCTTCTATTCATGACTCTAAGGAGGTGGTATGATTACAGAGTCTTGGTATTGGCATTAGTTTGTATTGCGAGACTATGATGATCGAATGTGACAATACAAGTGTTATACGTTTGGTGAAGAATCTCATGTATCATGCTTGTAATAAGCATGTTGATGTTTAGTATCACTTTGTGGGAGAAATGGTTAATAATGGTAAGGTATTGATAGAAAATGTTAATACTTAAGATAATGTTGCAAATTCTCTTACGAAGCTAGTAACTGTGGAAAAGTTCTCTTGGTGGAGGAAGGTCATGGGCCTTGATCACGGTAATTGATTTTATTTTTTATATATCTCTTGGATGTAATTTTAATGTATAATTTCAAGTCGAAGAAAGTTAGAATAAGGTAAGATTAACATTACAATCCTAAGCCATTCATATGTCTCCATGTTCTTTGGAAAGTGTTCCCTAGAACATGTGAGAAATTTTTTAGATGATTGTACTTTATTGCTATTTGTAACTATATTTTCAAGAAGCGAACATGGAGAGGCGATAAAGATAAATAAAAATGGACAAAATTCACTCTTTCTCACATCCATATTGAGACATGAAGGGTTATTCATAAAGAGACCAAGTTTGCAAAGCAAAAAGGTGTTTGTTTGGGGATTTGAACAGTCACCAAGAGTTATGGAGCACTTGAAATGTCTAACGTCTAAGTGGCTTTGGGTTTGGTACCCAAAGAGGAGTCACTTGAAGCATTTTATTATTTAATTATATATATTGGCTATTTATTCTCCAAGGCATGGATTTTTTGCAAGTGGTTTTCACCTTTTGTTTTGAGAAAATGACTGTGGTTTTTCCTCTCCCATTTGGCTATAAATTAGAGCCAAAACATAGTTGTTTCATCATCAATTGATCATAGTTTATTCAAGGTTTACAAGTAGTTTTGGGACCATTTAGAGAAGTGAAGTGAAGTGTATTATTATTGCAGTCTCTCTTTTAAAGATTAATAATATACTTGCCCTCGTTCTCTGGTAGCGTTTTTTTCTCGTAAGGGTTTCTCCATGTAAATTTGGTGACTATTTTGGTATGATTGATTTTAAATTTATGTTGAATGGTGCAATCACATGTTCATTTCAGATTTAGTTTCAGATTTGGTAATCTTTTCATATTCACATAATAAAGTTAATATTGTAAGCTTTCTTCACCTTGTTTCTCAACATTTTTAATATTGAGATCTATTAAACGTTATGCATCATTTTTAACATGTCAAGACCTTGGAAGGGAAAGAAAAATTATTATGTACTGATAAAATCTCATTTGTAGTGCAAGGAGAAATAACAATTTCAATTTTTCATGTCAAAAAAATAATTATTATAATGGATCAACTTTACAATATTAATCACTTGATTTGATTTTCAACCAAGCCCCACAAGAAAATTGTCATGTCCAGTATCTCAATGAAGAAATTATTTTGAGTACATAAATTCAATCATGGTAATCTATAAATAAAGATAGAAAATGGAATTATTGTTAATGATTTTCCATTAATCATCCCAGAGTCCCCTCATCAATATACATATGTTATGAAAAAATATTAATTGATATTGGAAAAAAATAAAATCAATCATTGAACTTATATTTCTCTCCCTTAAGCTATTATTTAAGCAACATGTTTCCACTACTAAACGTGAAATGCCTACATGTTTCTACTACCTTGCCAATGTGACAATTATTTAAACGCTTGACATAAAGTGGCATGCACCATTTTTGAATCAACTGCATCATTTTCAAATAAAATGTGTCATTTTGAGAATCAATTTCATCTAACGACAAATTTACTATGTAAGTTCTAGAAGTAGATGCATTAAATTGTAAGATAATTTGCGTCATTTACACCTTTAACATCTAAAAACAAAGAATTCTTCACAAAAACTTTAACTTCAAGGGTCCCATCAGGCATCGAAGAATGTGGATCACAAATAAAATCAATGTGAATAGTTAAAGGATTTAATCACAAAGCCCTCAAATTCACAAACAATTCTAATCTACCAATGAAGCATGTAAAGTGAATACATAAACAATGAATCAAAATAAAAAATCATACCTTCACACAAACACTTTGCTTATCTTCATTATTTATTCAAGCTCTACTTGAATGATAGTATTGTTGCTCTCAAATTTTGGACAAGCACAAATAGAAATATGATCACATGAAATCTTAGATATTGTAGTTAGAAAATGACATGGACGAAGTTTGAATTTATAGATTTTTCTAGTATCAATTAATAGTTGAGATTGGTTGAAACAAATAGATTGCATAGTGAAAAAAATGGTGGAGCGGTGTGGGAGGTCTGGTTTCAAGAAGCACGAGGGTTTCCTCTACAGAGGAGGAACTGGTCATAGATGGCCTTTCGAAAGAAATATTAACAACGGCTAGAACAACAATAATTGAAAAAAGAGGATTCAGAATCATTGGAAATGGAAGGCTCCGGGGATTTCGAAGGGGTGGAATAGTCCTGGGGAGCGCAGGATCAACCCTCATAAGACACAAAAGGAACATTTTTTGGGGGGCTTTCAGGATATCTGCTCTGGTCCAAAAGTAGATTTCAGATTGGTTCAGGAGAAGTTCTAGCGACCAAAAATTTCCTTTGAGACGGCAAAGGTTGTCAAGGTAAACCCTAATGCAGAAGTTAGTAGAGTGTTGTTTGTAGAGCTATCGAATGAAGCATGGAAGGAGTCACTTAGTTTTTTGACTGATAAAGCCCTTTTTGTAAAATGGGGAGGAATGTGACCGGCTTTCTCCAAATTTAGGGATTGGTGCAACAAAAACTAGGGGGGAGGGAATGGATCTCAAAACACTTGGAAACGGTTACTACCAAGTTGTCTGCCCAACAGTGCATGATAGAGATTGGATAATAGAGAATGGACCATTTTTTCTGGAAGGGAAAGGACTAAATATCTCAGTCTAGAAACCTAACTTTAATCCCTTTGAAGCTTCAATTGAATCTGTCCTTATCTAGATAAAATTGCCTGGTCTCCCTCAAGAATATAAGGACCAGGAAACAATGAAGCAAATAAAAGATAAACTGGGTGAGTTTGTAATGACGGAAGAATATTTCGACCCCTCTGATTTTAGTCTGGTCTCTAGTTTGTGCATCAACTAGTAGCCGATCCACAATCTCCTTGACACTTTAGAGATCAAAACAGGTTCGGGGTTTTGGAAACAAAAAGTATTTCTGGAAGAAGATATGGAGTCCTTCTCAAACTGCTCTATCAAAATCCATCCACTGAGTTTTTGTTAAAAAAGATGACAAAGGCAAAGTTGCGATGAAGCTTCATTTAGAGGAGGAGATCATCAGGTTGTCAGAAG
This sequence comes from Cryptomeria japonica, assembly GCF_030272615.1. Classification (NCBI taxonomy): domain Eukaryota; kingdom Viridiplantae; phylum Streptophyta; class Pinopsida; order Cupressales; family Cupressaceae; genus Cryptomeria; species Cryptomeria japonica. The sequence continues at coordinate 431,529,039 of NC_081414.1, forward strand.
GATATCATGGGGAACAACATTGGATTGAAAAGGATTGGGTGATTCAATTTTCCTCAAATTATAGCAAAGATTCATCAGAAATATTCAAGATGGACAAATCTGATTCGCAGAGGGTTGTCGTCGATGAATCATTTGTTCATTAGACACATTCTTTCAGTTTTTACAATAGCATAGCTGAGATGATGGATAAAGAAGAACCCTTTCCTTTTAATCTATCAGGGTGTGCTGAGGCCACCCAAGGAAGATGCATGCAAGAGGTTGGCTGGAGTATGGAGAGTCCCTGTATTGAAGAAAGATGGTTGAATCAAATGAAGGATAGGGAGATTATAGAAGAGGATAAAATCCCTACAATTCAGGATAGTGATAGCATTGGGTTGGAAGAACCCCAAGTGGTGAGAATGGATGCATCCCCAACAAAACCTGGGAAACAGGTGGAGGAGCCTAATGGTCAGAATAACCAGGAGATCACCATAGTCCCAGAACTTGAAAGTTTACCAATTGTCTCGGAAAGGCTGGATGAAAACTCATATCCACTTATGGAGGATCTAGTTTTTAAAGATATTCAAATATCACCGATAAGAAATATGGAAAGCTCTTTTGAAGGAGTAAAAGATAGTGGAGGGGATCTTCTAGATTCAGAATATGAGTTTGAGTCATCATATTCACAGGACGAAGATGATGATCTTTGGAGATGAATCTAGCTCTTCAATCAAAAGCTAAAGTGGGACAGAAAAAGAAAAGAGGAGCTAAATCTAACAAGGCCAAGTTAGAAATGGCGGGTAATGTTGCAAGTCAAAGCAAATTAAGATCAACAAAAAGACTATGCCTTTTCTCAGGGGCAATGAGGACCTTATCGTGGAATGTCAAGGGCTGCAATGCCCCTGACAAGATTCGCTTAATCAAGCGGTGCCTTGATCAAGTGAGACTGGACATTGTATTTTTGTAGGAAACAAAGACCAAAGAAGCAGATTTTAGTGTTTTTTCTAGGAAGTTTCAAGCCTGGAAATGTAATCTAGTGGGAGCTCAAGGTGCCTCTAGAGGCTCTTGCTACTCTTTGGAAGGAATCAGTATTAGATGTAGTCATTATTAGAACCACTAGGTGGTGGCAATGGTTGAAAATTAAATCAATGCAGCTACAAACATGTTTTTTCCTTATTAATATCTATGGGCCCAACAATTCTAATATGAAATTGCAGTTGTGGGAAGAGCTGTCAAAAATCATGAGGAATGATAGGGAAAATTTGTTCATTCTCGATGGAGACTTTAATGCTCTGCTTTGCCCATTGGATAAAATGGGTGGCGTGGGATGGAATAGGCAGAGCCAGAGAGACTTCAGTGCTTTTGTCATGAATTCAGGGCTGATTGAGAATCCCTTCAGAACGAGGGAGTTCACCTGGACTAATAGAAGAAGTGGTTTTCTAAACATAGCAGAGCGGTTAGATAGGTTTTTTATTGTTGGGGATTGGTCGAAGAGCTGTTGGAATTGTGTTGCTGAAATTTTACCTATAACAGGCTCATATCATTATCCTATTTGCCTCAGAATATAAGAAGACAGTGCCCCGGAGAGATGCCCTTTCAAATTTGAAGCAATGTGGCTACAGGATAGCAATATCTGAAATCTTGTCAAACAATGGTGGAGGCATATTCCGGAAAGACTAGGTAACAAAACCTTTATTTTTTTCAAAAAACTTCAATTTTTAAAGAAGCAATTCAAGAAATGGATTAGAGAATCATTTAGGAATATTTTCAATGAAAAGTTTGAACTAGAAGAAGAGTTAAAGGTACTTCATGAACAAATAATTAGCCAGGGAATGGATGAAGAATCTTTCAGAAAAGAGAAACTGTTGAGCAAAGGATATTTAGAGGTGCTAGCTAGAGAGGAAATCTTTTGAAGACAAAAGTCTAGAGAAACATGGTTAAAAGATGGAGACAAAAATACAAAAAATTTCCACACTTCAGTCAAAGTTCGGAGATCTCGGAACAAGATTTTCTCCATAAAGAACAATGAAGGGGTGACCTTTACAGATTTAAACCAGATTAATCTGGAGGGAGTTAAACATTTTTCAGATATTTTCAATGGTCAGGGGAACCATGGAAGAGAAATGCATCAAATTCTTGGGTTCATTCCTTCAAGTGTGAAGGAAGATCATAACAAAATGCTAATGGAACCGGTGTCAATAGAGGACGTGAAAAAAATTGTATTTAGTTTAGGCTTGGACAAATCTCCAGGGTCAGATGACTTTCAAGCCCTTTTTTATCCAAAAATTTGGGACATCTTAGCAAATGATATTGTAGGAGTGGTGGAGGAGTCAAGATCAAAGGGTTTTGTTTTAAGGGATTTCAATAAAACTTTTATAACCTTGATTCCAAAGAAGGTTGAGTATACATCCTTTGATGACTTTTGCCCGATCTCTTTATGCAACACCATATACAAGATAATATCCAAAGTCATGGCGAATAGATTAAAACTTGTCCTGGATTTGGTCATTTCTAGTGAACAAAGTAGATTTGCCCCGAGTAGATCTATTTACGAAGGCATCATCCTTGCACATGAAGTTGTTCATTCCATTCGAACAGCAAGAACATAAAAGATGATGGTTAAGGTGGATATAAGGAAATATTATGATGAGGTAAATAGGGACTTTCTAATGAAAGTCCTTTTGAGATTTGGTTTCAATAAGGAATGGATTGTGTGGGTGCAAAGTTGTATCAACTCCCCTCGATTTTCAATCATTATAAATGGAAACCCTCAAGGCTTTTCTGAGTCCAAGAAAGTTATTCGGTAGGAAGATCCTCTCTCCCCCTTTCTATTCATTATTATGGCAGAGGTTCTTAGGCAGTTCATTTCTAGGAAGTGGGAAGAAGGGCTTTGGAAAGGTGTTCAAGTTGCAGCAGGAGTGAATCCTTTAACACATTTGCAATTTGCAGATGATACTTTTCTGGCAAGGGATGCAATAGCTAGGGAAGCTCGAGTTATTAAGGAGACTTTGGATGTGTATGAAATGGCTTTTGGTCAGAAAGTAAACTGGTTCAAATCTAAAATTTTCTTTTTTAACACTAATCCTTGTAAGCAGAGGGAGATTTGCAGAATTTTGGGCATGAAAGTGGGGTCTCTCCCAGGTAAATATTTAGGAATACCCTTTTTCAGGGGTGCAAATAAGTCTGATCTGTGGAAAAATCTGATTGATAATTACATAAATAGAATCGATGGGTGGATAAGCAGATGGCTTACTTCAATTGGAAGAATAGTAATGTTAAGATTTGTTGTGTCTGCTATACCTATTTACTCAATGATGTGTTTAAAGATCTCGCAAAAGGTTATTAATATTATTCAACAAAGGATGAAAAAATTCTTTTGGAATGGAGCTAATGATCATGACAAAATTCCCTTATTGGCATGGGACAAAATTTGTCAAGCAAAAATAAAGGGAGGTGTTGGGTTGAGAGAATGGCACAAAATGAATATTGCTTTAGGGGCTAAACTGGTGTGGAGCATATACACCAATCCAGATCAAATGTGGGTCAAAGTGTTATGAGAAAAATATATGGATTCTCTAGAAGATCATAGAATTTTCACAATTCATAAGCCCCCTAAAGGGTCAGCCATATGGAATTTCATAGTGGATTGCCGAGAGGTGGTCACTGATCATCTCTCATGGCAAATTGATAAAGGGACAAAAGCAAATTTTTGGGAAGACTCTTGGGCAGGTTTCCAAGCCATTAGAGATCTAGGAGATTTCTCAGAGATAAAGGATCATCTGGTGCAACTTTGGGGTGATCGGGTAAAAGATTATATGAGGGTTGTTGATGGAGATTTTGAAAAGGAATGGATATGGAAGGATCTCACGACAACTGGTCTGTTTGATCAGTCTTAGCGAAGACTTATGGAAGTTCTGGAACAGAGAAAGATATTTCTTACTAGCACAGAGGATAGGGTGATTTGGTGTGGTGCTAGGGATGGAAACTATTATGTTAAATTGGGTTATCAATTTATGGAAGGCAGGGAGGAGGGTCACTCAAGGATATGGGACCTATTTTGGAGTGAAGAGTGTCTTATGAAACCTGGTGCTTTTGCATGGCTAGTTGTTAAAGGAAGAATTCTGACAGGGGAGAGAAGGAAAAGGCTTGTTTTTAAGGGCCCTTCCATTTGTGTGATGTGCAGCAAGTCAAACGAGTCAGTAGATCATTTACTTTTGAGATGTGAGGTTGCACAGAGGTGTTGGTCTGATCTACAAGAGAAACTAAATTGGCAGGGCCCTCTTCAATGCTTCCTTAATGAAGTTTTTGAAAGTTGGCCAAAGTAGCCAAGTAAGTCGGCCCTTTCAAGTGTATGGTGATTAAGACCCTCTGTTGTCATATGGGAGATTTGGAAAGAGCGCAACCGTGGGATTTTTCAGGATAAGGTTGAGGATGTAAGTAGACTACTGGTCAGAATTAAAAGGGCTATTGAAGAGGTTGTAGGTGCAAAAACCTCCCAGTCTTTTTCGGTGACTTCTCCCTTCACCTTAATGGATAGAAATATTCAGAGAGCTTGGCCAGGAATCAAAATTAGGCATGGCTCAGTAGAAAACAATAGGGGGCAGAATAAGAAAGCTTTGCAAGCTCGGTGGAAACCTCCAGAAAAGGGTCGGTTTAAAGTAAATTTTGATGGAGTGAGTCAATCTAGCAGAAATGTGGCCGGAGCAGGTTTTTCTATGTGGAATGACATTGGAGACTTAATTAAGTGTGGAGCTAAAAGACTTAGGAGATGCATGAATAATGAGGCTGAAGTGCAAGTAGCTCTACTAGCAATTGGATTGGCCAAAATCCAAGGTGTTCAAAATTTACATCTGGAAGGTGATTCCCTGATTATAATACAGGCCATAATGAATGGGGAGATCAAAGCATGGCATTTACAAGGATTTATATCTCTGATTAAAGAGGAGTTAAAAAAAATTGAAAATTTCAAAATTAGCCACATTCAAAGAGAAGGTAACTAGACTGTTGATAGACTTTCCAAAGGGGCTTTGTCCTTTGAATTAGAAGGCAAAGTTAGATTGGAATATTTTCAAGGGATCTTAAAACTGGATGATGTGACAGTGCAATGAGTGGATTTCAGGTGGGGGGCGAGTGACATTAGGAGGGTGATGTAATCTAGCAGTGCAATATGTGTGGCTCCCTCTCTGGGAAATATGATTTGATGTTTCACACATGGATTGACATGATGTTCCGATTAGAAGGGGAAATAGCAGTAGGAATTGGCAGCATTCATGAGATGTCCAATTTTTTAATGAAAGGATTTCTTGGACATCACATTTAAAAATATTTCACAAAGATTGATGAGCTTGATATGATGGGTGGAGGATGATGTGAATTCTCCAAGGAGAAGGGGAAGTGTGATGGCATGATTAGTATGGTGGCATGTCAAATCAATAATTTAGGACTAAGAATGGCCTATAAGAAGATGAATTGTGTCAGGTTTATATCGACAAAGAGCGAAGTGATAACACCCTCAAGCTTATTAGTGTAGGGAGGAGGAGATTTGGAAAAGTGTAGGTTCTCTAAAAATAAAAAAACATGGAGCCAAATTTCACAGTAACCACAAAAAAACAACAGAAGGGTTTCAAGGGAGCTGTGAGCAAAGTTAGAATATCGAGGCTATTACGATTCAAGGATGCAGAGGAGGTTAACACGGCATTGGAGGTTGTGGGGCCTTACTTCATAGAGAATTCATCAAGGTGGAAGGTGAATTTGGATATTATATCAATGGTTATAGCTTGGGGTCTGGAAATTGGTGAAGACACACAGACGGTAAAGTGGGCAGCTACATCCATTTTTGATGATGCCTTGCTCGAGGATTTGGACTCTATTTTGGAGTGGGTTGTGCCTGGGATTGGTTTCGATTACTCATAAGGCTTCGAAGAGGAAAAGGATGCTGATGAATTTGGCATAGTTTCTTTTGTTCATTGGATTGGGAAGGTGGATAAGGAGGCCTATGTTTTGGAAAGAGCGAGGGCCTGGGAAAAACTAAAGGAGATAATTTTGTGTCATGAGAAGGAAGACAACAAGATGACACGGGCATGGCCGAAGGTGATCCCCAAAGGAAGGCGATCAGGGGTAAGGAAAAGAAGAGCGGCTGAGCCAAGAAACACAGAGGACCCGAGTTTGGTTTCTGGTTAGACTGAAGTTGATGGTTTTAAGATTATAGACTTTAATAAATAGTGTCATAAGGTAATTGTAGTTTTTTTTACAGTGCATAGTATAATATGGTGGCTTTTAGTAAGCCAACTCTTATCTACAAGATGTAGGAGGGTTAGGGTGGTTTTTTGTTGCAGGAAGAAAGGAAATGTAGTTCACTCTAGGTGAAGGGTCATCAAAGCCTAAGAAAGTGGGATGGTCTGATGTAATTGGTGTCTTTTTCTTTTGAGTCAATGGGGTTTGGTTTTTATGTGATAACGAATGTAAGGATGAGTTACTTAGTAGGGCAATTTTGCAGTCTGGAAGCCCAAATTTTTTATGTAATCTCTATATTTTATAATGCAATAAAATATAAATTATTACCGACCAAAAAAAAAAGTTGAGATTGGTTGAGACAAACCATAAGATCAATAGTTTAGAATTGATGACATAAATTGAAGGCTAATTAGGGGAATTGGTTGATTGCTTGATTTAATGAATTGAATGCATGATTTCAATGAAATGGATTTGATTGATGAGAAAAGTGAGAGTGACTATAAGTTGAATTGAAGGAATGAAGATATTGATACTCTACAAAAAGGGTTAGAAAATTTGTTCGATGACAACACACACACAAGAGCAAGACGTTAGTGTTAGCAACAAAAGATTATTCTAAATAGGCATATCAAAAGAGATACCAAAAGCATTAGAGAATATTTAACTAGGAAGGTAAATATGATGAGACATCTCCAAATGCCTCCTAACATGATCTTAGCTCCTTCTCCTTTGTTCCTCTCCTCTCCAAGTTTCAAACTAGTGTATCTCTCAACAGCTTTTTGCACTATGGATGCTTATGGAGGTTTGAGATTGAAACATTTACTCTAAATGTGAATAAAAAGATAATACTAGATGCTATGATGTTGAAATGATTTATTTTAAACCAAAATGACAAGATATTATTGATTTATGCTAAATGCTCTCAAAATTCTCTATAACATAGATGCATACAAGTTTTCAGGATCTGGATTATGAAGAAATGGGCTCTATTTATAGGAAAAATGGAGCAATGGATGGTTGAGATTGAGTGATCTCAACAAGGGTCAGGATTGAATGCTATTCAATCCATGTGATGGCTTTCAACCCAATCCCAGGATGACAAGTGTCAATGTGAGATAGGTTGAGAGGAGAGGGAATAAGCATTAAATGCTTGACATGACCTGAGAGTTAACTTGGGAGTTAAGGTCAAGGTTGGGTTGAATGAATAAATTCTTTATTCAAATAATAAAGCTTTTATCCAATGGATAAACTCTTGTGCAAAGGCAAAAGGGATAACCATGGTCAAAGCAATAAATGCTTGAGGAGACACATGAGTGCAAGTTGAAATAACCATAAATGGTTATGTAAGAGCCATTAGTGGTTTTAGAGGACTTTGGAGGTTAAATTGTTGAACACACAAAGCATTTAATGTTTTTCAAAGACTTTGAAGTCTTTGAGAAGTGACTTCAAATTTCTTAGGATTGTGACAATAATTAGGGGATGGATTAGGTTAATTAGGAAGGGGTTAGAAGAATCTACAAGGGGGTTTAGGAATGTAAGTGGATTTGGTGGGTGAGGGAAAATAGGATTTTATTTAAAATAAATTAATTTATTTCAATAAATGTGTGCAAGTTGCATTTGTAGGAAAATGTAAGTGGGGGGATTTATGATTTAAATAAATGTTTTATTTAATTTATTTAAAAGAGGAAAAAGGGATTAAAATGAAATAAATATGATTTATTCATTTAATTGATTTTGTGAATTTGGTATAATGAATTAATTAAAATAAATTGAATAATTTATTTAATTAATAGGAGAATGTTTGAAAGATGAATTAATTAAATATTAATTTAATTAACTGATGGCTAGTGGATTTTTAATCAAATAAATAGGGAATATTTATTTAATTAAATTCGACATATTTATGTGACTACATTTGCCCCTCTTTGAGATGGTGCGGTTTATCGCGTCATTTCAAATAAATAAAAATAGGTGTGAAGAAATGTCTCATAAAATGTTAATTTAATGGGTGGTATGCCCCCTCGAGAGCTGGGCCAATAAATTTTGAAAAATCAGGCGACCTCTCGAAAAAGAATGAAAATTGGCAGGGTGATAGAAGAGAAGAATTTAGCAATACTAGGGAAAAAATAGAAGAAATCGGGGATAAAATGGAGAAATAGGAGGCTGGGAAGTTCATGGGGACCACAGTAGTGAGCGAGGGAAAGTTAGAGGTACGGCGAAGGGTTTATATGGGGAGAAAGGGGTGAAAACAGACTCATTTATTACCGTGACCATAGTGAAATTAGAGCTCTGATAGTGACATTTTGGAGGAGCAAACAGTAATCAGGATGTCGGTACCAATAGCAGAGCACCGATTTGAGTGAGTCCGACGATTCTAGCGGCCAGAGGACTACGAACCAATAGTATGCAAATTTGAACTTTTGAATTTTATGCATTTTTTATGTGTTTTTTGCTGAGTCCAAGTTGAGTCGAGACAATAGCACTAAAACTGTGTTTTGGTTTGTCCAATGAATTAGCGCTATTATGCCGCAATAGCGCTATTGTGTAGTCTTTTGAGCGCTTTTGGTAGTTTTAGCGCTTTTGAATAGTTGTTTTAGCACTTTTGCTTGTTGAGCACTTTTGTATGATTGATTGAGCGCTTTTACTATGGAGTAGCGCTTTTGCATAGTCAGTATAGCGCTATTGTTGTTTGAGCGATATTGCCTAGGTGGTTGAGTGCGTTTGATGCCAAGCAGCGCTATTGTCTAGATGTTGTAGCATGTTTTAAGCTCTGTGGGATAGATGATTGAGTGCTTTTGTTAGGCGATGAGCGCTTTTGGATGGAATGAGCGCTTTTGTGTAGAAAGATAGATGCCCCAGTGTTTTGATCAGATAATCTTCGGATACCAATGATGAATGGATGGAGATGCGGAGTGAGAGTTGTTTTGAACCATAGCAGCCCTGATGAGACTTAGGTCATTAGGATAAATGTCTATTGAAGGCTAGGTGTGCCATGATTGCTTACCTGTTGAGACCCGAAGATACTTGATCAAAGTATCTGTTGATAGTCTAGGTTTAAACTTTTAGAAAGTTTGAAACAAAACAACTAAAGATAATGGTTGATGCACTTGTGTAGGAGGACCTGTGCATCTTACAGTTGCATGAGAGCCATCCCACCACATAGGGGTTGCGTGATCGGCTGACAGAGGCCGAGATTGATTGCATTGCAGCAACTAGGTTGTACGACATTATGCATATGCCCATGATTCAGATGAATCACGGTTTGATGACAGCCTTGGTAGAGCGTTGGCACAGTGAGACATGCACGTTTCACTTGGCGCAAGGAAAGATGATGGTGACACTAGAGGATGTATGACGCATCCTACATATTTCAATTCGAGGGGAGCTAGTCACCTATGACAGAGCGTGGGGTACCTTGGCGATACAGAGATTTTTTGATGAGGATGTCTATATTGATGATGGCTCCATAGCCTGGGAGGATATCGTTGCTTTGTATGAGCCATTACCAGCAGTGTTGTCAGGGATTTTGGGGGGGCTATTGTGTCCTAATAGATGATCACATGGTCTGGCCGTTGGTTGGGGATAGGTTATTGAGCAGATGATGACAGAGGGGACCCAATTTTCTTAGGGACCGTCCCTGTTAGCGCACATGTATCAGGAGCTGCATAAGGTGGTGTACCGCGGGAGGGGCTCCTTGGCAGTGGGAGTGACGTTCCTGCATATATGGGTGTGGGAGCACTTACCAGTTACTCGACCAGTGAGCCTTAGATTCTGGGCAGTCGACCAGCCATATATGTTCATGTATAGCGGTATGATGAGTCAGCCCCACCTGGAGAAGTTAGAGTGGTGGCGGCGGGCACTGGATGACCTGGATGCAGTTATTTGGAGACTGTATATAGAGTGCGAGCCCTGGAAGGATGATGCGGAGGCATTGCCGTATGTATTCATGACTCGATTCCTCATTGGGAGGACATGCTACCATGTAGAGAGACAGGTGTCGAGCAGAGTTATGAGGCAGTTTGGGTGGCAGCAGGGATTGCCTAGGGGATCAAGGGAGTATGCTAGGGTGGTACGAGAGAGATATGCATGGGGGCCAATACTACCCTATGATCAGGCATTGGTGGAGTTCTGGATGTTCCAGGCAAGGCCATGGGATATACTGCCAAGGGTGGTAGATGCGGGGGTATCAGAGGAGTATACGTAGTATATGGTGGCTCATCCGATTCCACGGATATCAGATCCGGCAAAGCTGATTCCCGATTTTGAGGAGGAGAGGGTATGAAGAAGGAGGAGGAGAGGAGGTTGAGGACCAATGGTAGATGGAGGAGGTAGAGGGGATGGTGGTGATGGAGGAGGAGGTGGTGATGGAGGAGGAGGAGGGGGGATGGTGGAGGTGGCGGAGGAGGTGGCTTAGGTGGTCGAGTCTAGTGGAGAGGGGGAGGCAGTTTGCCACTGCGGATATCACAGGGACCGTTGATGCCAAGAGGAGTCAGATTAGGTGGTCGAGGCATGGAGAGGGAGATACTGGTGGATAGAGGGGAGGGAGCCACTGGAGAGGGAGCTATAGGTGAGGCACCTATGGATACAAGGGAGGGAGTGACAGGGGGTGGTGATCTTCGGGATCATATGCTAGAATATTTGCATACTCAATTTACAGCAGCCGAGACACAGGTAGAGGATCTGGAGGTGGAGGTTGCAGCTATTTGCACGGGAGTCAGAGCTAACTGTAGTGCTGCAAGAGAGAGATCAGGTCATTGACAAGGTGATCCAGCTGCAAGAGAGAGTGAGGGTTTTGGAGGGAGTACAGGGACAAGGGTTGTCTGTGGAGGCATTAGCGAGGGAGGTACGGAGAGCAAGTGGAGAAGTTGATTATTGGCGAGGTCTATATGAGCAAGTGGTGCCAGCTAGTCAGCTAGCATTGAGCTATTCACAGATGCGATAGGCCAGATCAGAGCGATCTTAGAGGATGCAGAGCAGTGGGGGTGTGGTGGGTCCTCTACGGAGAGATAAGTCAGGGGGTGCAGGAGCTAGTGGGGGTTTGATGGGGCCTCCATAGAGAGATAGATCGGATGGTGCAGGGACTAGTGGGGGAGTAGGTGGTGATGGTGGGGCACCATCTAGTCAGAGTGGTATCTGAGAGAGCATTTTGCATGCATGTATTTATATTGTCATTTTGGACTATGTCTTGGATGGCTCTTAGTAGCCGATTTTGTAGACTTCATTGCACTCTGATACATGAGATGATATATATGAGGAGATCCCATATTTTTGTGATGATATGTATTTTGATGTGTATGGAGTTTATGCTTAGATGGATATTTGTACTTTGCTATATGTATGTGTTTATGAGATGATTCCTATATACATGTTTGTTATGATAATTGGATACTAACATGTGGATGCAGGTTAATATATGTGTGCTTTTGATGGTTTTGGGACAGAATGTTGGATGTATGCAATGCCATGATGTTTTATGTATGCATAATAAAATGATGATTTATGATGGTATAGATAGTAGTTTGTACTTTATATTAGCACAATGATGGGATAATGATAACGATATGCAATGATGTTAATGTAATGCTTTTGAATGAATGATTTATTTGTGCATATGCATCTAGATGGTAAAAAATAGATGTAATCATGGATAAACAAATGTAAAGTACAAATGTTTAAATGATGATTTCTAAATGAATGTATATGTAAAATGGTATGAACCAATGTTTGAGACAAATGGTTTTATGATTCTAAATGCCTAAATATGATGAAGTAAAATGATAATGTGATGATAATACAACTCATGGTTAAATGAATAACTGCACCTTAATGCAATTAAAAAGGGATAATGAATGCAATCTAAATGAATCCTAAGTGAGATAAAATGGATGAATGAATGCACTGTAACTAATGAAGAGATAAATGAATGTATGCAATTTATGGAAACCTAACAAATGTATGATACATAAGTGTGGAAATGATGATAAATGATGATCACTAACAGATGTTTTAAATGAATGTATGAGTAATGGTTAATCATGGTAGGAAATACAAAATAAGTATAATTATCTATGCAAGTGAATCTAAATGTCATGAGTGTAATAATGAAATGATATAATGATACTAATGCAAGTAAAATGAGAATGAACTAGATGGGGGAAGTGCAACTAAATGATATTAAATGCACGCTAATGAATGGCTAAAGAATAATGCAAATGCAACTAAATGTAATGAAATGATGATGGGATTATGATAGATGAATGCAAGGTGTTTTAGACTTTGCATGATGCACTTGATGATGTATCAGAGTACTCTGTCGCGATTGTATCCAAAACTAGCTCAATTTTCACATAACTGCTTACATTTAACTTTGTTCACACTTGTATTCAAAATCATGTATATGAATAATGAATGAGTAAATGGATCGACGGTATGCAATGGAATGCAATATAAACAGATGAGATGAAATGACGATCCATAGTGCTTTATTTTTCATCATCGAGCTTTAAAATGTTGTAAGAAAATACAAGCAACTTGACATAATGCTTCAAGATGACCTGAGTATTTCTTACATGGATTTTGATATAGCAAGTTAATACAAACAACTTGATATAATGGGTCAAGTTGACCTGAGTATTGCTTGTGCAACAGACAAGGATCATCTCCTTTCATGCATGACTTGGATTGTCCTCCTTGATCTTGGGCTGATCATATCCTGAGACAAGTTCATACCATAATAAGAGATAAAAACTTTTATCCGAATTGGATGAGGTAGGAGGAACCAAAGAAAGAGCATTGGACCGGTAAACAAACAACAAACATAAAGAATAAAGAATAAGGATCCTTGGTAATGGTTCATGCTCATATGGTCGAGGTATACGCTATAGTCAGCAAGTCATAGTGATCCATGACTGCATTTTGCATAAGATCACGTAGCTTAGTGAACTTCCCACGTAGACACCATTAGTACATGCCCGAGAACTTCATCAAAATAAATCGCAGAAAAGACACAAATGATGTTGTAGGAACCTGATATATATAAACGAATGAATAACCCACAAACCAACCAAGTATTTAATAGCTTAAACAGAATTTTCTTGTCAAAGAAAATGACATCTTGTCTTTGTTTTGGTAAGGATGCATCCTTTTTTAAGATAGTTTGAGTGTTGATGTTGATTGTTTGGTCAATTTTGAGAAGTGATCATCATGCGAGTATTTTTCAATGCTTGTTTGGTATCTGCTCGGATGAGTATGTACAATGTGTTGCCATGTTTTTGATTGATTTTCGATGTTTTCTTATGTGTTTTTGGATTTTGTGAGATAGTTTTCCAATATTTTTGGTATTTTGTAAGATAGTTTCGAATGTAGAACTCCATGAATCACAAGATAATGTAGAATCCACTTCCATCAATAGGTTAAGGTCATTGCTCCCAGTCTGAGGCATGACTCTGAAAAAGCAAGATGCAAGACGCATGGAGTACTATCTTTAATCGTAGATCAATAACAAGCCATGACTTTGGACAGATGGATGAGTGGATGAAATGAATGTGATCGCAACAAGTCTGAAATATAATGGAGCCATAGCCTTTACGAGTGGCGCCTCTTTGCCAGGTTTTCACCATCGTACTTATCCAGCGTGCCACCGGAGTGGTTGTTCACCATTTGGATGCATGATTTTTCTTTACTATTTTGATGTTTTTGTGTTTTCTTCATGACATTTTTCTGAATGTTTTTGGTATTTTTCCAATATGTATGGAAGCCTGATGCTCTATGCAGCTTATGTATAAAACCGTTTGAGGTGCACGTTGTTGATCGGATCTGCTAGCAGTTCTCCTTCTGACGTACCCAACTGATATGCCCTGGACCCAAATACAGTAGTGATAACATATGGACCCAGCCAGTTTGATTCAAACTTTCCCTGATGTTCACGGTTGGGTTGGTTATGAGGATTTTCTCGAAGAACAAGATCACCTACCTTGAATGTACGAGGTCTAACTCTATCATTATAGCTTCTGCTCATGCGTTGCTGATAGGCCTTGAAGTGATTGTATGCAGCTTATTGTTTCTTGTCAAGTAGTTGTAAGTCTTGGAGACGGGATACTCTGTATGCCTCATCATCAATGAGATTGTGCAAGGAAACCCGTAGTGATGGTATCTCGACCTTGATAGGTAAAATAGCTTATGTGCCATAGACTAGTGAGTAGGGAGTTGTGCCTATAGGGGTTCGAATGCTAGTTCCATACGCCCATAGTGTTGGATTCAATTGGACGTGCCAATCACGACCGACATCATTGACTGTCTTCTTTAGGATCCTCAATATGTTCTTATTGGATGCTTTGGCCTGACCATTGCCTTGTGGGTAATAGGGAGTGGAAAAGCGGTGTTGGATGTGAAATTTCTCACAGAGTTCGCGTTAATCCTGATTCTTGAAAGGAAGGCCATTATCTATGATGATGGACATGGGTACACCATACCGGTAGATGATGTAATTGAGGATGAATGAGGCGATCTGCTTGCCGATGACTTGGGTAAGTGGAACAACTTTGATTCACTTTGTGAAGTATTCGGTGGCGGTAATAATGAATTTATGGTTGTTGAATGAAGATGGATGGATTTTACCCACAAGGTCAAGTCCCCATTGACAAAAAGGCCATGGTGTTGTGATTGGTTGCAGTTCCTATGTCGGTGCATGTATCAGGTCTCCATGAACTTGGCATTTTTTGCACTTTCTTACAAAGTAGTAGGAGTCTTTTTCCATAGATGGCCAATAGTATCCAGTGCGTAGGAGTTTCTTGGCTAGTGACAGACCGCTTGCATGAGTGCCACAAATTCCTTTATGTACCTCTTCCAAGGCCTTTATTATCTCATCTTGTTCCAGACATCGAAGGAGAGTACCACCAAGACTGCGTCGGTATAGGGTTTCAGCGATAATGGTATATCGAGCGGTTTGGCGAATGAAGGTTTTATGTTGGTTATTCGATTGGTTAGGAGGAAGGGTATGATCACGGAGCTAGGTGTAGAATTCATCGTACCATAGGGATTCGGAACCGATAAGGCGACATATCATCTCGGATTCGGGGATATCATAAGTGGGAATCCAAAGTTGTTCTACCAAGAACTTGTAGTGTGTTGAATTTTGTGGAAGATCTAGGAGAGATGCAGTGGTAGCCATAACGTCAGCATCTCGATTCTGATCTCTTAGTATCTGCTCAAAGGTGATAGTAGTGAATGATACCTTTAATTTGTCCACCATTTGTTTGTATGGCATGAGTTTGTCATCCTTAGTTTGATATTCATCAGTTGCTTGTCGAATGACCAGTTGGGAGTCGCCATATACTTGTAGTTCTTGTAACTTCCATTGTGCGGCTAGCCTAAGTCCTATGATCAAGGCCTCATATTTAGCTATGTTGTTGGTACATGGAAATGTGAGCCTATAAGACTTCAGGATGTTGTCACCTTGAGGTGTGATAAACAGAATGCCTGCCTCCGAGCCATGCCTAGTGTATGAACCATCAAAGTATAGTTTCCATGGTTGTGCTGTTGTGATCATGAATATCTCTTCATCTGGAAAATGGGAAATGAGAGGATGATCGCCTATGAGCGGTGCATCAGCCAACTAATCTGCAATGACTTGTCCTTTGATAGCTTTATAGTCCACATACTCAATGTCAAATTCACTGAGAATCATCACCCATTTGGCCAAACGACCTGTCAATGTTGCTTTGCTAAGTAAGTATTTGAGTGGATCAATCTTCACAATGAGCTGTACTTTATGGGTCAACAGATAGTGCCTCAGTTTAGTGCCTGCTAAGATTACTGCTAGGCAAGCTCGCTCAATAGGTGTATAATTGAGTTCATAGCCAACCAGTGTGCGAGAGATGTAGTAAACAGCGCACTCTTTCCCTTCTACATTGTGTTGAGCTAGTAGCACTCCCAATGCTGTATTTGTTGCTGATATATAGAGTAACAAAGGTCTACTCGGATCTGGTGGGATCAACAATGGTGTATTCATGAGATAGTCTTTAAGCATTTGGAATGCTTGCTGGCATCTGGTATCCCATTGAAAGCAGATGTTTTTGTGTAGCAGGTGTGTAAAGGGGTGACACTTATCTGCCAATTGTGCAATGAATCTGTGGATTGATTGAAGCTGACCTTGTAATGTCCTTAGTTGACTGATGTTCTTTGGAGGTGGCATATCCATGATTGCTTTGACCTTTGCTGGATCGACCTCAATACCTTTGCTCTAGACAATGTATCCTAGAAGCTTTTCTGAGGTTACTCCAAAGACACATTTCTTTGGGTTGAGTTGAACATGATATTGTTCCAATCTATCAAAGATTTTATCTAATATGTCTAGATGACCTTCTCTAGTGAGTGATTTTGCTAGTAAGTCATCAACATAATCTTCCATTATAGTATGCATCATGTCATGGAAGATGGTGGTCATTGCTTGTTGATAGGTCGCTCCTGCATTCTTGAGACCAAAAGGCATTACATTCCAGTAGTATGTGCCCCATGGACATGTGAAGGTTGTCTTATGTTGATCCTCTGGTGCGATCTTTATCTGATTGTATCCTGAAAATCCATCCATGAGTGAAAGCATGGCATGTCCTGCTGTTAGGTCTACTATGATGTCGATATTTGGTAGGGGGAAGTCATCCTTAGGACATGCCTTATTCAGATCTCTAAAGTCAGTACAAATACGGATGCCCCCATTTGGTTTGCCAATAGGCACAATATTGGATATCCAATCTGCATAATCAATTGGTCTAATAAAACCAACTCTAGGAGTTTCTTGAGTTCTTCTTTGACTTGTACTGCAATCTGAGGATGCATCTTACGAAGCTTTTACTTGACAGGTTTGGCTCCTTCTGCTACGGTGAAGTGATGCATGACTAAATCAAGATCAAGCCCAAGCATGTCTGCATATGACCATGCAAAGTTGATCTGACGCTTTTGAAAGAACTCTACAAATTTAGGTTGTTCCTCTGGAGTTAGAAGAGATGCCAGATGTATGTGGTGAGGAGTTCCAGGAGTCCCCACGTTGTATTCTTTTGTTTCCTCGATGAGAATCATTGATCATTCCTATTGTGTACTAGCAGGGAGAATGTCAAACCTTTCATCTGCTGGCACCTCAGAGAGGTTTTCACCATTGGATACGCTCTTTCTTTTTACTTTTGTTGGATCAAACAGTGCTACGGTGTGGTTTTCACTGGAAGATCCATGTTTTATTGTTATATTTTTGCAGCTAAAAGGTTTGGCATCCACCCCAAAGTATGTTGCGCTGTTAAGTTCTATGGCAAATCCAACTTTGTGATCCCTGCTTGGTATGTTATCTCGTAGTTCCAAAAAGTCAAATGATCACCTCATCGTTTTGGAAATGATCAAGACATGGGGGATTAGGTTGGTTCAATTCGATGAGTTCGGGATGGATAATGGGCATTACATCATCGATTAGGTTAAGTTTGTTAGATGTGTCAGTGAGGGTTAAGACATTGTGGTGAAGGTCATTGATGGTACTCTCCCTGTCAGAATTAGGTGTAGGATGGGACGTAGGGTCTGTGGAAGAAGTATCCAGCTCATGAACCCAAGAGGTCTTTATATGTGCTTCTCCGTAAACAGGGATGTCTTTGCAGGGTGGAGGTAGTGATGTGTCTTCCTCATCTAAAGTATTAAGCTGGATGGAATCAAACTCCCATTCATGTGAGTCGGTATTTGAGTCACTTTCCAGTATCCGATTACTATACCATACTGGGATGTCTTTTGAGTTAAACACTGCAGGTGTGATCGGTTGACGTACCTGTGTAGCTGAAATGATCGGTGTTGTAGGAAGGATTATGGGGATCAATGAATTTGATACGGAGAGTATGGGTAGTGTTGACTCTGCTGCTTCTGCCATGGGTTCTGATATAGTTGCTGCTACTAATGGTGCTATTGATGTTATTGCTATTGCTGATAGTGTTGCTGGTTCGTTTAATGGGAGGATGGGTTTGTAGGTGGTTGTGCTAGGATTTGTAGCCTCATTAGGGTAGTTGTGATGGTGTTTGATGATGCATTTATAATCAAAGGTGTCCTCTTTGTAATAGGCTCATATAGTGGTTTGCTCGGTTTTCCTTTGAATCTGAGCTTAGGAAGGATCTCCTTTTGAAAGCCTAGTCCTGTATTATCCTTGGGTTTTAATTTCGGCTGCAGTGGTTCATGTCTTCCTTGTTTGCAAGGTCCCAAAGCACTTTGACCATCATAACCCATTCTTTGCATAATGAGAAGGCCTTTGCCATACTAATCTGTGGGAAGCTTAACTTGTGGAATATCTACGGTGATGGGATATTTATAGATCCATTCTGCTAAATCCTCATCTCTGGTTTCTTCTTCTTGACTCTTTCCCAGGATGAAAGGAGTCAAAGTACATGTTGGCTTGATCAGTGGTTGCTGAAGTAACCGTTGAGGTTTACCATGTGTTCTAGGAGAAGTGGGAATTTGTCCCACACAAAAGAGTTGACTCAAATTGTATTCCCCAGGACCTTCCTCTGCTATTTTCATCTTAAGCTTTTCTTGCTTTGGTATAGTAGTGTTTGAACTAGAAAGAGAGGCTAGACTTATGTATGAGGTGGAGGAGATGGCTTCTCTATTGTTGGGAACAGTAATCTCTGGTTGATGACTTATATTATGACAATATGCAAAGGGATTTGCATCGCCCAGGATTGTGATCTCTATACCATTATGCGGGAACTTGATACACTGATGGTAGGTGGATGGAACAGCTTGCATGGTGTGTATCCAAGGTCTTCCTAACAATAGATTGTATGGCAGAGGAAGGTCCAGGACCTTACAGATAATGTGTTTCACCACAGGGCCCACTCGGATTGGTAGCACCACAACTCCTTTGGATGAACGCTTGGCATCATCATAGGCTTTGATTGTGATCTTCTTGCGAGGATCCACTGATTCAATTGCATATCCCAAAGTTGTGACTAATTGTAGAGTACAGATATTTAGGCCTGCTCCATTGTCGATCAAGAGTTGCTTGATCCTATGCTGGTTGATAAACCCTTCAATGTGGAGCAAGGTGTTATGAGGTTGTTGGAAGGAGGATTTGTCACTTTCTGAGAAAGTGAGGCAAGGTGATGACCTTATATTTTCGACCATGGCTTGGAACTGATCTATATTTAGGTTTGCAGGGATTAACGCCTCTTGGAGAGCTTGATCCAAGATTGTTTTATGGGATCGAGATAGGCGCAATAGCTCTAAGATAGATATCAGTGCGGGCGTTTTGTCTAACTATTCCACAAGATTATACTACTTTGGGATAGATGAGGTGCCTTGTGGAGTTACTTTTATAGTAATCTTGTTGCAACGTGTAACAACATTGCAAGTGGAATTGGGATTTTTTATGGTTATAGTTGCAATTTGTTCACTGGCATCATATAGGTGATTCACAGTATAATTATACGTTGCTTGCGTATAATTGGTGGTATCTGTGTTTCTCCCTGAAGTAGAAGAACCCCTTTGATCTTGTGATAGAAGTGGATTTTTAAACACAAGATGATCATTGTTTGTTATTTTAGGGTCATGCCCTTTGATTTCAATTTCACCTCGGTCAATAAGATCCTGAATATTTCACCTCGGTCAATAAGATCCTGAATAAGATCTTTCAATCTATGACAATTGCTTGTCTTATGCCCTCTCCCTTGATGGAAATCACAATGTTCAGTATCACTCCACCATGAAGGTTTGACTTGAGGTTCATAATTTGATGTTTTGGGTAGGGTTACTAGGTTTTGAGAAACCAGTTGTCATAATACTATTTCGATGGGTTTCCCTAAGGGAGTGTATGTTCGCTTTGGTTTTTGCTGACGCGGTCTAGGTTCATCTTGAGATGTGATGCGGCCTTGATTTGGAGGAGCAACTGTGTTAGTCTGAGGTGGGGGATTCTATCCTGCGAATCAAACTACAGGTTGTGCACTTTTGATAGTTCTTGCATCCACAACCCCGTCGTTGACGATATTTTTGTTTTTGTTCCAAAAGCTTGGTTTGTCACTATTGAAGCACGGGCGAGGGCCATCCTTTGGTTCATTATATATTTTGATAAGCCCTTTTTTGATGAGAGCCCGCTCACATTTTAAGTCTTTGGTGATCATGTCATTGAAAGAGTCTGTGTCTTTTATGTCCAAGTGAAACTCCATTTCTTCGTTTAAGTTGGAAATAAATATTTCCACTAGTTCTTGTTCAAGTAACTAAAGAGAACGTTTGCTAGACATTTGATGCCATCGTTGTAGGAAGACTAAAAATAGTTCACCTAGTTTTTGTTTAGTGTTACATAGATCAGCCATGGTGATATCACGTTCAATGTTATGTGAGGCAAGCTGAATGGAATTCTCTAACATGATCGCGAGGATCTCCTTTTCCTCTATACTTTTCGAACTTGGGTGTTTCGAACCCTCATGGAAAAGGTGGCATATAAAGATTCCTATCAAAGGGATAGGGACAAATGTCATTGAGTGAAAATTGATTAGTCTTCACACCACTACGAAGTTGTTGGGTGAGATTTTCAACTTGTTGCCGCAACATCTCTATGTCATTTGGAGGAGGAGGTGATGGTGGGTTACCTTGAGGAATGTTATACCCGATGTGATCTCTACCTCTTTCTTCCTCATTGCAACTTTGTCGTTCTGATGCTTGTCTTAGTTGTGCAAGATCAAAGTCAGAGGGGAGTTTGGCTCCTTCTTGAGCAAGCTTTAAAAAGTGAGCATCGGCATTGCTCCTAAGTATTTTGTCAAAAAGTCTGTTAAAGAGAGGGTTGTGTTGAGCCCTTTCTATTGTTGCAGGAGTAGGAGTACTTGTGTTTTCGTCATTTGCATTCCCTCCAAGTGCTTCTTGAAATTCATTGATATTTTCCTCCTCTTCTTCTTCAATTTTGATTTCTCGTTGCCTTGACCGTGATCGGGTATGAGCCATTTTGTTTATAAGTTTTTGTTGAAGTTGGGTGAAAATGATGATGAGTTGTTGATGAAATGAAAGATTGATGTTTGGTAAATTGTTTTACATGTGGATCTCTAGCACTTAAAGGTAGATGTGACCAAAATTCTTTTTTGAATTGCTTGTTATGTTTGATAAGGTTTGATGTGATAAGGTGTAGAGAAATCTGAGATGTGCTACAGACTTAACTACCTAGTAATGAGAGGATTCACTCATAAACTAGTTTTAACTTGCGTAGATATGTCTCTTAGGATGAGCTTATCCTAGATGTAGAAACAATCTAAAAGTGATTTGATGTGTTTGATTCAAGCAATATCTAAAAGAGAACTTAGGACAAGAACCTCTTGATGTTTTGAGAGTTGAAAATGAAGTGATGAAGTGAAGGTGAGAAATGGATGAAATGTTTAACTTCAATAAAAGCTTTGTGTCACATATGGGACAAATTCTACCTCTTCTCTTTCGGGCGTTGGTGGCATTTCTCGAGCTACATTGTATGTGATACAAATGTCTGGAAAGAAGTTGGGATTGATCTTGCCTCCTTGGTTTTTGTGATAACTCAAAGCTCTATATTGCATAAAAGCTCTGCGGTTCAATGACTTTTGATCAAATTCGTTCGATTTCCCTTGAAGGTATAGACGCATGTGATGTAGAAAAGCTCTATGAGAGACAAAGATTTGTCTATTTAGATAGAAGAATTTCCTCCATTTGATCAAAGCCTTTGAGCTCAGTGGTCTTCTTTTCAAGTTGATGTGTTGATGAAGATTCTTCTTTCTCAAGATGTGAAGAATGGTCATATAGTTTGATACTCTTCTCTTTGTTTTTGATCGTTTGGTTGTTTTGAAAAATGTTTGGTTGGATGAATACTTGTTCTGATTTTTGGATTTTATGATGTTTCTTTGACAACAAAACAAACACAAGAATGTTGCCTTAAAGGCACAAATGAGTATGGGTCTAGATCAACCCAATCCTTGGACTTTTTATGACCCTTTCCTTTTAAGTGTATTTTAGGTGTTTTTCTTTCCAAAGCCTGGAGTTGGCTCAATTTGTACTTGGTCTTGACTAAAACAAAAACACTTCAAACACTTTTTATCCCTAAGGTCAAATGGCCAGTTGCGATAAATTCAGCCCACATCTTCATATTTCTTCGACTTTGGTACTACATACCTTATGAATCCCGTTGTGGTAGGTAAGGATGTGATATACTAAGTCTTGCACGAGCATAACAAATAGATGATCCCTATGATGGGGGAGTCATCACTTTCATCAAGCCACAAGTGACTTTTCAAAAAGCTATGTTTCTACTCAAGGAAATATGTATGGTTTGTATCTTGGGAGCAAAACCATCTATGCTCTTGCATTGAATTATATCACAAATATCCTCAATCAATAGAACGGGTGGGCTACTACTTAAAGGTGTTTAGTAATTTTCTATGTCTTCGGACATAAGTTCATTCTGTAGTGACTCACTTAAGAGCCTTGTAACTTGTGGTGGGGCCCATTTGTCCTTTCGGCAAGTTA
This sequence comes from Cryptomeria japonica, assembly GCF_030272615.1. Classification (NCBI taxonomy): domain Eukaryota; kingdom Viridiplantae; phylum Streptophyta; class Pinopsida; order Cupressales; family Cupressaceae; genus Cryptomeria; species Cryptomeria japonica. The sequence goes on from NC_081414.1 coordinate 431,551,743, forward strand.
CACTGTAGGAACAGCTATACCCAAGGCTACAGCTTTCGCTCTCACCTGATTTCTATAGCGGCTCGAAGGATTTGCCGTGCGAGGTCGTTCCCAAGAGTGATGTGTCTCTTAGCAGGCCTCTCTTAAAAAGATAAAACTTGAGTGTTACTAACACTTCTCTTACACCTAGGACCACGAAAGCCAAGGGAAAGGATAGTGTGTGTTAGAAGTAGGACCACTCGACAAACTCTTTTGCACAAGTGTGTCAAACACGAAATGCACTTGTTCTTTTTTTAACTTGTCATTGCAATGATTTTTTATCTATTTGGAGATATTTCTCCAACAACCATGAGGTTATTTTTAACTTCAAAAGCAATGTGTTGTAATCTAGGAATTTGGAAATCCTAGTCAACTGAATGAAAAACACGTTTGCATGAAGTAAAAATCATTTTGCAAGGTAAGAAAAATTGATTGTGAATTTTTATTTGCACCAAAATGGAAGTGTTGATTGTGAATTTTTAGTTTGATGCAAGAAATAAATTTGCCTTGTTGATTTTAAGCACTAAAAGAAAATTAAGCCTAACTTGCAAGAAACAAAGTTTGTTTTTGTGTGATTTTTAAACAACCAAAAGGAAGTGTTTCTAACTTGCAAGGAAATGAAAGTTTGTTTTTGTGTGATTTTTAAAGCACCAAAAGGAAGTGATCCTAACTTGCAAGGAAATGAAAGTTTGTTTTTGTGTGATTTTTAAGGCACCAAAAGGAAGTGTTTTGGATGTTAAAGCCAAAAAAAGTTATTTTAAAACCTGTACATGGAGCAAACAGTTAGAAAAAATAGAAAACATGGTGGGCTTCCACAAGCCTAAGCAAATTTATTTCATCAATTACATGGCAGTTTTTACAACATTATGTTACAATAGCACTAGTATGTGTGAAAACAGAAGCGCTATTTTAACACAAACGCGCTAATACAAAGACAAAAGCGCTAAAAGTAAAACTTTAACAGCAAATGCAAAAGTGCCAAAACAAGCACAGATGCGTCAAAACAAACACAAAAGCGCTAAATAAAGGTCAATAGCGCCAAACTTGATACAATATCACTATTGTAAAAACAATAGCGCTAGAATGTCAAGTTGCAATAGCGCGACAACGCGATTAAAAGTGCTAAAGCGCAACCTGTGTGTCAAGCTCAACATTCAAACATGTTAGTTGTGTTAAAAAAAAATGTTTTTAGGCGTTTGGGTTCACATCGGGTTCACCAAATGATGCTCTGCAAAAGAGGGTTAGAAAATTTGTTCAATGACAACACACACACAAGAGCAAGGCGTTAGTGTTAGCAACAAAAGATTATTCTAAACAGGCATATCAAAAGAGATACCAAAAGCATGAGAGAATATTTAACTAGGAAGGTAAATATGATGAGACATCTCCAAATGCCTCCTAACATGCTCTTAGCTCCTTCTCCTTTGTTCCTCTCCTCTCCAAGTTCCAAACTAGTGTAACTCTCAACAGCTTTTTGCACTATGGATGCTTATGGAGGTTTGAGATTGAAATATTTACTCTAAATGTGAATAAAAAGCTAATACTAGATGCTATGATGCTAAAAAGATTTATTTTAAACCAAAATGACAAGATATTAGTAATTTATACTAAATGCTCTCTAAAATTCTCTATAACTTAGATGCATACAAGTTTTTCAGGATCTGGATTATGAAGAAATGGGCTCTATTTATAAGAAAAATGGAGCAATGGATGGTTGAGATTGAGTGATCTCAATAAGGGTCGGGATTGAATGTTATTCAATACATGTGATGGCTTTCAACCCAATCCCAGGATGACAAGTGTCAATGTGAGATAGGTTGAGAGGAGAGGGAATAAGCATTAAATGCTTGACATGACTTGAGAGTTAACTTGGGAGTTAAGGTCAAGGTTGGGTTGAATGAATAAATTCTTTATTCAAAGAATAAAGCTTTTATCCAATTGATAAACTCTTGTGCAAAGGCAAAAGGGATAACCATGGTCAAAGCAATAAATGCTTGAGGAGACACATGAGTGCAAGTTGAAATAACCATAAATGGTTATGTAAGAGCCATAAATGGTCATGTAAGAGCCATTAGTGGTTTTAGAAGACTTTGGAGGTTAAATTGTTGAACACACAGCATTTAATGCTTTTCAAAGACTTTGAAGTCTTTGGGAAGTGACTTCAAATTGCTTAGGATTGTGACAATAATTGATTTTGTGAATTTGGTATAATGAATTAATTAAAATAAATTGAATAATTTATTTAATTAATAGGAGAATGTTTGAAAGATGAATTAATTAAATATCAATTTAATTAACTGATGGCTAGTGGATTTTTAATCAAATAAATAGGGAATATTTATTTAATTAAATTGGACAGATTCATGTGACTACAGATATTAATACAATTAAATAATTAAACATTATTTAATTTATGTGCATGAGGAATTAAATAGAAAAAATTAAATAAGTTAACCATTTTATCCATGTGCATGTGAAAAAAAATAATAAAATAATGATCTTATTTATTTTTAGAGGAAATATATTTAGAAAAAGAATAATTAAATAAATCAAAATAGGTTATTTAATTACAGATGAATAGTTAGCTTATTAAATAATTAAAAATAATTATTAAATTATTGTGAACTAGATGAATAAGTTTAAATAATTAAAAATTAATTAATTAATGTGTTAAGAATGAAAATAACAAATGAATAGTTAGCTAATTAAATAATTAAAAATAATTATTGAATTATTGTGAACTAGATGAATAAGTCTAAATAATTAAAAATTAATTAATTAATGTATATGAATGAAAACTTAATAAATTAATTAAATAATTAAAATTATTTAATTTGTATCAAATAAATGAATAATTAATGAAATATATAAATAATTAAAATTTTCTTTAATTAATATAATCGAGCGACAATGTGCGAAAATTGGCAGGGAAGGCATCGAGCGTTTTACTCATCCCAATTTCCTGTGAGGAAATTGCCAGATCTTTTCCACCAACAATCATTTTTCGAGCGGACAAAATATGCGCTCAGATTTGGCAACCTGGGGATTAGGGCTCCCCTGCCTCAAGAGCAGACGAAATGGCAAGTGGTGAAACCTAGGAGGGCTCGCAGGGTAGCCATGAAAAACCCTCCAAGGGCTACGAATAGCAAGGAATGCGGCCAAGGTAATCCTATGCCGACCACCTCCAATAGGTTTAATCAGGTGCAAAATCTTGAGGAAGGTTATTTTAAAACCAAAACCTCGGGCTAGCCTTTTTTTCTGAAAATAATAGAAGAAGTAGAATTAAAAATCTCAGAAGGACGATTGAAACTCAATCCATACCTAAGGCCTCTTTAGGCAAGGGCAAGACAGCCTTGTTGCCTCCTAGACCCTTAACGGTGGTATCGGGTTCAATCAGGGACCCTAACTCAGACTTGGTTAACATTTTAGAGATTAATGAGAATCTGGTTAAGTGGATTCAACAATCTTGCAAGGCCTTTAGAGTTTTTGCGAGATGGCAAGGTCTTGGAATTTAATCGGAGGCTATTGCAGATTGGTTTATGTCGTCCTTCAATTGGATAGTAAGTATAGCTATCTTGTCTGAAGTATTTTTGTATATAGATTGTGGTAATTCAAGACACAAGGAGGAACTCTTAACAGGTAAATCTCCAACCTTCGGAGGTTTTTATTTTTATTTTTAGATTGAATTCCGGATTTTAACCCTAATAATATGCAATCTCTTAAGATAGATAGACCGGTATTGATTCCTAACCTACCAGACGAATTAATGGACATTGAAATTATTAGGAAAATTGGTAATCACATCGGCAAATTTGTAGAAATTCGTGATAAATATAGGAAGTATGTGAACTGTGTTACGATAATTAATATGGACATTAATGTTAAAATCTTAAAACCTATTGAGATTAAATCAGGGGTTTCGTCTTTCCTTATCTATCCTAAATTCTATAAAGGGATTCTTGATCTAGACCCTGTATTGACTCCAGCTCGACCTCCTTCTCAATTGAGATCTAGCAGGATTCCTGGGGTCGACATTAGTTTCAATCTAGAAAAGGGAGGGTTTGTGGTTAAGGAAAATCCTTTACCATCTAGGCATATTGAGGAAATTAGGGATATTGAGGAAATTGAAGAAATTGAAGAAGGTGAATTTATCATTAACAAGATACAGGAAGATCAAACGATCCCCTCCTCTCCCAACCTTGGATATATCAGGCGTAACTTCTGAGTTGGAGACTCCCCTTGTCTCAGGGGAAGAACCTCCCCCTGCATCTACTGATGAGAAGGGTGGGGTAATGGATGCTCTCCCTCTTCCCTCTAATCAGGCTACAAGAGTGGAGGACTGCAGCAACTCCAAAGGCTCTCCCTATAGGAATGCAAGCTCTACCAACAAGGAGAGGGCAATTCAAGTTGAGGATCTTGCCTGCAAAGAGGAAGAGGTCAATTGCATTATTAACTATCTTTGTGACTCAGTCACTGAGGAAATCATGGATATAATGTTGGATGAAATAATTGACAAGGAAGAGCTTGATCTTCAGAAGAAAAAAAACTGTTAGGTAAAGATATTCTAGCCTTCTCCCCTCCCCCTATGGTCTTGGATATAGAAGAACTTCTTCTAGATTTGAATAATAAGGAAAATGAAACTTTAGTTATCGAGCTTTGGGCAGCTGATAAAACCACCCTAGATTGTGCTAAGCTCTTCAAAAAGAGGGGTAGGAAATTCCTATCTGAGCTTCAAGCTAATGATGGCTCTACGGAAGGTCAGGTAAAACTCACAGACATGTTCTATGCTAGGAAGGGGAAGGTCCTTCCCAAGGACTCGTGAAGGTCATTTCATGGAATGTTAGGGGTTTGAATGCCCCTAACAAGCAGAGGCTAGTCAAACGTTGTATATCCTCTTCTAGCCTAGAACTAGTTTTGCTTCAAGAGACTAAATTGGGAGATTCGGACTTAGCTTCCTTTGGTAAACGTTTAGGATTTAGGTAGATTATAGGAACCCCAGGTGTTGGGGCCTCCGAGGGTCTAGCTATTATTTGGGATCCTCGTAGTATCCTTCTTTCTCCCCTAGCATCTAATCATAATTGGATAAGTGGGAGGGTAACTTGTCTCAAGAACAATCTAGAGTTTGTCATTGTAAATATGTATGGGTCAATCTCTAATGGTGATTAAAAAAAGAGTTTGGAAGGAAATTGAGAATTTCACGAGTACCCTCAGTCATGTATGTTTTATAGGTGGGGATTTTAATGCAATTCTGCATCAACGTGAGAAGCAGGGAGGCTTAGGCATTAATGGGCGTGCTTCTCTAGACTTCGCAGATTGGATCCATAGGAGTGGTATGCTAGAAATCAATATGGTCAAGGATGCCTTTACTTGGAATAACCGTAGGTTAGGATTTAGCAATATCGTAGAGAAATTGGATAGATTCTTTGTTTTGGGAAGCCTCATCAACTTTCCCTTCACCTTGGAAGCTTCAATTTTACCTTTTTCAGGATCATATCACTATCCCATTTTACTAGACATTCAGGACGAAGTTAGCCCAAAGATATGTCCTTTTAAATTTGACAATATATGGCTTAAGGATGATCATATCTTGGAGCTTCTAAAAGAATGGTAGAATGGGGCCATGGTCTTAAGGTCTGGGATTTTTAAGATTGTTAACAAACTTAAGATTATCAAGCAGAATCTCATTCAATGGAATAGGGAGCGCTTCAGCAATATGTTCGATAAGAAAGCTCAAGTGGAAGTTGAGTTGGCAGAAGTTAATGAGCAAGTAATGAGATATGGGATGGATGAGACTCTGTTTCTCAAATAAAATAAACTTATGACGGGCCAGGAATCTATTCTTGCCAAAGAAGAAGTCTTCTGGAAACAAAAATCTAGAGAGACTTGGTTGGAGGCAGGTGATAAGAATACCAATTTTTTCCACAATAGCGTAAGGATGAGAAGAGTTAGAAACCATATCTCTAGAATTAAGTTAAGTAATGGCTCTGAGGTGGCTAATCCTATAATCATTGCGAAAGAGGTTGTTGATTTCTTTTCTCTTATCCTAAACTCGGATAGGAGCCCTCACAACTCTGACCAAGACATGTTTATCAAGAGCATCCCTAGCCTTTTAAATAAGGAGTATTCTAATGTTCTAACAGCCAAATTTTCTCTAGCAGAAGTTGAAGCTACACTTAAGCAGATGTGCCTAGATCAATCCCTTGGACCGAATGGCTTTCCTACTAGCTTCTTCCAAGTATGTTGGCCCTTCCTCAGTGAGGAAGTTATGACAGCTCTAGAAGGAATGAGAAACTCGGGTAACATCCTCAAAGAAATCAATAACACCTTTTTTACCCTTATCCCTAAAAATGACAAACCAGACTGTTTTGAGAATTTCGACCTATATCCCTCTGCAATACTAAACTTTTCACCAAAACTCTAGCTAATAGGATTCAGAAACTCCTCCCTCTGCTGATCAGTGAGGAACATACAGGTTTTGTCCCTGGGAGATCTATTTATGATGGGGTCATTATAGCTCGGGAGGCTATCCACTCTATCCAGAAAAATGGGAACCCTAGTATGCTCTTAAAGTTAGATATTAGGAAAGCTTATGATAAGGTGAACTGGAGATTTCTATGTAGATGCTTAGAAGCTTTTGGCTTTCCAGCTACATGGATCAATCTGATTTTTGAATGTATATCTACACCTAAATTCTCTATTCTGATCAACGGTACCCCTAAGGTTTTTTTAGCTCCACTACGGGTTTGAGGCAAGGTGACCCCCTCTCCTGTTTTCTCTTTATTATTATAGTTGAAGCATTGGGTAGATCGATCTCCAGAGCTAGGGAGGCTAGTCAGTTGATAGGGATTAGAATTACTAGTAACCTTGATCCTATAAGGCACCAGCAAATTGTTGATGACACTATGCTAAATGGGTGTAGCGATCTAAGTGAGGCCCAAGCTTTCAAGATTATCTTGGATTCATACTATAAGGCCTCTGGTCAGGAAATCAATCCGGCTAAGTTTGAAGTCTTCTTTTTTAATACTCAAGCAAGTTTACAAACTAGCATCTGAGGTATTCTGAATTTCAATCTAGGAAGCCTCCCTTGTAAATATCTTGGACTGCCCTAGGATAAGGGCTCAAAGTCTTCTAATATATGGGATGAAGTAGTTGATAAGATTAAAAATAGGATAGAAACCTGGAAAGGTAGGTGGCTATCCTCTGTGGGTAGAGATACATTGGTTAAATCGGTTCTCGCAGTTATGCCTATCTATCAGCTCTCATGTTTTAGTATGCCTCAGTCTAAAAAGGAAGCATTAAATAGACATCTAAGATCCTTCTTTTGGCAAGGAGCGGAAGAGAAGAAATGTATCTCCTTAATGGCCTGGGATAAGATTTGTAGGCCCAAGTCTGTAGGGGGTATTGCGATTAAGGATATTAAAGTTCAGAGCAAGGCGTTAGGAGCTAAATTAGTTTGGAAAATGTTTTGGTCTCCCCATCTAAAATGGGCCCAAATCCTCTTTCATAAGTATCTTCAAGGTAGAGACCATATGAGCCTCTTCAGAGATCCCTCACCTCTGAGAGGCTCGCGTATTCAGAACTTTATATTGGATTGTAGGAAAATCATCTTGAACAAATTGACTTGGAATCTGGGCAATGGTGATAAAGCCCTCTTCTGGTCTGACTCTTGGGGGGTTTTCCATTACTTCAGCATTAGGCTAACTTGGAGTCTTCAAGAGCATTGTTGGAATCTATTTGGGGTAGGTATGTCAAGGACTATATCTCGCCCTTTGAGGGTGACTTAGCCATGGGTTGGTCATGGAGATTCCTTGATCAGGTAAACATCTCGGCAAGGGAGAAACTATTGCTTCAAGATATCCTTAAGAAAAGGATGGTCACTTTCAATTTAGGGTCAGATGCTATGGTCTGGGATGGTTCAAAATCGGGGGAATATTCCTCTAAGGATGGCTATAATTTCCTCCTTAATCAGCAGCTCTCCTCGACCTCCCCGGTCCCAGTAGCCTTGTGTTGGGATAAGTTGTGTCTGCCAAAGGCTGGGGTCTTCTCTTGGTTAGCCCTCCAAGACAGGATTCTCAAAGCAGATAGATTTTAAAAGATGGGCTATGAAGGTCCTAGTAGATGTCCTTTGTGTGAAGGGGCGGAAGAAGATAAAGATCATATCCTTCTCAACTGCAACTATGCATCTAAATGTTGGTTGTGATTGTGCAATAAATTAGGATGGTCCTTTGCCTTTCCTAACTCCATCCTTGGTATGTTTCAAGCTTGGCCAACCCTTTTTAAGAATTCCCTTTATGGAGGGTTGTGGATCTTAGCTCCCTCTCTGGTTATCTGGGAACTTTGGAAGGAACGCAATAGGAGGCTCTTAATGGAAAAGAAGATGGATTGGTCCCTTTTAGTAAAGAAAATAGAAGCTTCAATAGTTGAGATTTTAAATAGCAGAATCTCTAAATTCCCTAGTGACCTCTCAAAAATGACCTATTGGGATGCGAAGATGAGAAGAAGATGGTTTGGTTTGAATATCCCTCCCTTCATTGAGATAGGTAGCTCCAAAAATCAAGAGTTGAGGAATGCGCGTAAGTGGATAGCCCCAAAAAGGGGCTGGTTTAAGTTAAACTTTGATGGAGCATCTCGTGGTAATCCAGGTCCTACAGGTATTGGTTGTTGTTTGCATGATGAAGTACGGAACGAATTGGCTAGGGCAGCTAAACCCATAGGGCTTGCGTCCAACAATAGGGCTGAAATTTTAGCCCTCATTGAAGGTCTTCTTCTCTGCCAAAACAGAGGCATTCGCAAATTGGCTATTGAAGGAGACTTGGCCATTATCATTAATGGCCTCAGAAAAGGCTCCCTTTTTGATTGGAAGCTAAATGTGCTCTTGGCTAGAGCTCTTTGTCTCCTTAAAAATTTTGAGAAATTGACCTTCAACCATATCTATTGAGAAGGAAATTCTAGAGCAGATGTATTGGCTAATGTCGGAGTTGATGGTCAGTTTATAAGTTAATAGAAGATTCCTTCTCAAACTATTGCCTCGAGCCCTATAAGATTTTATGACTTTTAGTATGTAGATGTATATAGGGATATGCATATCTATATAGACATGCATTCATATATATCATTTCTATTGATATATATAAGCATGGATATATAGGTATTAATGTTTATATAAACATTTTATACTAAAAGGAATAAAAGATTATGAGTCTCTTAAAAGTTTGCCTTATCTATCTTTTCTCGTCTTGTACTCACAATCTAGATTATTTTTATCTTAGGCGTTAGCCAAATTTTAGAGGAAGTTGCTTCCCTTTTTCAAATGTCCTTTATCAGAAACTCCCCTCAATTAGTACCAATTTGACGGTATTTGAGTAATGATGATGTGACTCCCCTTCTGTGATTTAAAGTTATTTATCTATTGCTTGTTTGCCTTGAGGCAATGGTAATTATTACTTAGATTGTGGACATCGCTTCAAATGCATCCAGACCCTCTGATCTCAATCATCTACCTGTATCTTGCATTCCTCTATGGAAAGATGAGTTGTATCTCTCGATTCTTTAAAACTCTTGCTCTATTTAAGTTTGTTTGGCCCGGTTCTTGGCTTACCTTTCATTTTAGCTCTGATGGATACTCCGCTAAGACTTCTATGGCTCAAACGGCAGAAAGCCTTTGTAGGAGAAATCAAAGACGAAAGAATGAAGGGTATTTTGGTTCATCTGAATCCCCTAGTTATCGGAGTTGTTATGAAAACCTTGGGGAGGGATTATATTTTAAATAATGATAGGACTAGAGCTAATCCAGACATCACAGCGATGTTCTTGGCAATGGCAATGCATCTTGAGAAAGATAGGAATGTAGTGGTGAAACTCTGCAAAAGGTCTTTAAGAAGGAATGGGTGGGTGAATTAGAGCAGGTGGTGGTCAATATTGATGAAGAGCTCACAGCTTTAAAGCCTTGTGATTACGACATCCTTATTTGGATAAATAATCCGGTGCCGCGATACCCTATTCTGTCTATAGAAGATCCTATGGCTTTTGAAGCCTATAGCCCAATCAGGAGCAGGAATTTTTTATTCCTTTTATGTCTCTTGCAGGTTAAAAAGCCTCTGTGCAACAAATGGTTTGTTAATTATATCGAAGCAGAGAATATTGTAGTGATCCCGAATGAGGTGTCAAGTCCTCCCTCCCCTGCCTCCCCCTCTGCAGATTTGCCAGCTAGCTCGGGAGCCATGGCTCCTCAGGAGCGGGGAAGGAGAGGATGAGGCTTCTATTGCAGAAAGGATGGTTCCTTTTTGTCTATAATATGTATCTAGTTTGCACACTTTCTTGAGAAGGTATCTCTCACTTTACTTCTGGCTATCGATAGATACTCTCTAGAACTATAGATACTCTCGTAAATTTGGACTTGGTTATGGTTTTCGGGTTAAGTTTTTTGCTCTTTCTTGGATAACTGCTATTTACACCTCTGTCTAAGCTTTCATCTAGTTATATTTTGAGATCTTAGCTTATTTAAATATTCTCAATTACTCATTTAGCTCAGCTTACCATCCACAAACAGATGGTCAAACTGAAGTCATAAACAAGGTGTTAGGTAACTTGCTGAGGTGTTTAACTAAGGAGTATGGCCAAACATGGGACCTAATCATTCCTCAAGCAGAGTATGCATATAATGACAGTGTGAATAGAACCACTGGTAGAAGCCCTTTTGAGGTCGTATATGGCAGACATCCAAGAGGAGTATGTGAGTTGAGAGACCTTGGTAGTTTGGAAATGAAGAGTGGGCAAGCAAAAGACTTCACTCAAACCATCAAGGAAGTTCAGGAGCAAGTTAAGAAGGCCATCCTTGAATCCACTCAAAAATTGAAAGCCAAAGTGGATGAGAAAAGGAGAGAAGTTCAGTTCAAGGTGGGTGACTATGTGATGGTCCATTTGAGCAAAGCTAGGATGCAAGGGGGTAAGCCTAGAAAAGTGCAGATGAGAAGGGTAGGACCTTGTAGAATCCTATCGCAATATGGTAAGAATGCCTACAAAGTTGACTTGCCTTCAGATTTAGCTATATCACCAGTCTTTAATGTAGCTGACCTGATCATGTACAAGGGTGAGATAGCAGGGCAAACTGAGAACCAAGCCAAGGTACTGCAGGACCTTGATGTTAATGTCTTACCACAGGTGAAGAAGCCTAAAGAATAGGAGATCTTGGAATCAAGGGTGAAGAAGTCAACTAGACACCAGGTCTACATGGAGAACTTAGTGAAATGGGCAGATCAACCGGTATCTGAAGCTACATGGGTGGAGGAGAGCAAGTTCAAGGCACTTGGAATAGACCCGGCTCTCATCTCTTCTTCTATTTCTTAAGTTGCGTGCAGAGGGGGAGTATGGTGTAGGAGCACCCTTCCAAACTCTTTCTCTTTCTTTTTTTTGTTGGTGTTATGCTTCTTATGAAGCCATTGTATATAAAATAATGAGCCATGTGCTCATAGGTCCTAGGTAGGGTCCTAGAGGAGATCTTAGGGGTCATAAGTCAAGATTGTGATTTTCTTGAAAATGGAGGGTATGTGTGTCCTAGAGGTGTTTAGGGGTCCTTCACAACATGGTGGTGTCCTTAGGTTGGCCCATTGTGGGTCTAAGAGTCATGAAGAGCAACATTGGGAAAGTTGCTCAAAAATTGCAAAAGTTACATGACAACTTTTAAAAGTTGTCAAGCAACTTTTCCACCATGATGTCAAAAACCTTAGGTTGGCGTGGACAACCCTAAATGTGGCACACTGACCAAGGTAAAGGTATTATAAGTACTTGAAAACCCTAAATTCATGGGTTGGATGTCAGACATTGTACGGCCCTAGCAAAGAGATCAGACTGAGACTGTAAAACTGTTACCAGTCAGTTTGAATGAAGGAAACAAGCAAATTAATGGATTGAGATACCTCCAAAACTATGTGGAATGTTTGTCATGGAGTAAATAATTTCATTTCAAGCAATTAGTTTAGGTTTTTATTTGCAGATTGAGTGTGTTTGTAAATAGTCTGTAAATTGTCTTCTTACTGTCCAGTTTTGGACAGGATTGTGTAAATGAAGTCTTAACTCCATTACCTGTTGTGGAACCACCATGAAACCATGGGAAATGGATGTGAAGACCCTGTACTATAGTCCCAAGCAAGAAGGGCCCTTAAAAATGTAGGAAGGTCAAGCAAAGACCTACTCCTAGGCGAGACTGGACAGTGCCCGGTTAGGAGAGGTTAGATTGCAGAGGTCTTGGAGAGCAAGGTTGGTTAGTCAAGAGAGCATCCTTTGGAGGAAGTGTAGAGGAGGGTTAGAAGCATAATTTGTTTGAAGGAGGATCCTCCACCAATCCAAACAAGGTGGCTAACACACAAAACCTTCACTGTGACCTAGGCAGACTACAAAACCCTCACAAAACCCTTGAAAAACCCCAAAATTCGCCCTAGGCACTGTACGGCCACTTGGAGGCCCAAAACCTAGAAAATCCTTGAGCCCTTTCCAATTGAATGGCAGTCCATTTTGGGAGTTAGGGTTGTGTATGCGTCGTTTGTGAGAGAAATCCCTAAAGGACTGGGTAGGAGGCCTAATTGGTCCTAATCCTTGTAGCCCTGTTTTGTAAGCAAAAACACAAAACAATGAAATCGGTAGAAAGGATGAAGGTAGCAACTCCTTGGGGGCACATGGGGGGATGTAAAACATGGTTTAAGACCTGATACAACCTTTCTAAGACCTTGGAAAGTGTGAAACAAACCTTAGCCCTTATTAGCCATAGTAAGGGGTTGTGAGTCTCATGAGTAGGTGAGACCTTAGGAGCAGCATAGCAACTCATTGGTGGGTGGATTGGGCAAGGTCAGGGGATTCCTCAAGCAAAAGGGAATTCCTAGAGACCCTAGGGTGTGGAGAGAACACCAGGTGATCCCAGGGAAGGATCCAAGAGCATAGACTAGGCTAGTATATTCCAAACCCCATCCCATCACTTTGAATATAAAAACTAATGGCAACTTGATGAGTAGTAACAATCTCCCCTTTTGAAATTAGTTGAGATGTTTGACAAAAACTACTTTCAAAGTCATAACTCAAAAATCTATATACTTTGCAAAATGACTATACTTGACAATATATAAAATAGTCAATGAAATAGTATATTCAGATATACTCCCCTTATCATTATACTGTACATAACTCTGATTTTTGCATGCTCGGTTCTGTGCTTGTGTGCTCTACTTACTATCCTTGGATACTCAGCATACTCTGCTCTGTATACTCCCCCTGTATACAATACTCCGAATACTATATCAAAATTGTATCACCAAAACTGTATCACTCCCTCAATATATTATATTACTCCCCTTATATAGTATCACTCCCCCTTTTTCACAAACATCAAAAACTTAATTTCCATCTGGGGGTGGTAACTGATCAAAAATGGATTTATACTTTTTCCAGGCATCGGTGAGAGGGACAGAGAGTGCATCCTTTACACTTTCCATTAAAGAAGTTTGTGCTTGAATATTAGCCAATAGGGATATTAAGCCATCAAGAGTGCTTCCCTCTTGTGTAGTAGATAGGCGTGTAGCTCGGTTAATCTGGTCTTGAACTGATGAAAGATGAGGAAGGAATAATGTCTGGAGTGTCATTATATCCATCCTGATCTTATGTTCTTCATTTCTTAGTTCCAGTTGTTGAGCCATGAGCTGTTGAAGCTTTGTATAAAAATTCTGAACTAAATTGGGCTCAGTGGTCAACTTATTTGAGAGATCGGTGATCTCTTTCTCAATTGCATTAGTTTTATTCTTGATATCTTTAATGAATATAGAAAATGTGCAAAGTTTCTGAAATAAATAAAGAATATGCTTGAGTTGAGGGGACAACTCAGCAATGAATTTGACAAGCTTGACTTTCCCAATAGCTAGAGCTTTTTGTACCTCTTCTATCATTTTTGCAGTAAGCTCCTTGTCTTTTAGCTTGCTCAAGTACTCAGATGCATCTACTCCAGATGTTTCTATTGGATTAAAGAGTTCATCCAGTTGAATGTGGATGGTTGCATCGGTTGACACTGTAGCTGATGGTAGCATATCTGTCAGCAATGTCTTCACCTTCTGAAGTACTTTATTCTTCTTTTGAATGGCCATCTATTTTTCTTGTTCGGCCTTTGCTTTGCATAGTTCACTGAAATCAATAAGTGCTTGCCCCTTTAATTTTGAGATATCCACATTGGGCAACACTATTGGTTTAGATAAATCAACTTTGAAACTATGCTTTTTCACCTTCTTCTATTTACCTTTGGTTGGTTGGACCAAGACAATAGCATGCGAGGCTTGTTGACCCCCGGTAGGTTGCTTGGTAGAGGCAACACTTTGGTCGGTTCCTGTAGCTATTGTGGTGTCTTTCGGTGTCTCGGTGCTGGGTGTCTCAGTTGCTACATTTTTCAGTGCTCAAGGGTGCTTGAGAGGTCTTTTCTTGAGTTGTACCTTCTGCTGCTTCAGACTTGTGACCTTCGGTGCCTTGTGTTGTATCCTAAGGAGCTTCGGTAGAGACAGGTTGATTGATCGGTGGGTAAGGCTGAACTCATTCTAAAATGGATTCACTAGATACAAGTTTGGCATATGTAATGCCTTTGATCATTTCCTGCTCCGATGCTTCTGCATCCATGACATCTTCATCAATTTGAATAGTGTCAGCCGGGTCTTGCTTGGTAGCATCAGGACCTTGCTTGGTGACATCAGGATCTTGTTCGATGACATCAACAATTTCAACTTTAGATTGTTCACCGGCATCTTTAGTTTTGAAGATTTCCTGCCATTTTGCTTTTGTCTCATTCTCTACATCAATATATAGCCCATTCATCATTTTTAAGGCTCTTTGTTTGACAAAAAATTTTGAATTGTAGGTTGTCAAATGTTCCTTTATTTCTGCTACAGACATATCAGGAAATAGATGGACTAGACTTCTTTCTCTAATTTGTTTCTCTGAATCCATTGCATATTTCCACCTATTATCAATATGCAAGTAAAGTTCATTTCGAAGTGACTTTACTAGTTCTAATGGAGCTAGCTGAAACTTTAGAAGTGTGCAAATAACAGCCTCTTCAATTTGTCTCTTCTCATCATTATTCCTAGTCTCATACTTGACATATCTAAATCCTATAAATCCACCATATTCTTTTAGATTGGCACAGAAGTTTTCAACAATATGATTATTTACCTTCTTACTCTTTACAATCTGGAATTTGTTTGCATCTTCGGATTCTGTATCACTAGACTCTTTTGCCAGAATGAGTCTCCAAGTAGATTTCTTGTAGGTCTTGGTTACCTTGGGAGCAGTAACACTATTTTGTCTCTTACTCGGTGATGCAACTGATGCTCTTGTATTAGGTCTCTTTGTTGGTGGAGTCGGTAGGGCCTTTGAAGTGTCCAGTTTCTTTCTTTTCAACACTTTACCCTTAGGCAATTTAGTGCTCAATGTTATTGTTGCCTCTTGAGCTTCTGATTCCTCTTCGGTGATGGCAAGAGTGCCTTTGACAGGTGTAGAGGAGGATTCTTCTCCGAATTTCTCTGTTAAAACCTTTATCATCTTTGTAGCCTTTCTTGTAGCCTTGGGTACTACAATGCTCATTTTTACCTTTTCCTTAACTTCTTCATAAGTTCCATATCTTATCTTGGTAGCATGCCTTGGTAATGTAAGATATACATCAATTTGTTGTTGTGTGATATCAAAGTCAATCTCGTAACCCATTGGTGACAAAGATTGAGTCCTCGGTTCCACAGCATTCACATAACAATAATCAATGTCTACCTCAAAGCATATATCATCCTTATATTTCTCTACCAGCTGGGGTGGAATCCGGTACCTGTTGTGCATCTTCTCTTGAAATTTGTTGAAGTAGTCATCCATTATATCATTGAAATTATCTCCCAACTTCTTGATAAAGTCATTAATTTGATGGGTGATTGGTCGGTGTAGCTCCCAAACTACTTTACCGACTGATAAAAAGAATTTATCAAAGTAGAAAAACATGCATACAAGAAGTGAACCAAACTTCAGTGTATTTGCCGAGTTGTTTTTCTTCGGCTTCCTTATTGTGTTCAAATTCTCAAACAAGTTCTTCAGTAATACTTCACATAAGTCAACTTTCATTCCCTTTTTCACAATTTTATAGGCTAAGTCAACTGCTACACAGGGTACACTGTTTTCCCTTGCTGATTGGAAGAAACAGTAACCGATTACTCTAATGGAAAACTTAAGTTTTGCATCAGTGACATTGTTCAATTTCAGTCCTCTGTAATCAGATTCTACTTCGGTTAAACTGGTTAACTCCTTTTGTGATATCATCTTCTAAGCTCATGCATGATCATAGATAGGATAACCGGTGATCACATGAATGATTTTCTTGGTGATTTTGAATGGTTGCTGTTCTAGCCACATGAAATCATCATGAACTCTACTTAAAACAAACTTAACCCATTGGGGCTTGAACACACGAGGGTAGGTTAGGGCTTCAGTCAATCCCTTGATTCTGATGTGTTCATACTTGCTGTTTAATACACCATCGGTACATAATTCATCATAGGTGTCTCTAATCTCAACATGACCGAGTTCTTCAACACGGCATTTGGTGAAGAATATAACATCTTCAACTAACAAGACTCGATCTGGGATGAGTGAAAAGGCAGTTTTGTCATCCAGTTCAGAGGTGACTTTAGGAGTCAAAGTGTATTTTAGTGAGGGCTTCTCCACATTCTTGACAACTATGGGATCTTGGATCTTGGGCGCCATTGTACATTTCAGGTAAAAACTTAGCAAACTATCCTTAGGGTTTGACGGTTTACAAACGACAGACGCTTCACACTCGGCAGATAATAGCAATTTGATAAGATCGATAAACTAGCTTGACAGTGTGATGAGATTTGATGTAAATACCTTGAAATTCACTCTGAATGAGGTTTGATCACCTTGATTCGCTCTTCTCTACTCTTTCGAAAACTTGGCAAATGTAAATGACCGCGAAAATGCTTTTAAGTACACAAAATACCTTATCGGGCTTCGTGCGGGTTAGGTCAAAACATTAAATGCACTCGGTTTACCTTTAACCGATTTACTCTCTTTTTTCTGTTTTAACCGAGTAACCAAATTTCCTTCATTTACCGACTTGACAGGCTTCCTGTATTCACCGACTTCACAGTTTTCTTGTAAAGTACTTTTGATAGAATTTCAAACTTACTAATACATCTTAACTATGCAGATTTTGAATTTAGTACATAATAGAATAGGAACTGTTATGATTTTAACCTTCAGAGAATGCAGTCCCTTCATACCTTTTCTGATTAATTTGGAATAGGTGCACCTAACTCGGTAGGTAAGGTGATTTCTTCATTTGCCATGATTTCCTTCTTTTTCCAAATCATCTTTAATTTTTCTTTTATTTCTTCAGTGTCTCCTCTAGGTTGATCTCTGCAATCTCCAACTAAATGTCCAACTTTGTGACAATGAAAACATGCCATACTAGGATTTCTCCATGATCTTTGGTTGTTCATTCCAAACCTTATAAAACAGTTGGCACTAATATGTCCATTTCTTCCACAACATTCACACCATATCCTTGTGTTGTAATCCTATGGTACTGTTGCATATTGTCGATAAGGATCTGTGTGAGTTTGGTAACCTCTAGTGTTTGCTCGGTGTGTAGACCATATGTAGTTCTTTTGCTTAAGCCAGCACTTCTCAGTATTATGTCCATATCTATTGCAGTTTCTACAAAACCCTTTGTATTTTGCCTTCTGATAGTTGTTAACAGACTTTGTCCTACATTGGTTAAATGTGTGACCATATTTATTGCAATTGTAACACTAACCATTGGACTTAGTGATATTCAGTTGCTTACCTTTTCTGATTTGGCATATGTTGGCAGTATGACCTTGATTTCCACAGTAGTAGCAAATAGGCTTCTTTCTTTTGATGTTATTCCTGTTTCCAGCTTGCTTTGATGATTCTCCTCTCTCGGTAGTATGAATTCCTTTCTCGATAGAGTCTTTTCCTTTGTAACCGAGTCCTGCATCTTTGTTGGGTCTTCTTGTATTCAATTGCTCATCCAACATCTTTGATGCTTCATAACTCTTCTTCAGTGTTTCTTTGGATTTCTTCTCTGTTTCAAGTTCATCGGTCAACCTTGATACTTCAAGTTTTAATGCTTAATTTTCATCATTCTTCAAAATTGCTTCATGATGTGCATAACCTAGTTGGTATGTCATATTTTGTTGAATCCCAGTCAACCTTATGATTTCATCATTCTTATCATATACTAAGACTTCAAGTTGTTGTTTCTCTCTCTGTAGATCTCTTGCTTTATCCTCAGTTGTCCTCAATGCATCTAGATTTCCAGTCATCTGTGTACTGAAATGTTCATGTTCTCTTTTCATTGCTTTTAGTTGATCAGCCAATGCTTTGTTCTTTTCTTTCAATACTCCAATCATTTCTTCAGTTTCTTCAGATATACTATTCTCAGATGATGTCTCAATTTGCTCCACTAACTCTTGAGAATCCTGCAAGTCATCAGATAATCTTCTTCTTACTTTCAGAGATTTTTGCATTTGCCTTTGCATGTCTGCAATCACTTGATTAGCATGATCCAGCTCTTCTTGCAGATATACAATCCTCCGAGATTGTTTGTAGCCTTCCATTGATAAGATCTTTCTCTTTAGGCAGTTAAACACTTTTCCAAGATTGAAGCTCTGATACCAATTGTTAGGCCCAATATGGAAAGCTAATGTACTAAGAGGGGAGGGGTGAATCAGTACTCCAAAACTTTTCTTGAATAATAACTTTACTGTTATGCATAAACAGAATAGTGCAGTAACATAAAATAAAGTTAAAGCAAATAGATAACAATTATACATGATTCACTTCATAACACATATATTTTGGTTACGCAGAAACTCTTAGTTAGAGAGAAAAACTGCAGTGGGGATGGCACCCACAACTTCACTACTGCAATAATAAAGAGTGCTCGGTTAGAGCTACATTTTAGATATTTCTAATAGCTTACCCTGTTAGGAGTAACAAGATCTGTTAGATCTACCTTGCTAAAGGATTTTACAACATTTAATCTGAATGTTGCACCTAGTTAGAGGCTTTACAATTTATAGACTTGATTAGAGTCTTTTACCCTATTAAAGGTTTCTCTTTCAACTTCACAATATTACAATAAAATCATTACAAATATCTACAACTTTACATCTGAAATGTTATAGCAGATTCTATGTGCTTAGAATAGATTACCTTGCTTATAGCATACCTCAGTAACCCATATAGTAACTCGGTAAACCCTTCTGTTTACTCTGTTCTTAGACTGTTCTCTAAAAACCTTCTCGGTGACCTCTGTGTCTCTGTAACAGTCTTCTTACACATACATATACACCCTTAACTCATGCTGTATAAATAGATCTCTTAAGACAGTGATCTAATTCATTGCTTCGATCTTACAAACATGATTCCTCGAATGAATAACTAAACAAAATATTTCATTGGTTAGATTGATCTCAAAATCATACACAATCTTTTAGTGCAATTTCCAATGTAATAACGTTTAGATGTGCCTTGATCTTGTAACATGTTTTCATATGCATGTCCAGGTTCAATGTATCTAGTAACACATTTCACTCGGTGTATATCAACTGGGTGTGTCATCTTTACTACTCGGTAGGCATAAAAAGATACTCGGTAGACAGCTCGGTGTGTACTGCATTCTGTGACTGCTTTCTTCTGTAACCGACTAGAATGTGCATACCGACTTCTCTGTGTATACCGACTGCATGATTCGGTAGTGCTAACCAACTAGAGTATATAGTATGACTTTGAATATAAAAACTAATGGCAACTTGATAAGTAGTAACAGATCCACCCAGGAGCATTGTATCTGCATCTCTTCTGCCTCTCCTCTGTTATGTCTCTCCTACTATTTGTATCATTAGATTTTGATCCCCTAAGGGATCTGGGCAAGACCGGAAGTTTTCTTCCTCCATTCTTTCCTACTAGTGCCCATACTGAATGGAGGATGTAATTGTTTTTAAATTAACAAAAAAATTCAAGCCTTGGCCTTTTACCGATCAAAAAAAAAATTATTTCATTAAAGTGGAAGTGGAGGAAAAATTTAAAAATTTGAATTATAAATGAAAAAATAAAGTTAAATTAAATTGTTTAATTAGTTTAAGAAGAATAAATGACCAAAAATGAAGGGGAGACACGTTAGTCATTGTTAATTGTCTACATATGGTAATTAGTAGCTCTCCCTCCCTCTCTCCTGTCTATTCTTCCACCTTCTAACTCCTTTCTTGTTTCATCTCTAAAAGACTAGTTAAAATTGTTAGATTTCTTATACATTAATATATATTTTATATATATATATATATATATATATATAATTTAAATAGTATTATTTATTAAAAATAGTATGCATATAATATTTGTATTTAATAATGTGCACTATATTTAAAAAAATTATGAAGGGAGCTTCTCATGCCTAAGCCTCTAATCTATTTATTTTCAAAGATAAAAAATTTGCCATATAAAATCAAAAAACCCTAAATTTAGATACAATGCTTCTTGAATAGTTTGAACTATTGACCTAGGCAATGCATGGACAATTGAGTTTTATTATCTTGTACCGTTTATAGTAAGTGGAAGCTCTCCCTCCCTCCATTTTTCTATCTCTTCTTATCTATTCCTCCACCTTTCACCCCCTCTCTCATTTAATCTTTCTAAAAGACTAGTTGAGTTGTTAGTTATAAATTAATTAAAATCATATATTATGTAAAATTAATAAATATTATGTGTGTATATTATGTGTTATATTATATGTATATTTAAAAAATAATGTATATCTAATAATGTATATTATAGGTAATAATGAATATAATTTTCTTATAGTGTTCAATAAATTTAATATATTTAAACTACAAATATAAATAAATAGTAAACATATAATATATTTAATAATTTAAATAATTTAATATGTAAAAATTATAATATATAATTATATATTTATATTTAATAATGTATAATATTATATTAAAAAATATTTAAATGTAACATATTTTGAATTGTATTCAAATTACAATCATTTAAAAAAACACAATCATTTTATAAAACATAATTTGTTCAACTTAAATATTTGGCTACTTTTTTGTATCCTCAACCTTTTTTTTTATAATCGTTTTTAAAGTTTTTTATCTGTAAATTTGTGGAGTTGATTCCAAGGGGAACCTAGACAAAGTCTCATCAAAAGATGGCCTTTCTCAATGGAAAGTGAGTTTGGTTTGTAATTACATCAACTTATCTAACTATCAAACAAAGAGTGAGCTTAGTGGAAATGCATTCAAGCAAATAATTGAGTAGAGAACGAAAAGACAGTGGGAAAACAAATAAATGTATGGCAAGAAGAAAAAATGGTGATGAAAAACAAAGGAATGAGGAATAGCTAGAATCATTCAAATTGTTTAGCATGCCTTACAAAGTAAGCTTGTTTGACTTCACATTTATTAAGATAAAAGAAAACTTAAAATCATATTGTATATACACTCTATGTAGATTACAACCAAGCAAACATATGTCAAATTTGATCTCATGTAATCATGTGATTATGTCTATATTATATAGATTGTACTGTCATACTAAATTTTGTATAGGTGAAAATTGAGGATCCTACTAAAAACATATAATTTTTTTGTGAGAAAAATAGTAATTTTTATATGTCAAAAGTTGTTTGTTGGATGTTATAGATGCAATCGTAAGCTCTACTTCACCCCTGGAAGATCTTATAAAACATTATTTTTATATCCCAAGACCACTTGCAATGGTGCAAGAACCTACAAAAACCTATTAACCAAAAACCACTACAAGGCACAAAACACTGAAAAAAAGTAAGCCAAGGGGAACATTCCTCAACTGAGTTGCCAAAATGTAAGCTTTTCGTTTGAAAATCAAATAGGAAGCACATGCAAATGATAATTCCTAAATCAATCCAAAGCAAACCTCGAATAGAGCTAACAAAGGCATCCAAAACAAGACAACAACACAAACATTTAAAGCAACATTACCATAAAACTCTATTGTGATTTCAATTTGCTCCAAGTCATTGGTTGGAACATACATGCTCTTGCACAAAAGATATATATTTTTATAGCATATAATTAGCAAAGATGAATGGATGAAATGGATGATAGAGTATCTCACTTTATAAATTTTTTGGAGAGGCGATGGACAGTGGAGATGTGATAAAAAAGATCAACAGAGGATGAATGAGAGGACACCGAGGATGAATGAGAGGACACCCCTATAATTGAGGAGATGGAGGG
This sequence comes from Cryptomeria japonica, assembly GCF_030272615.1. Taxonomy (NCBI): domain Eukaryota; kingdom Viridiplantae; phylum Streptophyta; class Pinopsida; order Cupressales; family Cupressaceae; genus Cryptomeria; species Cryptomeria japonica. Next base: position 431,574,101 of record NC_081414.1, read on the forward strand.
TGATGATGGAGGTTACGATGTGAAAAGCTAGGACGCATTTACTAAAATTAATAAGTAGTTGCAACCATATTCTGGAAGTTGGTCAAGAAAATATTGCAACCATGAGGGATGTGGAGGATAAGTAAACTAAGGACCTCTTCATTCCTAGAATTTGGTGGAGAGAATATAGCTATAATTAAAGAACAATAATAATTTATTTTAGCTATGTGGGGTGAAAAACAAGTGTAAATAATAATAATAATAAAATTATTTATTTATATGAGATGAAAAGAGGACTAATTGATTAAATAATCTTATTTTTTAATTAAGTTGGGGCATAAGGTGAAGAGTATTGACTAGGTGATGTATTATTTAGTTGATTGGGATAAGGCTATACTAGGAAAATATTTAGTTGTCTATAGTTTGTTTTGATAAATTGCTTTATTTGACAATTCATTGATGCGTTGTTACATGTTTTATGATTGTATGAAGGGTTTTTTCTCCTTCTGTTTTCCTTTCCTAAATATTTTGAATGAGTTTAACTAAGTTTGATATTCTAGAATGTGTGCAAAAGAAATTATATTTACTTCTTCCTTTTTTTCAAGTTTTCCAAATGAAATGTCATTTTTCAAATGCAATTTATACTACACTTTGGTGTTCTTTTTTATAGAGTTTTTTGGATAAACTTAAATTATTTTCAAAGAAAATGAACAAAGTTATTTACATCCAATCTACCTAAGAAATTAACAATGAATTTAAAATAAACTAATAAACACCATGTAGAAGTTGATGATTTCAACCTCACAAGCCAAGAATTATCTACAAGCACGCCACTTATCACAATGAGAAAACGGGCAAGGATAATTTGTTCAACATAACATGAGAATTCTATATAGATTGCACAAATATATTATGTTACAATGGATGAATGAATCCTTATAAAAGGTTGCATAAAACTCTAGATGCAAAACCTTAATGCAAGATTAAATTAGCTAGTGCCAAGTGTCACAATCATAATGAATGAGACAATTTAAGCTATTATTAGCCTAATTAAATAAAAGCAAAAGGCACCTAAGTTTAGCTTAAGTGAATAAAATAATTAAAGGAACTAATTAATTAAATAATTAGATAATTGTCATAATTACTCCAACACAACAAAGTGTTACAAATCTTAGACAAGAGTATGTGTGGTCCAATTACTAAAAACTTTGCATTAAGAAATTGTCTTATCAAAATAAGTATACCTGGAAGAAGCTTCTTGTGCAACCACTTTAATTGTGTTCAGAGGGTCCAACTTGTATGCATGGTATCTTCTCTTTTTTCATCCTTGGGTCACTCCACTTTATTTAAAGATAATATTGGGATTGGTGAGGAAGATACTATTACTACTTATCAAGTTGCCATTAGTTTTATGTTCAAAGTTATTCTATATACTCTAGTCGGTTATCTCTACCGAAATATTCAGTCAGTATGCATAGTCCAATCGGTTATAGAAGAAAGTAGTCAAGAGCCCAGTATGCACCGAGCTGTCTACCGAGTATCATTCCATGTCTACCGAGCAGCAAAGATGACACACCGAGCTGATATACACCGAGTGAAATGTGTTACCAGATTCATTGAACCTGGACATACATATGGAAACGTGTTACAAGATCAAGGAACATAGAACCGTTATCACATTGGAAATTGCACTTAAAGATTGTGTATGATTTTGAGGTCATCTAACCAATGAAATATTTTGCATGGTTATTCATTCGATAAAACATGTTTGTAAGATCGAAGCAATGAATGGATCACCGACATAAGAGATCTATTTATACAACATGGATTAAGATCACACATATACATGTAGCATGACAGAAAGGAAGATATAGAAATATATGAAGCAAGACATGTGAAAGCACTAAGTGTTATGACTGTTACAGAGACACAAAGGTCACCGAGAAGGATTTCATAGAACAGTCAAAGAACAGAGTAAACAGAAAGGTTTACCGAGTTACTATATGGGTTACCGAGGTATGCTATAAGCAAGGTAATCTTATTCTGAGCACATAGAATCTGCTATAACATTCCAGATGTAAAGTTGCAAATATTTGTAATGGTTTTATTGTAATATTTTGAAGTTGTAAGAGAAACCTTTAACAGGGTAAAAGACTCTAATTAAGTCTATAAATTGTAAAGCCTCTAACCAGGTGCAGCATTTAGATTAAGTGTTGTAAAATCCTTTAGCAAGGTAGATCTAACAGATCTTGATACTCCTAATAGGGTAAGCTATCAAAAATAGCTAAACATGTAGCTCTAACCGAGCAACCTTTATTATTGCAGTAGTGAAGTTGTGGGTGCCATCCCCACCGCAGTTTTTCTCTCTAACCAAGAGTTTCTGCGTAACCAAAATATATGTGTTATGGAGTGAATCATGTATGATTGTTATTTATTTGTTTTAGCATTATATTATGTTACTGCACTATTCAGTTTATGCTTAACAGTAAAGATATTGTTAAGAAAAGGATTTGAAGTACTGATTCACCCCTTTCCTCTCAGTACATTAGCTTTCCATATTGGGCCTAACAATTGGTATCAGAGCTTCAATCTTGGAAAAGGGTTTAACTGCCTAAAGAGAAAGATCTTATCAATGGAAGGCTATAAACAATCTCGAAAGATTGTATATCTGCAAGAAGAGCTGGATCGTGCTAATCAAGTGATTGCAGACATGCAAAGGCAAATGCAAAAATCTCTGAAAGTGAGAAGAAGATTATCTGATAATTTGCAGGACTCTCAAGAGTTAGTGGAACAAATTGAGACATCATCTAAGAATAGTATATCTGAAGAGATTGAAGAAATGATTGGAGTATTGAAAGAAAAGAACAAAGCACTGGCTGATCAACTAAAAGCAATGAAAAGAGAACATGAACATTTCAGCACACAGATGACTGAAAATCTTGATGCATTGAGAACAACCGAGGATAAAGTAAAAGATCTAGAAAGAGAGAAACAACAACTTGAAGCCTTAGTATCTGATAAGAATGATGAAATCGCAAGGTTGACTGGAATTCAACAAAACCTGTCAAATCAACTAGGTTATGCACATCATGCAGCAAATCTGAAAGATGATGAAAATCAAGCATTGAAACTTGAAGTATCAAGGTTGACCAATGAACTTGAAACAGAGAAGAAATCCAAAGAAACACTGAAGAAGAGTTATGAAGCATCAAAGATGTTGGATGAGCAACTGAATACAAGACGACCCAACAAAGATGGAGGACTCGGTTACAAAGGAAAAGACTCTACCGAGAAGGGAATTCATACTATCGACAGAGGAGAATCGTCAAAGCAAACTGGAATCAAGAAGAACATCAAAAGAAAGAAGCCTATTTGCAACTACTGTGGAAATCAAGGTCACACTGCCAGTATGGGCCAAATCAGAAAAGGTAAGCAACCAAATGTCACTAAGTCCAAAGGTTATTGTTACAATTGCAATAAATATGGTCACACATCTAATCAATGTAGGACAAAGTCTGTTAACAATTATCAGAAGGCAAAATTCAAAGGGTTTTGTAAAAACTGCAATAGATATGGACATAGTACCGAGAAGTGTTGGTTTAAGCAAAAGAACTATATGTGGTCTACACACCGAGCAAATACTGGAAGCTACCGAACTCACAGAGATCTTAACCGACAATATGTTGCAGTACCATGGGATTACAATACAAGGATATGGTGTGAATGTTGTGGAAGATATGGACATATAAGTGCCAACTGCTTTATAAGGTTTGGGATGAACAACCGAAGATCATGGAGAAATCCTGGTATGGCATGTTTTCATTGTCACAAAGTTGGACACTTGGCTGAAGATTGCAAAGATCAACCTAGAAAAGACACTGAGGAAATAAAAGAAAAATTAAAGATGATATGGAAAAAGAAGGAAATTGTGTCAAATGAAGAAAGCACCTTACCTACCGAGTTAGGTGCTCCTATTCCAAATTAATCGGTAAAGGTATGAAGGGACTGCATTCTCTCAAGGTTAAATCTTAACAGTTCCTATTTTATTGTGTACTTAATTCAATATCTGCATAGTTAAGATGTAGTAGTAAGTTTGAAATTCTATCAAAGTCTTTTGGAGCACTATACAGGAAACCTGTCAAGTCAGTGAATACAGGAAACCTGTCAAGTCGGTAAATGAAGGAAGTTTGGTTACTCGGTTAAAGCACAAAAAAAAAAAAAAAAACAGGATACATCAAAGGCCTCACCGACTCCTCCAGCAAAGCGACCTAACACAAGAGCATCTGCAACTTCACCGAGTAAGAAAACAAAGAGTGTTACTATTCCCAAGGTAACAAAAACTTACAAGAAATCTACTCGGAGACTCATTTTGGCAAAAGAGTCTAGTGACACCGAATCTAAGGATGCAAGCAAATATCAGATTGTCAAGAGTAAGAAGGTAAATGTACATAGTGTTGAAAATTTTTGTACTAATCTGAAGGAATATGGTGGATTTGGAGGATTCAGATATGTTAAGAATGAATCCAGAAATGATGATGAAAAGAGACAAATAGAAGAAGTTGTCATCTGCACACTTCTGAAATTCTGATTGGTCCCATTAGAAGTCTCTTATTCTCTTCCAAAAGAATTATATGCACATATTGATAACAGATGGCAATATGCCCTGGACTCAGAGAAACAGATCAGAGAAAGAAGTTTGGTACATCTCTTTCCTGACATGTCAGTAGCTGAAATAAAAGAACATCTGACAACCTACCACACAAAGTTCCTCGTCAAACAAAAAGCCTTGAAACTGATGAATGGTCTGTATATTGAAGTGGAAAATGAGACAAAAGAAAAGTGGCAGGAAATATTTAGAAACAAGGATGCCGGTGAGCAAGCTGAAGTTGAAATAGTTGATGTCACCGAGCAAGATCCTGATGTTACCGAGCAAGACCCTGCTAACACCATTCAAATAGATGAAGATATCATGGATACAGAGGCACCGGAACAGGAAATGATAGAAGGCAATGCATATGCAAAACTTGTATCCAGTGAATCAGTCTTGGAACAAGTTCAGCCTTATCCACCGGTCAATCAACCTGTCTCAATCGAAGCCCCTAAGGATACGGATCAAGGCACCGAAGGTCACAAGTCTATAGCAGGAGAAGGTACTACTCAAGAACAGACGTCTCAGGATCCTTCTAGCATTGAAAATGTTGCAACTGAGACACCAAGTACCGAGACACCAAAGGACACTACAGAGGCCAAAGAAATTGACCAAAGTGTTGCCTCTACCGAGCAACCTACCGAGAGTCATCAAGCCTCACAAGCCATTGTCTTAGTTCAATCGGTGAAAGGTAAAGAAAAGAAGATGAAAAAGTATAGTTTCAAAGTAGATTTGTCAAAACCAATAGTGTTGCCCAATGTTGATATATCCAAATTAAAGGGGCAAGCACTCATTGATTTTGGTGAACTATGCAAAGCAAAGGCCGAACAAGAGAAGCAAATGGCTATTCAAAAGAAAAATAAAGTACTTCAGAAGGTGAAAGCACTCTTAACAGATATGCTACCTGAAGCTACAATAACCAAAGATGCAGCCATCCATATTCAACTGGATGAACTCCTAACCAAGATAGAGACATCTGGAGTAGATGCATCTGAATATTTGAGCAAGCTAAAAGACAAGGAGCTCACTGCAAAAATGATAGAAGAGGTACAGAAAGCTATAGCTATTGGCAAAGTTAAACTTGTCAAATTTATTGCTGAGTTGACCCCTCAACTCAAGCACATTCATTATTTATTTCAAAAACTCTCTACATTTTCTTTATTCATTAAAGACATCAAAAATAAAACAGAAGCAATTGAGAAAGAGATCACCGATCTCTCAAATAAGTTGACCACAGAGCCCAATTCAGTTCAGAATTTCTATACAAAGTTACAACAGCTCATGGCTCAACAATTGGACCTAAGAAATGAAGAACACGAGATCATGATGGACATAATGACACTTCAGACATTATTCCTTCCTCATCTTTCATATGTCCAAGAACAGATCAACCGAGCCACATATTTATCTACTACACAAGAGGGAAGCACTTTAGATGGCTTAATATCATTATTGAGTTGATATTCAAGCGCAAAATTCTTTAATGGACAGTGTAAAGGATGCCCTCTCTGTCGCTCTCACCGAAGCACGAACAAAGTACAAATCCATTTTTGACCAGTTGCCACCACCGAATGGTAACTAAATTTTGATGTTTGTCAAAAAGGGGGAGTGATATAGTATTCAAAGCATCAAAGTATAGTATCAAACAAAAGGAGTGTAGTATACAGGGGGAGTATACCGAGCAGAGTAAGCAGAGTATCCAAGAGTAGTGAATCGAGCAGTGAACAGAACATCACCGAGCATACAAAATCAGAGTTTTGTACAGTATATTGATAAGGGGAGTATATCTGGTTATACTATTTTATTGACTAATATATATACTGTCAGTTTAGTCAAATTTTGCAAAGTATATAGATTATTGAGTTATGACTTTGAAAGTAGTTTTTGTCAAACATCTCAACTAATGTCAAAAGGGGAGATTGTTACTACTTATCAAGTTGCCATTAGTTTTATGTTCAAAGTTATTCTATATACTCTAGTCGGTTATCACTACCGAAATATTAAGTCGGTATGCATAGTCCAATCGGTTATAGAAGAAAGTAGTCAAGAGCCCAGTATGCACCGAGCTGTCTACCGAGTATCATTCCATGTCTACCGAGCAGCAAAGATGACACACCGAGCTGATATACACCGAGTGAAATGTGTTACCAGATTCATTGAACCTGGACATACATATGGAAACGTGTTACAAGATCAAGGAACATAGAACCGTTATCACATTGGAAATTGCACTTAAAGATTGTGTATGATTTTGAGGTCATCTAACCAATGAAATATTTTGCATGGTTATTCATTCGATAAAACATGTTTGTAAGATCGAAGCAATGAATGGATCACCAACATAAGAGATCTATTTATACAACATGGATTAAGATCACACATATAAATGTAGCATGACAGAAAGGAAGATATAGAAATATATGAAGCAAGACATGTGAAAGCACTAAGTGTTATGACTGTTACAGAGACACAAAGGTCACCGAGAAGGATTTCATAGAACAGTCAAAGAACAGAGTAAACAGAAAGGTTTACCGAGTTACTATATGGGTTACCGAGGTATGCTATAAGCAAGGTAATCTTATTCTGAGCACATAGAATCTGCTATAACATTCCAGATGTAAAGTTGCAAATATTTGTAATGGTTTTATTGTAATATTTTGAAGTTGTAAGAGAAACCTTTAACAGGGTAAAAGACTCTAATTAAGTCTATAAATTGTAAAGCCTCTAACCAGGTGCAGCATTTAGATTAAGTGTTGTAAAATCCTTTAGCAAGGTAGATCTAACAGATCTTGATACTCCTAATAGGGTAAGCTATCAAAAATAGCTAAACATGTAGCTCTAATCGAGAAACCTTTATTATTGCAGTAGTGAAGTTGTGGGTGCCATCCCCACCGCAGTTTTTCTCTCTAACCAAGAGTTTCTGCGTAACCAAAATATATGTGTTATGGAGTGAATCATGTATGATTGTTATTTATTTGTTTTAGCATTATATTATGTTACTGCACTATTCAATTTATGCTTAACAGTAAAGATATTGTTAAGAAAAAGATTTGAAGTACTGATTCTCCCCTCCCCTCTCAGTACATTAGCTTTCCATATTGGGCCTAACAGATACATTAGCTTCCTAGAAACAAGGATTAGGATTGGACTTTCTAGTGAAGCTTGCAATCTTCTAAGGTAATCCAATGTGTTAGGGAAGTATTGTAGAGATTTTTATGAAGAATAGTAGAGGCAATCTATCAATCTTTCAATTGTGTATCAATAAAAGCTTTTTTGAATTGGTTGAAAACTTGTGCATATAAAATTTTCTTCAATTATCTATCTTGAGAATGAGAGGAGGGTTTATATAAGAAAATAGGAGAGGGAAGATCATGCCAAAAGGAGGAGAGAAAAGTTTGCTTTAAAGTTAAAAAAAATTATGAAATAAAACATATCACCTCCTATTGAAAAAAATTGTCTTGGGAAGGAAAATGGAGAAAAACAAACAAATTTGAATGACTCACAACTGTGCCAAAAGATGACATGGTCACTCATGTTGGGATATGAGTTTCCCCTCACACATGTCACTTGGGTGACCCTACAACTTAACATCAATCACCTAGGCAATCCTAAGGTCTCTTGTGCACCTCGACAGCTTAAGCATTAAGACACTTGAATGGAAAAAATAGTTTAGCATGCTAGGAGGATGAAAAATGAAAGAGAGGAATTGTTAAAGGCACAAGAGCACTATAAGGACTTAGATAAAAAGCAACAAAGTTGTGAGGCAAAATGAGCACATGATGTAAGTTTTGTTGGACCTTAATATCATCATTAAACATTGTTTTTATCCATCCAAATTTGGGTTTTTACAATCCCAATTTTGAGTATTGTGGTTTCATCGCTTAGAATAACAAGTTGCAATATTTAGAAATTTCCCTGAATATTATATCAACTTTAAAAAAATTCCAAGCTCCCAATTGGAAAATAGATTATATTATCCAGGAAGCTAGAGAGAAGATTTCTTGTTTTCAAGGATATAACATTGTTCATTGTTATAGGGAAGCCAATCCGTTAGCAGACTTATTAGTTAACATGGGATGTGAATCAAATGAGGGAATTTTTCTATCACCCGTGCAAGTCCAAGAAGACAAGTGTCTCAGATCACAAACGATTTCTGATGCGACACCCTGTTCCCAATTAGATTGATTAGCCTAATGTTTGGTTTGTTGTGGATGCAAGTCTACTCACTCCTCGCAGCATTGGAGGAACTCAGAATTTCTCCCAAAGCCCCAATTTATGAAACTAGTTATGGTTTAAATTTAAATGTTATCTTCAAACTCGCCTTGTGGTATGGGCGGTGGGAAGATCTTTGTGTCAAGGTTAGCCAAGTCACTATTGATTGTGTTGTGAGGACACATCCAACCTGACGGGTCCTTTATGCAAAGTAGGAGGGGTTCATCATTTCAGCATCTAATAATGTTGGCATGAAAGTACGAGATGAAATCAACCTGTCGAAATTGGAAATTTGCACGCTCCGGGTACCATATCAATATCCTCACACATGGGGAAAGGTCGATTATTCCCTATCTTGGGAAAGCTCGAGGTACTACAAGCATGTGGAACTGAAAAACAAGACACATGGATTCTATTTGTTGCATTCCCAATATCTTCATACCTGCGTAGGATCTCAAATTTAGAAAATATCAGGGTTCCCACACATTTGAAAGCTTGCACATCATTTCATGGAATAAATGCGATCATTTAAGGCCATTGCAAAGGACTTTTGTGGAAGTCTAAGGACAAGGAATGAATATAATTGTGATGGTTTACACGAGTTACAAAAAATACATCGCATCACTCCCTCATCGGCTCCCTATATTCTGGCCATTTGTAACATGTTTCATCAAAATTACAAGTCTGGAACTCAATTGGCAAAGCATAAGCTTTCTTTGTTGGCATTGTTCATTCGGCGAGTATGGCCCTTCGAATCTACTTGGTGGGAGGTCCTCATGGTCTGAGGCAGAATGCTATCACTCATCCTCTAAGATTATCTGACTCGTTGGCAATCTTGTGTGCAAATAGTGAGTGGGCAGTGAGGACTATCCTTGGGGAAGAATGGATAGCAGCTAATCTGATGACTTCTCCAAACTTGGTTGCTTCCAGGTTGGCGTCTATGGTGATGGATCACACCCAATCTCAGGACTACACAAAGATGATAGTGGGGGCTTTTTTACATCCAGCGTTGTTTACTTGGGAAGAATTGAACTTGAAATTGGAGAAATATAACTTGTTTTCAGGGGAGGTGTGGTGGAGAGGTTTTTTAAACAGAGATCTCTTTTTGACTCAATGCCAAGATCAGCATTCCTTTCCTTCATCTATGGATTGGGATATGCTTCTCCTCACACCTTTTTCCATTGGGTTCAACAGTATGCCCATCAAATAGGAGAGTCGTTGGCTTCAATCGTAATGGCAAAATTCAGGGCTATTTGGAAAATTTGTGAACATGCTCAGGTGGATCCTTACAGCCATCAATTGTTGTTTCCAACTATAATGGAGGCCACTTCATCTCAAGAATCAGGAAATGTAAAATGAAGGTTTCTTTGGCTAGGGTGGCGGGTTCGTATGTTGTTAGAAGTAGGGTAGAATCGAGCATGATAACTTAAAACATTGAAGTTTTTTTATAATCTGCTCCTTTGTTTGTATGGGATCAGTTTTTTGTTGTCCAAATCGAGTAAGGATTGGTGTCATATAGCCACTATTCAGGGCTCTTTTCATTTACCTTCATTTCAAAGATCCCATGATCTTCCATAAATGGGGGTTGATCAATCAAAAATGTATCTAGTAGGGGTTAGGAGGTAGTGTCATTTCCTATTAAATAGTATATGTAAATCTTCAATTACAATTAATATATTATAGGCCGCGGCCTTTTGCTGAAAAGAAAAAAGAAAAAAAAAATTGCAATATATGTAAGTTTTAGTTAAGTTGAGTGAAATGTTAATTTATGTTTCTATTAGAATATTTAATTATATTTTAGTCACCTATATTTAGTTCCTTGTTTAATGGTCATTTAGCTTTTTAGTTAATTAGCTTTTAAGCTTTATTTAGCATTTAGCTTTTTCTTTTTAGTTAATTAGCTTTTAAGCTTTATTTAGCGTTTAGCTTTTTGGTAGTTCACTTTAAACGACTTATTCTTAATTTAGAACGTCGTCTTGTAATCTCTATATATACGCTTGTATATTGTTGAATAGATTATCCGATTATTGAATCATTCATTCAATTTATTTTTCATGGTATCAGAGCGGGTCGATGGGATTCTTTAAAGTTTGGCGAATTTTTTAATAAAAATTCATGGCCTTCTTTCTGGAATATTTTCCAGATTTTTTTTAATTGTTTTTTATTAAAAAAAACGATTTTGCTTTTTTGAAGGCTTTTTGAAGGTTTCGAGTTCGTGGGCGAATTCCTTTGTGCTAGGCAACAATTCATGTTTTTTTTAGGGTTGGAGATTTTCGGGCCTACAAACTGGAGGTTTTTTTTAAGATTGAAAATTTTCCTAGGGTTTTTGCAATTTTCGACTAGGATTTTGACTCTTCAGTTCAAGTCAAAAAAAAATTCTAGTTGCAGATTCTTGGTGGGTTTTTCGAGAGCTTTTCTGGGTTGGTCTCAGATTTTTTGGGTGCCTCATTTTCTATGCCAGCGAATTTGCCTTGGAATTTAAAAACAATCAACGATTTCTACTCATTATGTAGACGTGGGGAATTTTGTTGTCTTTTGGACACCATTTATGTTGTTTTAAGTTTGCGAAAAATTTTAATTTTTGGGTTTCTTCCAAACCTCAAAATTTTCACCTTAGAATTCGTGTCAAAATTCTCCTTCAAGGTTTCAGTTTTTTCAATAGCTGCTTCTATTTTGATTTTTGAATCAGATTCTTTTGTCTCATGCTTTCACTAGGTTGACCTCCATGCTTTCACTAGGTTCAACCTCCATTTTCATGATGGCATCTTTGATCAACATCATGTTGGAATACAGACAAAAGTTCAACAGCTGCTACAACACCTGGAAACAGTGTATGTTCACGATATCTAAATATTGTTGCTTTGATCAAATTGATTTAGGCCAAACCTCGTCCTACAGGTCCCAAGGTTTTCACATTTTTTATTTTTTTCCTCAAAAATTGTTCGCAGGGTTTAGAATTTTTTCCTTAAAAATTATTATATGTCATTTGCAAAGCTTGCATGGGTTTTCTGATTTTTCTCCACAAAAAAATCATGGAAGGGTTTTGCTTGAGTGTTGTTTTACCACGTGATGTCTGCTATTTTGTTGCGTGAGGTTTGTTGTTTTACCACGTGATGTCTAGTATTTTACCACATGATGTTGTCTGGTGTTTTCCTGCATGATGTATGATGTTTTACCGTGTGATGTTTGGTGTCTTACCACGTGGTGTTTTGGTTCTTGCTATGCAAAGTTTCAAGGATTTGTTCGATTTTTTCCACAAAAATCGTTTCAAAGGTTTTTTTCATTTTTTTCCACAAAAATGATGATTTCTATCTTCAGTTTTGGAAGGTTTGCCGATTTTTCCTCAAAATCATGGTTTCAGGTTTCAGTTTGGTTACCCAACGTCAAGTTGGATGGATTTTGGTATTCTTGGTCATTAACACTTTTCAGATCCAGGGAGGGTCTCCCAACGTCAGGTTGGATGGATTCTAGTATTCTTGGTTATTAACACTTTTCAGATCCAGGGAAGGTCTCCATCACAACAGAGTGTTCTTTTCATATGTGATCAAAAGACCTGCAGTGTCTTTTGTAGAGTAGTTAGTAGATAAAATGACTATTAAGGGAGGGTATTAGAATATTTAATTATATTTTAGCCACCTATATTTAGTTCCTTGTTTAATTGTCATTTAGCTTTTAGTTAATTAGCTTTTAAGCTTTATTTAACATTTAGCTTTTTTCTTTTTATTTAATTAGCTTTTAAGCTTTATTTAGCGTTTAGCTTTTTGGTAGTTCACTTTAAACGACTTGTTCTTAATTTAGAACATCGTCTTGTAATCTCTATATATACGCTTGTACATTGTTGAATAGACTATCCGATTATTGAATCATTCATTCAATTTGTTTTTCAATCTCATCATACAAGATCTCTAGAAATGCCCTCCTTAACTTGGCAAGGCTCAAAGAGTTGGAGTCATCTCTTTCTAATCAAATTGGTCCTTAATTGTCTTCAATTTGATCATTGATTTGCCCATTTGTCTAAATCAACTTGAATTTGAGTTAAATATTGTAATCCATCCCTTAAAGAGATTCAATTATAACCATGAATAGACTTATGTCATTGTGACTTCTCATCCTCTCTATAAAATTCCTTTGTTTCTTTTACCAATAATGTGATTTCTAAATTTAATTATCGACACTGATTTAGAAAGTCATTATCAATTTGCCATTTTAATGCAGTTCATGAGAGATCATTCATTTTACTAACAATAATAATTTAAAATTCAAAAATATATGTTGTTATAATAATAATCCAAATAATATATTATGTTATCAAACAAGCAACCTTGTTTATCAAACGATTTTTTTTAAGTGTTATCCATTAAAACTTGCATTTTTAAGTGTTGTGATACATTTTATTTTAAAATTATACCGTAAATTAAGCATATATAACTATCCAAAATCTCCAGTTATGCTATAAAGTCTTCCTAAATTTTAATCATATTTCACAATAAAAATAACCAAATACAATCATTTGCCCATCACATTTAAGCTATGAAATTTAGACATATCAAAGTGTATCATTCAAGTTTACATTACGATTTAACTTCAGCGCTAGGCATATTGACTTCAAGAGAGCATTATGAAAGTTGTATACCGCTTGCATAAATATCCTCAATAACATATCCTCAATTCTAAATTCAGTCATCATCTAAGTTCTTCAGCTGATAGTTTCGACAGAAAAACACATCATTTCTTAACCTTGCAGAAATACGTTAAAACCTGGAAGGCCTCGTATGGACCTTTGAAACGGACACTTAAACTAATGCTCCACGATTAATCATCCAGATAATTACAAATATTGTGATCGTTTACTAAACATGCCCATGACAAAATATGTCCCACAGCCTGATTTTGCAGTATTATATGTCCCAAAATGAACTGAGATGAACAGAGTATCATCACAGATTACTCACAGATTACTGACGTCTACTGAATTATATTGATCGAAGTAGTGTAGTTCAATTATTAAGGGTGATGGTATGATTCTGGATTAAGCCATCTATTAGGATTCAAACTCCCAAGAATAGATACTCCTAAATCCTTGATTTTCAGCGAAAGAGGATATTATCTTCCACTCATGCTCCAATATGAATTGCAAAATCAATCTTACATTTAGATAAAACCCTCCAAAAAAATTGCTGCTTCTTTAGCAAATGCTAAAACTCATTATCACCGGTTTATACAACAAACAATTGAGCCAATTTTCATAGTATTGATAATCTATCCCATATCCGATCCCAAACACAAAATTGTCATCCATGTACATATACTTCATACCAGGTTTCCAAAAGGATTAGCAATGATTTGGATGGTATTTGGCAATTTCAATTAATCAGGACACATAGCCCCCGATAGATTACTTCGATAACCGATCTCAATTTCATTCCTCCGATAATAATAGTTCCACTATTGCTAAGGAATTATGTCGAATGTAGGCATCTAGGTCGTGATTTCAAAACTGATAATCACGATCTTCAACAATCTCAAGCATTTTCAGCTACCAGAAAATGGTGAACCATGTGCTTGAGACCGAGCTAGCATTTAAATGGTAGCAAAACAATTACAATCTGAATGCCTCAGGTCAGTAGTTTGAAGCCACCAACCAGTAAAATCTTGTGGCTTGTGGCTTGGGGCTAGATGATTGAAGATTGTGGTTTCTAGTTAATTGGCTTAAAAATTAAAATGGTTAACAGTCCCAGGCAGATTTTGAAAAAAAAAATTAACTCAAGACAATTAGAAAGAGAACCATAATCCCATGTATGCAGCCCATGCAAGCCATTTTTGAAGCAGTATTGTTATATTACAGTAGAAAATGCAAGATGTTCATTTCCATGCGATGTAATAGGCCAAGATATTCATAACTTGATAATGGTGAACTTCAACAATCTCAATTGATCTTTACTTACTAAATCAATGCGAGCGATATGCTTGCCTAAGCAAACGTACTTGCAACTGCTGAGATGTTGATTTAGTGTTTGGGTTTGAATCTTATGGCTTGTGGATAAAATTGCAGAAGATTGTGGCTTATGCCAAGTGCAAATTCTGGAGAGATTTTGGTAAAATAGGAACTCCTCAGACGTGGAAGCATAGCCAAATACAGCTGCATAATCCCATGTGTGTACCCATGCAAAGCGTGTTTCAAAAACTTAATCAATAATTTCAGATTACAAAAAGAATTTCCAATATGCTCAAATCCATGATAAGTTGTACGATAGTCCGTACAAACCTTAAAAGACTGCTATAGAATGTGGATATAAATAATCACCTTTATCTGTAATTAACAGTTTCATATCAGGTATTAATTTGAATTGTTCATACTCTGTAACTGATCAGATGGAAGACCTACAGTAAGCCTTAACTACAAGATTGCAACTTGAGGCCCATGTGGAGAGCCCAGAAGGGGGCCTTCATCAATTGACATACAGAAATTAGACTGAATATTTTGAAAAGCCAAATGATTCCTCCCATTTTTAAGAGTAGTTGTTGCCCTTGTATAATGGTAATTAATTATTACAAGGGGCCTTGGATACCAGAAACATTCCAGACAACCATATTTCACCGGGAATGACATGAAAACAATATGTTGCAATACTCGCACTAAATGGTTTTCTTAGTTCATCCCTAATCAACAGAGAAATTCCTTGATGGATGATTTGCAATGGGTTATAAAACCAGCCTATTTCAAATTATTATTGGTTATAAATGGTCCAAAAAAACATTCAGGATTTGATGAGCTCAAGTGGTAAAATACCATGTCCAACTCTTAGAGTGTGGCATACCACAACAGGATCAAAGGTCAACCCCACAAAAAAAGATATTTCTTTCCAAGTCTGCCCATCTTTGTGATACTTTTTACATGATTAAAAGGCCCTGCCTATCAACTGTTTATTTTGATCATCAAAGAAACAAGATTTGAATAAGTAAATAAAACATAGCTTAGGACTTTGAAACATGGATTGTGTCAAGACTGTCAACTGAATTGTCATATATATAAGCGAATAGATACATAAGCTGAGCAGGATATCATTATTCAGCTGTTTCTTCAATCTTTTAGAGAGTGGCGAGAGCATCTCATAACATTATTAACATCTACCTCTAAACAAAGAACGTATAGTGTGTCCAGAGAAATTCTTATAAATATGTTTCAGAGTATTGGATATCCCATCATATGAGAAGGTACAAAATGAAGTATCATCCCTCTGTATTTGGATATCCATGAAAATGTGGATAAGCCGACCAAAACAAGTACATGTGTATCAAATTCCAAACTATTCCCCAGAAAAAATTTGTGTATCACAGTTCCCTGCAGTAGAAACTGAATAATTTACAAGTAATCAAACCTCAGCATTATAAAGCAATCAATCTAAAAATGCAGGTCAATTAAATTGTTAACATAGATGACTTGGTACAATTGAGTCTGCAACTTTCCCACTCCTGCTAACATTTGAATTTTGAAATCCACTGCATGTCCGCTGTCCCGGGGGAGGATCCTTCCTCCCTGCACCCAGACCCCCCTCCCAATAATGCTGTCGGTTCACATACTCCTCATGAGGCCCCTGTGTCTGCTTCTGGGACCCCACTGCCTGCAAGTACTTCGGAAAAGATTGACAAGAACGGAAATTCTTGTGGCTCATCCCCTTCGGTACTAACGAAATCTGGTCAGGAGGATGCGGACAAAAGAAAGGATAACCTTGAATCTGGTAATAAGAAATCCCCTTCTATCGGGCCAGAAAATGTTGCCAGTCAGAAGGATGCGGAAGAAGGTAAAAAAGAGACTAAATCCAACTGGAAAAGTGCACTTGTTGGTTCTACAAATACGACCCTGGAGACGGCTTTGGCTAACTTTATCCAAACTGAGGAGGGGACAGAGATCAAGCTACCTGATAATCTCATGGATAAAATTGCTTCATCCCTACATCTAGCGCTTGTGGGACGATTCTTCTCCTTCAGACCGTCTATCGACATGGTTAGATGATGGGCTGCGGCAAGATGGAAGTTAAAAGGAAGTGTTGATATCTCGGCTATGCCGGGAGGTCTCTTCCTTTTCAAGTTTACTGTTGAGGAGGACTTGATCTTTGTCCTTTCAAGCTCTTGGGCCTATGGAAAGCATGTTTTAACACTATTCAAATGGAAACCTAGATTCGACCCCTCTGCTGAACTCAACCGTATGGCTCCAGTTTGGGTCAGGCTTCATGGCCTCCCGCTGGAATTTTGGGATGAATAGATATTCCGCTGGATTGGGAATTCCTTTGGCAGCTATGTCACTGCTGATTCGGTCACCCTTGCTAAATCCAAGTTAGTTTATGCCCGTTTTTGTGTTAATGTTGTTATTAACAAAGCGTTACCCAACTTTGTGTCCCTCAAATCAAAATGGAGAAAATGGTCTCAGCCCCTTGTCTATGAAAATACTACTCTTTTTTGTCACAAATGTGCTAAGCAGGGGTATACTATTTCTGACTGTAAAGCCCCGACTACGTCTGAACCCAAGCTTAAAGAGAAGATTATTGTTAATGATGATCCTATTAGCCCAAGCGCACCCTCATCTTCAGCCCCTATGGGACTGACTAACCTTTGTGCGATGTCTAATGGCTATCCCCACACAAACAAGATCCTTGATATAATCAAAACTCCTGTTGACCCGGTGAAGAAAATGAGTCCAGTGAAGACTCTAGAAGATGGGGAAATTCCCCTAATGATTAGCCTACGTTTATCCCCTAATCCTTCTTCCTCCCTCTCAATGGATAAGGATGATGCTCACCACTCCCCTCGCCCCATTGGTGAGCTAGCCCCTTGCTTCCCCAATCCCCCCAAAAAACCTGTGATGAGAAAGCTTCTCCGGGGAGACCAAATCAACCAAGCTTTACATCTCCACCCTAGTCCCCTAGCAGTTCGGTGATATTGGAGGACTTGTCCAAGTCATTCCTGTTGACATCTAATGTGAAGACCTCCCCACCATGTATTCCTTCTGTGGATAATGAGGAATGGCTGACAGAGAAGGAAAAAATCAGGACTAAGAAGGTGGATGTGGGTACTGACAGCAAAATTGGAAGACCAACTGAGAGAGTGCTGAGGCAGGAAGCTATGGCGAGGGATATTGCAAGGGAGCGACTATTGGCCCTTGATGAAAATAACAAAACTAAGAAATGAAGTTTCTCTCCTGGAACATAAGGGGACTCAACAGCCCCCAAAAGCAATTTGCTATAAAACAATATATCTTTAGATATGAAGGTTGATATTTGTTTACTGCAAGAAGTCAAAATGTCCTACCAAACCTTTGCAATGACTGCTGGCAAACTTTGGTCGGGCGTTGCGTTTCTATATGTGGAGGCATTGGGGGTGTCTGGTGGAATTGCTACCCTTTGGAACCCCTGCAAGCTCCAAGGTAATGTACAGGTAAGCTCACAGAACTATCTAGCGGTGACTTTCCAATCTGGCGATCTCTACTGGCATCTGTTCAATATATATGCCCCCAATTCTAAGTTGGGAAGGCGCCTGGTTTGGGAGGAAACTGCTGATTGCATCCTTGAGGACCAGAATTCTCACTACATGTTGGCTGGTGACTTCAACAACCCTCTCTACCCTTCTGAAAAATGTGGTGGTCTTATGGATTATTCTGATAGTATGGGGAATTTGTCCAACCTTATAAATGCTACTAGTCTTTTTGATTTAGATCTCCAGGGTGTCCCCTTCACCTGGTCTAATAATAGGAAAGGGAACCACCTAATCCAAGTCAAACTAGACAGATTCTTAGTCTCTGCTAAATGGGATATTGGTCACAACTCCTACCTAAGGACCCCCCCAAGGACTGCTTCTGATCATAGTCCTCTCCTCCTCCATTGGGTTGATAGACCCCCCTTGGATCCACCTCCTTTCCGATATGAGATTATGTGGGCCTCCCACCCGGATTTTAGAGATCTGGTCAAGGGGTGGTGGGCCTCCCCTATCCAAGGGACAGCTATGATAGCTGAGAAACTGAACCTCGTCTGACGAGAAGTGAAACGATGGAATAAACCAACTTTTGGTGACATATTCAAGAAGAAGAAGGATCTATGCTCCAGGATGGAGCAGATTCAAAGCATTATGGCCTCTAGTGATCCTCCTCACTCCCTCCTTAATGAAGAAGAAGACTGCAAAAAGAATTGGAAGGAAATTCTATCTTAGGAGGAAATCTATTGGAAGCAAATATCCAGAATCCAATGGCTAAAGGAGGGAGACAGGAAATCTATTGGAAGCAAAGATCCAGAATCCAATGGCTAAAGGAGGGAGACAGGAACTCTACCTTCTTCCACTGCTCAGCTAGTATTCACAAAAAGAGAAACATGATCAAATGTCTAAAGGATGACAATGGACAGGAGACCACGGATGAAGCCCAAATTGGTCAAACTGCTACTGACTACTTCATCCATATGTACACTGAGTTTGGAGGAGGACGTGAGGCTCTTCAGGACAGGCTTCTAAGTAAATTACCTACTGCCATTGGTGGGGAGGATAACTACCAGCTTCTTTCACCCATTTCCTTGGAGGAGGTCCGTTTGGCAGTCTTTGCGATGGGTGCTTACAAGACCCTGAGTCCCGATGGCTTCCCCCCAGACTTTTTCCAAGAATTCTAGGACATTGTCAGCTTTGATGTCACCAGAGTTGTGAAGGATTTCTTTAGGACTGGTAAATTGTTGAAAAAGTTGAATAGCACCTACATTTTTCTCGTTCCCAAGTCTCAGGACCCTAAATGCATGATGGATTTTCGGCCTATAAGCCTTTGCAATACTATTTATAAGATCATCTCTAAGGTCTTAGTGAACAGAATCAAACCGCTGCTTTCTAAGTTTATCAGCCCCTCTCAAAAAGGCTTTGTCCCAGGTCGTCAAATCTTGGATGCGGCCATTGCCGCTCACGAAATTATCCATTCCATGGACAAGAGCAGATCCCCAAGTATGGCTTTTAAACTGGACATCTCAAAAGCTTATGATAAAGTCAACTATTGTTTCCTGTTTAAAACTCTCTCAAAACTGAGCTTTAATCCAAAAATTGTTAATATGATAGGGGAGTGTGTGTCTACGGTTCAGTTTGTTGTCTTGATCAATGGGGTTCCTAGGGGTTACTTCAAAGCTGAAAAAGGTATCAGACAAGGGGACACCTTG
The DNA here is from genome assembly GCF_030272615.1 of Cryptomeria japonica. Classification (NCBI taxonomy): domain Eukaryota; kingdom Viridiplantae; phylum Streptophyta; class Pinopsida; order Cupressales; family Cupressaceae; genus Cryptomeria; species Cryptomeria japonica. Next base: position 431,594,117 of record NC_081414.1, read on the forward strand.
TCCCCATATCTTTTTATTATGATTGCTGAATGTTTTGGGCAGAAATTTCATAAATATGATGGTCAATGGGAGATTATAGGGTATCAAAGCTGCTTCTACTATTCCCCCTTCTGTGATCAAGCAATTTGTGGATGGCACCTTCCTATTTGGTAAATCCTTTGTGATAGAAGCTAAACATTGGAAGAACCTGCTTTCTGACTATGCCTCTACTTCAGGTCAATGTATCAACTATAATAAAAGTAATCTTTTCATTTTCAACACCCCTATTGACTTATAGACTAAAATTCTTAATAGTCTTGGGTGTCATTCTGCCAATTTACCTAGGACTTACCTAGGTCTCCCTCTCACTGTCAAAGAGATTACTCCAACGTTCTGGAATACTATCCTTGAAAGCATACAGAAGAAACTTGCGGGTTGGAAGGGTAAATTCCTTAGTATTGCGGGGAAGCTCCAACTCCTTGCTGCTTCCCTCCAAGGTATCCCTGTTTATTTGCTTTCCCTATTCAAAATTTCGGGCTCTATGGGGGAGAAGCTTGAGAAGATTCAAAGATCTTTCCTCTGGACGGGTATGGAAGAAAAGAAACGCCTCTCACTGTTTAATTGGGATATTGTATGCTTGCCTAAGACCATGGGTGGTCTAGGTATCAAAAAGATAAACGTCTTGAACAAGGCCTTAATTACCAAAGTGGGCTGGAACCTTGCTAAAGGGGAGGCAGATTAGTGTAACATTATTAGGGCTAAGTACCTGGAAAGGGAAGAGTTTTGTTTCAACTTGAATTTTGTGGGCCTACCTCCTGGATCTAAATTATGGAACAACATTCTCAAGCTTAGACCTATTATCAGAGAAGGACTGAAGTGGCAGATTGGAAATGGAAAAAGATTAAATTTTGGGAGGATACGTGGCTGGAAGATAAACCTCTGGTTGAAACCCGCTTCTGCCAATTAATGAACATCCTAAAAAGCCATTTTGGTGGTTATATTGCTGACTACATTATGCCGAGAAGAGGAAAGTGGAAAAACATCTCTCTGATCTTTATTGATTGGCCTGACCTATTGCCTAATGCCCTTGAACTCCAAGACCTCATGCTCACGTCGCGGATACCTCTATCTTCCCATGAGGATAAATTCATCTGGAAAGGGACTCAGTCTGGGGATTTCTCAGTCAGGTCTTCTTACAGGCAGCTCTTGAGATTCAATGGAGATATGGAATGCTGGAAAAAGATCTGGAACCTGCAACTTATTCCAAAGATTAATTTTTTCTGGTGGACCCTTATGCATGGAAAAGTATTGACTCAGGATAACTTGAGAAGAAGGGGCTTCCAATTACCTAACAGATGTATCCTCTGTAAATCGGAGGAGAAATCTATCAACCATCTTTTTATCCACTGCCCTTTTGCTAGACACTTGTGGACCATTACCCTTGAAAAATGTGGTCTCCAATGGGTTTTCCATGGTGACATACACCAGTTTGTGAACGATTGGTCATCACCTTCCCACCACCCCCTAGTTATACAGTTGTAGAAGCATATCCCTCCTCATATATGCTCGAGTGTTTGGAAAGAAAGAAACAACGGAATCTTCAGGGATGCTGAAATCTCCCCAAACAATGTTTTTAATAGTTGCTTCAAGATGATTATGGACAATATCTCGGTGACTAGATGGAAAACCCCCTCCAACCCCCCTAACCCGGCTGATTGGAGAATTGCTAAACATTGGAAACTCCCCTCGGAGTTTAAGTTGTTCAACAACACTAAAAAGATCAACAGAAAAAGGACCAAATGGGAAGCCCCAAGTCCCTCATGGCACAAATTAAGCTTTGATGGGGCAGCCCATAATAATTGGCAAGCGAGAGGTGGTGTTATAAGAGATCATCAGGGTGGTCTTATCGCTGCCTTTGCAAGAAGCCTAAGGAATCATACTGTCAACCAAGCCGAGGGAATGGCCCTCTTATGGGGAATGAAGTTCGCCACTGCTATAGGTATCAGACAACTTGAAATTGAAGGTGATTCAAAAATAATTGTGGAGGCTGTCAGTGGTAGAACTGCGGCGGGTTGGAAAGTGGAAGCGATTGAGGGATGCCAGAATGCTTCTAGCTAACCTTGAAAGTTTCACTATCTGCCACATTTACAAAGAAGGGAATGCGACTGCCGACTCCATCGTTGTTGTCAGCATGCTGCAAGAGGGCTTAAGATATTGGAGGAGTATTGATCCGCTGCCAGTGATCACCAAGGAGATCTTGGAGAAAGAAAAGACTAAGTTCTAATGATGACTCCCCTCCCTCGACTTTACCTTTTAATCAGTTGTAATCTGATGAGGATCATAAATTACCAAATTTTGAATTTGAAGTTGGAACCCGCCAACTGTGGGATGGATATGCCACATAGCTGCATATAGCCTAGTCATCATTCCCAAAATCATTTAAGGGGATTAAATAATGATTTTATCTACTTGCGGAGTACTGATATCCGGAAAGGCAATATTTTTTTAATCATCCGGATGAATGACATTGGTGGTGATGAAGGCAATAGCTTGTCTTGGCTAAGTAACATTGGGTGGATTGATGGTTCACACAAGCAAAATAGATCTCGGGCTTGGGAGAGATCTGTTTAAACACGACTTGCAATAATCACGACGATTATTGCACTGTTTTATATCGAATTTTGTTGGGTTTGTTTCTGGACTCTACTTTGGCTCTTGAGCAGCTCTGTATTTTATTTGCCCTGCTTCTCATTACTACTGCTAAGCTGGAGGAAGCCATTATGGGGGGTGACAGACTGAGACTTGAACCGGATAAAACGGATGATTTCAAAGCCAGGTTGACGATTTGGTTTGTGTGCATGGAAGGAGGAATTGATAAGTTCATGGAGAGTATGAAAGGCAATGATGAGAGACTATCAAAATAGTTTGTGGCTTCCTAGGAGGATAGAAGGGTCACTATGGGTGGCATTTCGTTTGAAGTGAACAAGGAGGTTATTGCTCAGGTGACGGACCTTTCCATGAAATGCCGAAAATGGAAAAGAAGAGTCGTATCTCAGACACTACTAGTCTGAATCAATTCTTTTGCGACGGTGAGAACCCTGTGAAGCGGGCTGGTGGATTCAATCGTGAGGAGCTTCCGCCGCCATGGGACGAGGTGTGCTACATCATTATGAAATATTTTACTCTCGAAGGGCGGTATGGAGTTTTCTCTTACTACCACCTCCCTTTTCTTAATCATCTTAGGAATAGGGATCTTATTTCTATTCCGTTTTATCTATTGCATTCTATGGCTGCTAATGTGAGAGATGTTGCTGAAGCTAAGAAGAAAAACAAGGATTATACTATTCTCCATCAAGGCCTTATCCTTCACCTGTATACGAGGGATACCAACCCCTTTGGTAATGCGGCCCCGTCTCATTCCACCTCGGCCCCTCATACTGATAGCTCTACTCATGTCTCTAAGAGCCCTAAAAACTCTGTGAACCCGGATGTTGAACCCAAGTCTCGGGCCAATTCTCTGTCCCCTACCCTCAGGTTTGAGAAAATGGTGATTGTGGAGGAAGCTAGCAGTATCAAGGAGGAAGCAGAGGGCAAGCTGCTAGATTTGGAAAAGATAGTAGACGCCCTGAACGAGAAAATGCAGGAAATTGTTAGGAGAGCAAATTTCACCCAAAAAAGGCTGCATGAGGTCACCAGGTTCACGCTGAAAGTCATGCATAGCTTTGTGACCACCGTGTGTCTTTTGCAGGAAAACACCCAAAAAGGAAAAAGGAAGGAGGAAGAGGACTACAAAGACCTCTTTAAATTTCTCACCAAAGAATAGGCTAGGAGGCTCCTACCCAAGATGAGTCATGGCAAAAAGTAGGGATGTTATCTACTTAGTGGTTTTTTGAGTTTTTGGATGGCCTAGGTGGCCTAATTGTTTCTAGTTATGGTTATATTCCTTGCTGGTTAATCTTGGACTTGGTTATCTTTAGCCCTGCGTGGCATATTTTACTATTTACTATGACTCTTTTAAACTCTATTAATATGGATAGTATGGTTAAAGTTTTTGATAGAGAAAAGTTTTAGGAGGCTTTGATTTTGCTGTTTTTCTGCTAACAGTTGTTCATCTGCTGTTAATGTGACTGTATCTGGGTCAGCCCCCTAGTTTTGGTTGCTTATTATATCAAAAACATAGATGTCTTGGTCATTGTTTGCTGAGGAAACGTCTTAATTATATTTAATCCTAAATAATATCTTGCATAGATTTCCAGATATAACATTGTAAGATCAGCCAATGAGTAATTTCATTAGATACAAATCATCACCATTGTTGTGCTTACATAATGCTCCCTATTTGCAAGTAATTCATTAGCAACAGTAAACTATAATGAACTGCAGAAAGTGCTGAAAAACCACATTAGTGTAAGGTTGTTAACATGGTAACCATTAGTGCAAAAGTGCAAAGTGCTAAGTGCTGAAAACCCACATAAGTGGAAGGTTGTTATGTTAACATGGTAACCATTAGTGCAAAAGTGCTCCCCTTACTTTTCAAAATGCTTGATAAGGTCAAACAAAGGAGAACAGTCTCCGGAGATTGGTAGGGATATCTTATATTTGCTTCAATAGAAAAAATATAGGTAAACATATAAATTATATCATCATGCAGCGAGCTCTGCATACTTGATTCAAGAAAAGAATTAGGGAAGTAGGCAGAGTGCTCTGCCTACTTGATGAGAGACATGAAGAAGAGAATTACAAAGTAACTAGGTTGAGTGCTCAAACTGTGATTCATGGCAATGCGGATCAAGCCACTCTCTAGGAGAACCTCTGGGTGCCATCATACCTCCTTTACCACCAATCAACTCGCGCAAGTTTTCTACCTTATTCTCACGTCCTCCTATGGTACCCTTTTTGTCTGCTAACTTCAGCTTGTGCTTAAATCGTTGTTTCTTTCCCGCTGAATTATGTTCTTGTTGTTTCACTACTGAAGGTGGGGCCCCATGTGGTCCCAGATAAATTTCTTCCTCTAAAGCTTTTACCTGTTACAAAAGATCCTGAAATAAGAACTGGGTGAAATATTATGAGAAAGAACAGTGTTGCTACAATATCAACAACACAAGACAGGTCCTCCCAGAAGTAAGTTTATAATGGCTCAAGAGGCTGTTTCAATGCACATACATCTCTGTTTCGGACTAAACGTTAGAGAAATGCATCCGCTGTACTTGAAGCGCAGTAAACCAGAAATGTACAGGAGCCCACTCGTTAAATAGGATAAAAGATTAGAAGAAAGCTGCTTGATGAGTATTTTACACAAGGGCAGGGCATGCATTCTCACCTGTTGAGAAGAAAAATTGGTCTCCTTCGCTCCTCCTGTTTCTCTACCAACTGATCCAGGGCTATCCAGTTTTAGGCAAGGGATCTCAAACCCATCAGCATCTGAAAGTTGGAATACAATTTTCTATTATTGTAGTTTCATGGAGAAGGTTGGAAGATTGTGAGGGTATGCAAAGGACATCACAATATACAACGATCTTGCGTTTACCCTTCAAGCAAATTATAGCATATATCGATTCCCCATTCCCAAGCCCAATGACCAAGTTTCAATCTTGTACATAGAGGAATAGATAAAAATACAAAAGCTTGGGTGAGGAGCTAAGAGAGCATATATAAGATTCAACCTCGTTGATAAAGAAGAAAAGTTGCATAGAACTGAATCTAGATGGCATGTACTATACAGAGAAATAATAAATTGAATATTAAAAGGGAAAGACCGAGAATAGTTTTGAACTTCCTGAACAAAATACAAATACTCATTGTCATCTCTAATTAAGCACGCGCAATAGAAGCAGAAATGTTGGAAACTGATTTTTTCCCCAACTCTCCAAACCTTTTAAATATGATAGGATGAGAAGCATATTGGGAAGACAAGATCCCACATTACAAAGCATCTTGACGGTTGGCATGATCTGTATATTACAAATTGAAAGAAAAGAAAAGGGTAGGGTTTGATAGTTACCCCATTCGTCAACATTGTCATCTTGGTCAACTGTGGAGTGGAGGGATTTGGAGTTTGGATCCATCACAGTACTAAAAAAACTACTTCCTCCTTCCAAACGCTGACACTTTACACTGACAGGGGGCTTGCAGACACAGACCTTTCCTTCCCACCTTATAATTATTAAGCGTTCACTTTGTTGGCGTTGCACTGCGTTCCACGCACGCTACCCTCATTACTTATAGATTTCCAACTTTGCCCGCCCAACCGATGTCTCCGCTCGGCGTCCCACGCTCAAGATGCTATCTCCCCCATAATCTGGCCCCGACTACTCTTATGTGAACCAAACAAGCTAGAAGATCTGGCGATGCTTTGTCAAGCTTGGAGAACTGGCTTTCTTTCGGCGTTAAGACCTATCCTTGGGAAGCACCTTTTGTTCACATATGTTTAGGGGTGAGATTTGCTTACCGTCCATTTCCCATTTGATTTGCTTGCACACATTTTTATATAAAATTTGTCTTCATTCTTCTAATCATCATTGATGCCCCAAATTATCCAAAGGAACAAAATGTTTCTCAAAGGCACACAATTTTACATAGATGAAGATTTAACCAGTTTATAATTAGAAGAAAGAAAAAAGGAATGGGAGAAGGTTGTAGCAATAATAAATATTGGTAATGAAGCATGGATATATAGAGGGAAAGCTCTAATCAACAATGAAAAAGCACATAACAAATAGGAAAGTGAGCCCCCAAAGCACACCTTTCAATGGTAAGCTAGAATTGCAGAGGTTACTCTTAGTGGAGAGATCCTGGTTTAAGGTCCATAGTAGAGGGGAAGGACATAATTTTCCTCATCGAAACACATGAACATGGGGATGTAAAGTTTCAAATTTTAAGGGTTACACAACTTTGTATGGAATGAGTTAATCGAAAAATGGAAAGGTTCATGGAAGGGTCACAATTTTAGTAAGAGAAACCTGGGAAAGAAACATATACTAAGTTGAAAAAGAAGACCCAAATAAGAAGTACATATGGATAAAGATAGAGGTTAGAAGGTTTGTAATTTATCTTGCAACATGTGACTTTGCACCTCATGGTTCAAAATTTAATAAGAAGAAGAAACTAGATAAAGAGGATCCATGTGTTGCTTTGAAAAGGACATATCAACATACAACCACATAGGAGAAATTATTATAATTGGAGACTGTAATGCTAGAACAACAAATAGCTAGGCCCTTTGCCTTAATAATGAAGAGAGAATAAGAGACAACACTTTATGGCTAGAAGAGGAAGAGAACCAAAGATGGAAGAGAGTCTCTATGAAAAATGAGATATCACGAAGTATGGGGTAGAATTGTTGGGAGTTTGCAGCTTGTATGATTTGATTATTTGAAATGGATTAAAAATTGGCCAAGCTCATAGAACATTACTTGCCACACCTACAATGGTCAAAGTGTGGTAGATTATGTTATCGTCTCAAAGAAACTTATGTCAAGATTGATAGATGTCCATGGAAATGTGTATGAATGTGTTTCGACCACGGCTATGTCAAATCCAGAATAGGTATATAGTGGGTATGTCAGGTCGGATGGATGTCAGAATAAAGCAAGCAATGGAAGGGATGCTCCACGCAATTGTGTGCATTCCATTATCCAATGTGTGCATTCCTCCATGTGTTGGTATGCCTTGTAGCAACCCACACTCCTGTGCTTGTTTTCGAGAGCTAAATTCTATATAATGATTAAGCTCCCTTCCCAATAGCAGTCACTAGCTCATCGAACGCCATTATTATATAGAATTTGGTTCACCTTGCATTTCTAATGGCTAACCTCGTGTCCACTTTCTGAAAGAACGGTGGGTAGGATCAAATAGGATATGTGCTTGTGATCTAATATATGTAAAGATCAATATGCAAAAAGATAATTAGCAACAGGATACAATGCAACAAGATGAAAATAAAGAGCTACTCAAGGTACAATCCTTTTAACACAGGGAAACTATTGGAACCCTCAAAAAATTTCCAAAGTAATCATGATATCCTAAATTATTTTCCCACTATTGTCCTAAGCAAAAACAATTGTATCCATACACTAGCTAAGTTTCATAAATATAGCTAATTCAATGTGTTTTCTAGCCTAAAATCCCAGAGCATATTATTAAGTCCCTTGAAATTTAAATGAACCCTGTATGCAAAAGTTTGTTCTCAGTAAAAATTTTAACCCAGTATCTAAAGAGCCACCATGCATCATAATTCTCAATTATCTCCATTTCACGGAGCTATATCCTTATTGTCACAGATCTCTTGCAAAACAACGAAAAGGGGATTGAAATAGATCAATATTGCTATTTCACAAAACTAATGCCATCACATAACACACACTCGGCGAAACAATGAAAAGGGAACATAAGATACATCAAGTGTCACTATTTTCCCAAAAACAAATCTTGCTAAATAGAGCATATTGTGAAATAGTGAAGAAGGAAGTAAAGAGTGTGGATTTCGCCATATCGCGGGCCGTATGACATATCGTACTAAGAAGTTTGTGAAACAACAATTGAAGGAAAATGAAGTGTTATGACATCGTTGTTTCGTGGGCTACATTACTTCTTATATTTGGCTAATAGCAAAATAGCAATGAAGAAGGCAGTCTCATAAGGTGTCATCGCCATTTCGCCAACAGAAAATATTGAGGATTTTAGAATGTTGTGATTCAATGATAACTCAATAGAATATCTCTATGTCGCGGAGAAGATATGAATAGCGAAAAAATTGAATTGCATTATAGCGATAACAACGCAAGGCAATTTTGCCATTTCGCAGGGGGCTGAAATAAGAGGAAAGAAGTTATAGCGACATAGCGATAAGAGTTGTCGCTATTTCGTAGAAACGAAACAGAGGTGGCGACACTTATTTGAGAAATGAAAAAGAGTATAGGCTAAAGCAAGTTGGTAGTGACATCATCATGATTTTGATAAAAGGTGGTGAAGTGCTAAATCGCATGAAGGAATTAAATGCAGAAAAGACCCCGAAGGTCGCCATTAAAAGTCGAACTTTAGCTCATAATTTTCATTCCAAGTTGGAGACTTGTGAGGGTTGAGCTCTACGGCAAGAAGGATGAGCCAGAATCAAGTGCTACAAACTGCAAGTACTAAATTTCCTCCCAAGTCCCCACAGTTGCAGAAGTATTTAAGTTTTTTGTAAAAACAAAATGCCTAAGAGTAAACAAGAAACCGGGGAAGGGGAAGGCTCTAGGAGGGATGAGACTACAAATAATAAAAATGAAAATAAAAAAAATAAAAAAACGTAGGGTAGTAAACCCAACTAAGAGAAATGTGCAAAAATCACTATTGGACACATTACCCAGCTTAGCAGACACAAATGCCAAGAATATTTTCAAAGATAAAATGGAGGGTAGTAAGGATGCTATAATTCCCATTGCAAGGAGAGGTTTGTTTTGGTATTTCTATAAAAACATAAATGAGAAGGTTCCTGTATCAAATCCCTGGACTCATGACAATGGAAAGTTAGTCATGCCAAATCTTTTTGTGGATGTTGAGTTGATTAAGCTGCTGGCAGAGCATTATGACCCCGTTACCAAAATGTTAGAATACCAAATAAGAACCCTCTGTTAGTAATTTCAAAATTAGCTATTATCAATTGTTTTATGTTGAACAAGCAGACCCTCGCCGAGGATGACCTCGAACAATTTGCAATGGATTATAATAGGTTATATAAGACATTTTGAAAGGATGAGCTCCCATCTTACAGGAGGAGGGCATAAATAAGCAGCCTTTGGTACTAACAACCATTGAACCCTTCCATGTAGATGATTTCCTTTGGTATTTCTAGAGAACATACTTTGCTCTATGTCAAGTATTAGGAGAGGATGCCAGAGCCAAAATTCTCATTTCAATTATGTACATGGCAACGAGAATACAAAACCCTAAGGTGAACCTTGAGTTTGACTTTGCTTCTACGATTGAGAAGAAGATACATCACCAGTTAGTAGGATGGAAGAATAAAAAGAGTAATTATTTTTTGGCATTACTCTTTGTTATGTCACTTGATATTATTCCAACATAAGCAAGCTTTTACTCAAAAACTGAAGTTAGGAATAGTGGATGACAAAGGAAATAGGCTACTAGTATAGCTATGGTGTTATCTGTGGGATAAGAGGTGTAGAGATGTTGATTACAATGTCGTCTATGACTCTTTTGTTGTTTTTATTTTTAGTGCCTTTAAGCATCTAGTGGAGAGATTATCACCTGATATAAGGAAGGTACCGAGGCCACTAGCCTATGACCTTGAGAAGGGTCAAACTCATAACTTTGTTGATTGGTTCTACATGGGAGAAAATACTCTTATTAGGGTATATGATTGCACTCAAACCTCCCATTTATTGCTAGTGTTTTTACCTTATAGGCTCACTTTCTTGGAATTCATGTGGCAAATGCTCTAGTTAGATGAGGAGTTAATTGCACCAAGAAGGAAGGGAACATTTCTACCAAATCATGTTTCATTTGCAGGATTTTCTATTGGATCCAACATGCTAGAAAAGTTGCAGAATTATATGAAAACCAATTACTTATTGAAATCTAGTAAGGAAAGAATGTGTGATCCTAAAAACACATTAGTTCATTTCTTAAACCAATTTCAAATAAAGTCTTGATAGAATAAGACCTTATCAAAAATCTCACATCATACAGAGAGATTATGCAAAGAAGGAAAAAGTGGGATATTATACAAAGGGTAGAAGAAGAAAAGAGAAAGAAAGATCCGACCTTCCTTGGGCTTTACCATGAAGAGGTTGATGAGTTGAAAAGAATTGAACTATGTTTGAGTAACCTAGAAAAGATATATGGTAAATTGGCAGAAGGTGGACCTCCACCAAAACAAGCCACTATTCCACAAAAGAAACCCCCAGGGATTGTAATCCATGAAGTATCAGATGATGAATCTACCAAATAAAGCTTCTTCTCCTTCTCCCACAGATAAAAAATAGGTGAATGATTTGGACCCTTTGGTACCTTATGATATATCAGAAGGAGAGGGTGATACGAAGGAAGTTGTCAGTGCTTTAAGGACCTTGAAAGGAGATGAAACAGAACAATCATAAGTTGATTCCCCCAAGTACTGTGAGGAAACACATGGCTACGAAGCCCAGGTGACAGATGAAGTTGTGAACACTGTTGATGAAAGGATAGTTATGTCCATGAGATTCCTGGATGATGATGATGAATTCATCACTACACCGGAGTTTAGATATTTAGCATTGAAAATGAAAATGAAAGAATTTGAGGAGCAGAAGTAGATGAACCTCGTGGGAGCGGATGAATCCAAGCATGAGGAGATCATAGCTCAAACTTTTAGGGAAATGAAGATCGATGAGGTGCATGTTAGTCCTGATGAAGCCAGAGAAATGGTATTAAAAAGTAACATATTAATTGTACCAGGCTTGACTGTAAAGCAAATGTTCTTACTAGATCAAGTAAGGCAACAGGAAGATCCAATGCTAGTTGCAGAGTTTGACTCAGAGGAAGGGGTAAGTGGGATAGGATATAACCCCAAAATTGAAATGTTAGCTACATGGGTAAGTTCCAATAAAACTAATAATCCAAAGCTTGTGGATTTGGTGCAAGAGGCAAAAGGAAAATCCATTCTAAAAACTATAAAAGATACTTCTCCATTGGAGGCAGCCACCTTGACTATGCACTTAGCTATGTTTACCTAGGGTTGAGGCTGGGGCATTTCTAGTTGAGGCATCGGTTATGATCCGATTGTTATGTTATTTAAGATATTAGAGAACATGGAGTTGCATCATTGACCCAAGATGGCGACAATAGAGAAATTTGACAGAATGAAGAGCACATGGATGAAACAACAACAATTGGACAAAGGATCATCTAAAAACTATAAAAGGCCAACTTGACTGAGGCTAGGGCCTTTCTAGTTGAGGCATCGACTATGATTCGATTGTTATGTTATTTAAGAAAATTAGAGAGCATAGAGTTGCATCATTGGCCCAAAATGGCGGCAATAGATAAATTAGACAGGATGAAGAGCACATGGACGAAATAAAACAACGATTGGATGAACAAGTGGGTTAGTAACATAAAATAGTGTCCAAATAAAAAAGGGGAAATATTAAAGTGCATGCAAGGAAAACTCAAATAAATCACGTGGACATGGAACCTTGGGAGGAAAAGAGCATAGTATGTAAAACATTTCAATCCCACATATGGCCATACTCAAAAGAATCAGATAAGAGCGGAAATGAAATGGAAAGAAAAAATGTTAATGGCCCAGCTAAGAACTAGTTCACATCAAATTAGATGTAAAACTGGAAGACGGATGATACCTAAAGAAGAATGAACAAATAGAAGATGTTGTTATTGTGCATCCAAGAAGCGGTGGAGACGAAATGGCATTACATCATGGATTATTTTGCTTACAAGGATATTCATAGCAATTACATTGAGATGCTAAATGCTAGCACCTTGAGTAACCTATTTGAGGAATAAAAGATAGAAAAAGTTGTTGACTTCTTTATCAATAAACATATTAGAAGATTTGAGATACAGATTGAAAAATAAATTAAGTAGTCAGGGTGTGGTTGGGCCATTCTTTGTGGGTTTTTGTGCTTATTTGCTTTGTTGGCTATCCATGGGTCTCATAAGCTAGATTTGGCATCATGGGTGTTATAAAAACCATTCATTCATTCATACCTCTCCTACAACATAATGGATATCTTGGTGCATTACAGATGCCTATCTTTACATATTTGTCTTCATCATATTTATATTAGCAATTTTTTCATGCTTGTTGCACATTCATTTTACGTATGGATTTTATAGATTTGACTTAGGGTCATCAAATTGTAAAATCTATTCATATAATGAATATGTGATTATATATGATGTTGTCAATATAGAAAAGTGTGATTTTTCAAATATTTAATTCAATTATGGTTGACTCTTGTCTATTTCACTAGTCATTATGAGCTAGGGTATGTGTAGGATCATGAGGGGCCAAAAAGTGGCAATATGAAAAAAATTGTCTTCTCCACTCGCCAAAAAATGCGAAAAATTTGTGTTGACTGTTTGCTTTGCTTGGATGTCAGTATATTTAGCCATGGCACAATACAAACCATATTGGATATCCAATTCTAATCGGATATTTGATATTATGAAATTTTTATACTATATAATATATAATATATTATATTATATATTATATATGATATATGATAGATTATATAATATATATTATATGATATATTATATATAAATAATATAATATATTATATATAATTTGATATATAATATACATGTAAATCATATTTTCAAAACGGAAAAGGGTTCACGGATTGGATATTCAATCCTTGTGGGTATTTTTATACCCGACTGAGACAATCCATGCGTCATTTTTACCCACGGGCTTAATGAAATACAACGATCTGATATAGAATTTTACTTGATATCCGATTTCTAAAGCATTTTTTTGTAAAATCTTGCCAATAGGTTTTTTTTATTATTTCCTTGTATTTTTATGATTTATTCACATTTTTTAATTTGTTTTTCAATTTTTTTGATATAAATTAGGTTTTTTTATTTCAAATACACTAATGTTTGAAATTTGTTAATTAAATTCAAATTTTCAACTTCAATTAGGTCAAATGGGTGATAACAACAATGACAATCCATAACCGCCACAACCACCAAACCCCCCCCTCAATTCAAGATTTAATTGGTCAAAATTTGAACCAATTGAGGGGCATTACTAATATTTATAGTAGAATCCCTCGTCTATCATCAATGTTAACCGCACTAAATGCTACAATAGACAATGTAGAAACTATCACCATTGGGCACAATTTTGTTCTTTTGTGGCGAGAGGCCATGAGGGATAAATATGCAGATGGCTTGACCTATGATTAGGTGAAGGAGCTTGAGATATCTAAAGCCGAGATTGTTGCCATGTTTATTATTCCCCACACCAAACAACCCATAGATGTGAAAAAAACAAAACTTTCCATCAAATGGTGTTAAAATGATGATACTGTAAAACACTTTTGGGATCATTGGTGAATGGTTTTTGATAGACCGCCCAACAACAATCTCGATGTGCCATTATACTTTCAAAAAAATTTGTACTAAGTTTATGTTGGGCAAGCATGTCAACTACTTTGACATCAAACCTTTCTAGGGTGTGGGGAAAGGTATGCCTTAGGATAGACCTAGGGTAATTCGAGTATTACAGAGCCCATATGTTGCCCCTCCTCTCGTTGATCCCGCAACTCCAGTACAACATCTAGATATTATTGTATAGGCAGCATCATGGACTATATCGACTATTTACTCTTTGAGTAGCCTTTTGGTTTATTGGGTTGGGGCAATAGCTCAGCCTTTTGGTGATGCTAGCGGTGGATCGGGTGGCGCTAACACATCCTTCTCAACTCCACATATTTGTGTATCACATACTTGTGCTATGTGCCATCAAGTATGCTCAAGCCCCCTTGGATATCCTGTTGATCCTCCCATAGACACGGTTGATTACAAGGTGCATGATATGGTTGATGCACCAGATGTGATGATAGGGACTGGAGCACACCCTGAGGAGCCCTCGCATGCTAGAGACGAGGAGGTACCTTCATCACACACTAATGATATAGTGGTAAGATTTAACTTGTAATTTCATAGTGCATTTTATTTTACATGGATATTTAGAAGAGATGGTATTAAGTATTATTATTTATATACATGTTCTATTTAATAGTTGATGTCTGAGGAGGAGTTAACACAGGTCCACGACAACACCCTAAAAGCCATTTCATTTGGCCTTGACAGCTATACGATATATATTATTGCACCTAGTCATTTACATTTTTATTGTATGCATGCTTGCCATTTAAATTGTCATTAATTAAATAATATATTAAATTACATTTATCTTGTTTTACTTTTGTAGGACACACCTAGCGCAAGTGCGGTATCGTGCGATTCAGGCTCTAGAAGCGCAGTCAGAGACAAGGGAAAGGTAATTGAATGCAATGATTAAATTAAGAGTTTAAATAACATAATGATTATACATGTCTACATTGATTGATAGTTTTGCATACTTGTCATCTTTATGTATAGAGAATTGTTGGCTTCACATCCTTGTTGATTGCACCCACAATACCTAAAGAAGCAAAAGATATGCCTTAGGTACATGTGTTTATTTTATTTTGTGTTTAGTAGATATAATTCGTTCCTATCATTAACAATTATATGCTAATTTGTATCAATGTTATGTTTGTGAAGATATATAGGTTGTCTATGAACATCTCAATGACATCTCTTCTCTATTAAAGACATATTCTAGGACTCCCAACCATCTTATGAGAAGACATGGACATGAGGTAATCAAGAATTCAATTTTAGAATTCAATTATAGTTCAATGTATATTGATTTTTATGTTAACTTTTCGAATGTAAATTATATAGCATAATTAATCTCAATTTGGTTTGATTTTTCTTGTGCGAGATCCTTCAAAGCTGAGCATTTCTTCGAAGAGGATCAATTTTGATGATTTTTCAATAGTTTAGGATGTGATAGAGATATTTTGGGATACTTACATATCTAGTTGGTATGCATATTTTGTATATGGACATGTACATGCATTTACATATATGGACATACATTTTGTTTGAGTTGGCTTTTATGCCATTTTTGTATATAGACATACACTTGTAATTATTCAAAAATTTGATATATAGAAGTCGAGCTTTGATATAACTTGTTCCTCATGTGCATAACTTCATTCTTTGAAACTTTAATCTTGAATGTGATAATGAACAATGGTTAAATAATGAATAATAGCATGTTATTTGTATAATCTTGAGATTCGATATAATTTGTTCCATCTAAATCTTATGTGTTAAACTTGGTTGCCTTTGGCAACTTCACCAAATTTCATGACCATATTGGTATTGTTATTAATCATGGTTCATGGATGTTGAATCATATTCTGCCATAGTTTAAGGAACAATTGCAATCCCAAACCATGACAACAAAAAAATCAAAGTTATTTAACCCAACAAGACATTAGATTGTATTAATTTACTGCATTGTTTTTAGACTTTACAATTCACACACATGTAAATCCTCGTATGAGTATGATATTAAAAAAATTATGAGAAAAATGAAGACAACTTATTTGCAACAAAACCAAATTATCAACATATTCATCGTGGGCACGAACAATCAGTTCCAACATGTCCACTTAGGTGTTTTAACCCTAGGCATGCTCTTGTTTTGCCTCCCTACTCATTCGAACGCTCAGGGCCATACCCTAGCGGCAACATCCCTCGAGTGCCCCAAGTGCAAAAAATTGTCAAACTTTGATAGGTCATATCTCGGAATCTGTGGTACTTGTGAATGATCTGTCTAAACCTACAAGGTCACGTGAGGGCATTCTACAACAACATGTCTCGTATTTTCAAGATTCAAAGTGGTTTTCCTAGGGCAACAATTTTTTAGTTGATACAAAAATCGTCAGATGCACTTAATGAAAACTTGCAACAAAGCCAAATTCTCCTTCTATTCATCGTGGGTACGAACCATTGGTTCCAAAACATCTAGTTAGGCATTTTTACCCTAGTCGTGCTCATGTTTTTTCTCCCAAGTTAGTTGAACGCTCAGGGCCATACTGTAGTGGCGTCATCCCTTAAGCGCCCTAAGTGTGAAAAAATTGTCAAACATTGATAGGCTATATCTCAGAATCTATGGCACTTGTGAATGATCCATCTAAACCTACAAGGTCATATGAGGGTCATCTATAATATATTGTCTCAGATTTTCAAGCTTCAAAGCGGTTTTCCTAAGGCAGTGATTTTTCAGTTGATGTAAAAATATTTAGTTGCATTCAATGAAAAGTTGCAACGGAGCCAAATTATCATTCTATTTCTTGTGGGCATGAACCATTGGTTCCAACACGTCCAGTTAGGTTTTTTTACCCTAGCCATGCTCCTATTTTGCCTCCCAAGTTGGTCGAATGCTTAGGGCCATAATGTACCAGCATCGTCCCTTGAGCGCCATAATTGCGAAAAAATTGTCAAAATTTTATAGGTTGTATCTCAGAATCCACAGTACTTGCAAATGATTTGTCTGAACCTATAGGGTCATGTGAGGGTTGTCTGCAATAGTTTGTCTTAGATTTTCAAGATTCAAAGTGGTTTTCCTAGGGCAATGATTTTTCAGTTGACACAAAAATCATCAAATGCATTCAATGAAAAGTTGCAATGGAGCCAAATTCTCATTTTGTTCATCATGGGCACAAACCATTGGTTCCAACATGTCCAGTTAAATGTTTTTACCCTATCCATGCTCTTGTTTTGCCTCTCAAGTCGGTAAAATGCTCAAGGCCATACTATAGCGGCGACATCCCTTAAGCACCCTAAGTGCAAAAAATTGTCAAACTTTGATAGGTTGTATCTTGAAATCCATGGCACTTGCAAATGATCTCTATTACATAAAAAAAGATATAACAAATCTCTTAACGATCTCATAAATTGCATTGCACCGCACTCCTGCAATATTTCATTAGTATGCAACGTAGAATGGATATAGCATAAAAGTTCATGGTACATTGAAAACTCCACATGGTATTTTCAACAACAATTATTACAAATCTTAAGAGGTACACAATAAAATGACTTCAAAGATTCAAAGGCCTTTTGTGATTTGCAAAGTTGGATGTGTTTCGCAAAATATTTTGTACAACATTGTTTGTCTAGATTCTAAGAAATGTTTAGGATGTGGTGTGTGGTCTCGATTGCCAATTCTTAACTTTAAAACATCCTTTACATTGGGTGATACTCTAGATTTAGAGTGCCAAAAATGTTGAATTTCCTCCTTCACATTGTCAATCAACTTCTTATCAACACGTGGAAGCCTCCCACCAAAAGCCCATTTATCATTTTGAAGAGGATCATCAAGTCTTTCTCTTCTTGCAAGTCCTCTATCCAAAGCTTTATGATTTATGTTCAAATCAACTTAAGTTTGTCTCATAAAGAGAGAATCTCTCAAATGATGGCTTACTAAGGAGGTTGTAATAACTCTTTGAGAGACTCTCATATCTTTTTCCTTGCTATTCTTTTCAATAGAATTGAGAGCATTCAAAAGATTTTTTTACAATAATAGAATTTTTCTCCATCTTCTTGTTCATACAAATCTTCAATTTGGCTAGCAAGGGTCTCATCTTTTGCATCTCTAGAAATTGAACAAAAAGTTGGCATTGCTCGGTCATTGTCTTATTGCTAAAATATTGGTTGAAAACTTGTGTAGCCCACAATCGAACGGTTCATGTTGACCTCTTGCCTTCAAGATTGTTAAATATGTTCTCATCAATTTCAAGTAATCATTTTGGGGTTCTTGAAGGTCTTGAATTTGGAATTTGTCTTTCTTCCACGAGAGGATCTTCATTTCTCATGTAATTCGGTGTTACATAATGTTCACTTGGTTGAACAATTCCACCTTCAATGTCAAAATTTCCCAAATTTTCACCTTCAAATTTTCACCTTTAATGTCGATTCCCAAATTTTCA